>NW_020838031.1:3964520-4289361 GCF_003676395.1 Aethalodelphis obliquidens
GAGACCACATTCACATACCTGTTATTATAGTATAGTGTTGTAATTCTATTTTATTATTAGTTATTGTTGTTAATCTCTTACAGTGCCTAATTTATGAATTAAATTTATCATAGGTATGTATGTATAGGAACAAGCATAGTATATGTAGGGTTTGGTACTATCCACAGTTTCAGGCATCCACTGGAGGTCTCGGAACGTACCCCCTCTGGATGATGGGGAACTGCTGTATGTGCAACTTCCATTCTTAAAAGGAGGTGGGGATGGGGTTGACCTCTCCTGGCCCATTTTCCCTTTTCTACTGGAATGTAGGTGAGTAGCACACCATCCTGTAGTATGCAAATGGTTAAAACAGAAGATGGAAAAAACCTTGGTCTCTTACGCTTAAATCTGACACACCGACCCTAGACTGCTCATATTTGGCATTTTTGGCAAGAAAAGTACAAACAAAACCAAAACTCCTGTCTTGTTCAAGTCACAGTTACTTTGGCTCTTACTTACAGCACCTGAAACTATATCCTAAGCGATGCAAATCCCAACAGTGTTTTTTAAAGTTATTACATAAAATCATATAAAAGTTTAAAGGGGAAAATAAATACCAATAGAAAAGTAGAAACGTTTTTTGGTTTGTTTTGCTTTGCTTTTTAAAGAAGGGAAGGAGCTACATAACTCTATAAGGCATCCAATCAAATAAATATGGCAATGGTTTGGGGATAGAAACATAGATCAGTGAAACAATGTCGTTAGTTAACTAGAAAAGCGCCCAAGTATATACAAGAATGTAAAAGAAACAAATGTGATTTTTTAATTCTGTGGGAAAATGGTTCATCTAGACAATGTGCTGCCACAGCTGCCCACCTGTATGAAAGAAAGCAAAATTGTGCCCCCATCTCAAATCACATGGACATCTAAAGTCCAGATGGACGGAAGACTGAAATGTAAACATAGCCATTTCCTCTGGGAAAATAAATCTAAGAGATCACGTGCAAAATTAAGAGTACCTTCCTAACCAAACTATAAAACTTTTATGTAGGAGAAGATACAATATAGGTAAATAGAAATTATATTTGAAATCTGATGGCAAAATAAAATTATACTATACAAAGAACCCTTACAAATTGACCAAAAAAAAGACCTACAACTCAACAGAAAAGTGGGCAAAGGGTATGAACAAGCAATTCACAGGAAAGCAACTCCAAATATTTGACATATATAATGAAAGGACATTCACATTCACGAGTAGTGTGAAAATTGCAAGTTAAATTAACAGTGACAAAATGACTTACATCCATAATGCCAGGTTTAAGGAAGAGCCTTAAAAAAAAAGGAAAAACATTTTGCTGCAGGCATGAAGAAAAGAGCATGCTCTCTAATTTGCTGGTGGAAATGTGAATATTTATAGCCTTTTGGGGAAAGCAATGTGGCAATACCTATTAAAAATAAAATAAACTGCAATCCCTCCCATGGAAATATTTTCCACAGAAAAAGAGTATCAACATATCATAAGGCCAGATGTATAAAATGTTTATATAAGGTGTTATTTGTAGAGTTAAAAAATTCATAAACATTGTATACAACTATGAATAAAGAAATTGTTCAATAATTTATGAGACATCCACTCCATGGAGTTTTAGAAAACCATCACAAACAACGAATTAGAGCTGTACTGAGCAGGAAAAAAAGATGCAAAGTAATATTCGAGTTTTGTAAAACAAAGCCAGAGGACTATGTGTGTGTATGATTATATTTTATAAGCTTGGAGGAAAGCAGGGAAGAACTCACATGACGTTGGTAAGAAAGCTAAATTTGGGGCTAGTTCCTGGGTCAGCAGTTTGACAAGGACAGGAAAAGGAGGAGGGAAAAAGAGAAAGGAAAAGTAAGCTTCCAGAACACCCAACATGCGTGGCATTGTCCCATGAAAGCAGAATGATATGGGAGTACACACAGGTGAATGTAAATGATATGAGAATTAAGAAATGACTATGAGGGACTTCCCTGGTGGTCCAGTGGCTAAGACTCCACGATCCTAATGCAGGGGGCCCAGGTTTGATCCCTGGTCAGGGACTAGATCCAGCACGCCATAACTAAGAGTTTGCATGCCGCATCTAAGAGCTGGCACAGACAAATAAACAAATAAATAGATAGATAGATAAATTTTTTAAAAAAACAGAAAGGACTATGAGGCAATATAGGACTTATAATTTGTTGTAATATTAAGTAAACAATAAATGATTACAAGGTCAGGCATAGCCTATGGTTGTGTCTAAATAAAATATGTGGAGAGGCAGACAAAGGTTGGAAATTGTAGAGCATGGCCAGTGGGGGTTTAGATTATTTCCCATCTTCTTTTCTTTTTTTAAAATTTTTATTTATTTTTTAATTTAATTTTTTTTTTTTTTTTTTGCGGTACGCGGGCCTCTCACTGTTGTGGCCTCTCCCGTTGCGGAGCACAGGCCCCGGACGCGCAGGTTCAGCGGCCATGGCTCACGGGCCCAGCCGCTCCGCGGCACGTGGGATCTTCCCAGACCGGGGCACGAACCCGTGTCCCATGCATCAGCAAGCGGACTCTCAACCACTGCGCCACCAGGGAAACGCTAATTTTTATTTTATATGTGTGTATAGTTGATTTACAATGTTGTGTTAGTTTCAGGTGTACAGCAAAGTGATTCAGTTATACATATATCCATTCTTTTATTTTTTTTTGAATTTTTGAATTTTATTTAATTTATTTATTTATACAGCAGGTTCTTATTAGTTATCCATTTTACACATATTCGTGTATACATGTCAGTCCCAATCTCCCAGTTCATCCCACCACCACCTCCCACTCCCCGCCACTTTCCTCCCTTGATGTCCATACGTTGGTTCTCTACTTCAGTGTCTCTACTTCTGCCCTGAAAACCAGTTAATCTGTACCATTTTTCTAGGTTCCACATATATGCGTTAATATATGATATTTGTTTTTCTCTTTCTGACTTACTTCACTGTGTACAACAGTCTCCAGATCCATCCACATCGCTACAAATGACCCAATTTTGTTCCTTTTTACAGCTGAGTAATATTCCATTGTATATATGTACCACATCTTCTTTATCCATTCACCTGTCAATGGGCATTTAGGTTGCTTCCATTACCTGGCTATTGTAAATAGTGCTGAAATGAACTTTGGGGTGCATGTGACTTTCTGAATTATAGTTTTCTCTGGGTATATGCCCAGTAGTGGGATTGCTGGATCATATCATAGTTCTATTTTTAGTTCTTTAAGGAACCTCCATACTGTTCTCCATAGTGGCTGTATCAATTTACATTTCCACCAACAGTGAAAGAGGGCTCCCTTTTCTCTGCACCCCCTCCAGCATTTGTTGATTGTAGATTTTCTGATGATGCCCATTCTAACTGGTGTGAGGTGATACCTCATTGTAGTTTTGATTTGCATTTTTCTAATAATTAGTGATGTTCAGCAGATTTTCATGTGCTTCTTGGCCATCTGTATGTCTTCTTTAGAGAAATGTCTATTTAGGTCTTATGCCCATGTTTTGATGTGGTTGTTTGTTTTTTTTAATATTGAGCTGCATGAGCAGGTTATATATTTTTGAAAATTAATCCTTTGTCCATTGATTCGTTTGCAAATATTTTCTCCCATTCTGAGGGTTGTCTTTTAGGCTTGTTTGTAGTTGCCTTTCCTTTGCAAAAGCTTTTAAGTTTCATTAGGTCCCATTTGTTTAATTTTGTTTTTATTTCCATTACACTAGGAGGTGGATCAAAAACGATCTCACTGTGATTTATGTCAAAGAGTGTTCTTCCTATGTTTTCCTCTAAGAATTTTATACTGTCCAGTCTTACATTTAGGTCTCTAATCCATTTTGAGCTTATTTTTATGTATGGTGTTAGGAAGTGTTCTAATTTCATTCTTTTTTCATGTAGCTGTCCAGTTTTCCCTGCACCACTTATTGAAGAGACTATCTTTTCTCCATTGTATATCCTTGGTCATAGATTAGTTGACCATAGGTGCATGGGTTTATCTCTGGGCTTTCTATCCTGTTCCATTGATCTATATTTCTGTTTTTGTGCCAGTACCATATTGTCTTCATTACTGTAGCTTTGTAGTATAGTCGGAAGTCAGGGAGTCTGACTCCTCTACCTCCGTTTTTTTCCCTCAAGACTACTTTGGCTATTGGGGGTCTTTTTTGTCTCCATACAAATTTTAAAAATTTTTGTTCTAGTTCTGTAAAACATGCCATTGGTAATTTGATAGGAACTGCATTGAATCTGTAGATTGTTTTTGGTATTATAGTCATTTTCACAATATTGATTCTTCCAATCCAAGAACATGGTATATCTCTCCATCTGTCTGTATCATCTTTAATTTCTTTCATCAGTGTCTTATAGTTTTCTGCATACAGGGCTTTGTCTCCCTAGGTAGGTTTATTCCTAGATATTTTATTCTTTTTGTTGCAGTGGTAAATGGGAATGTTTCCTTAATATCTCTTTCAGATTTTTCATCAATAGTGTATAGGAATGCAAGAGATTTCTGTGCATTAATTTTGTATCCTGCAACTTTACCAAATTCATTGATTAACGCTAGTAGTTTTCTGGTAGCATCTTTAGGATTCTCTATGCATGGTATCAGGTCATCTGCAAACAGTGACAGTTGTACTTCTTCTTTTCCAATTTGTATTCCTTTCATTTCTTTTCTTCTCTGATTGCCGTGGCTAGGACTTCCAAAACTATGTTGAATAATAGTGGCGAGAGTGGACATCCTTGTCTTGCTCCTGATCTTATAGGAAATGCTTTCAGTTTTTCACCACTGAGAATGATGTTTGCTGTGGATTTGTCGTATATGGCCTTTATTATGTTGAAGTAGGTTCCCTCTATGCCCACTTTCTGGAGCATTTTTATCATAAATTGGTGTTGAATTTTGTCAAAAGCTTTTTCTGCATCTATTGAGATGATCATCTGGTTTTTATTCTTCAGTTTGTTAATATGGTGTATCACATTGATTGATTTGCCTATATTGAGGAATCGTTGCCTCCCTGGGATAAATCCCACTTGATCATGGTGTAGGATCCTTTTAATGTGTCGTGGGATTCTGTTTGCTAGTATTTTGTTGAGGATTTTTGCATCTATATTCATTAGTGATATTGGTGTGTAATTTTCTTTTTTTGTAGTATCTTTGTCTGGTTTTGGTATCAGGGTGATGGTAGCCTCATAGAATGAGTTTGGGAGTGTTCCTTGCTCTGCAATTTTTTGGAAGAGTTTGAGAAGGATGGCTCTTCTCTAAATGTTTGATAGAATTCACTTGTGAAGCTATCTGGTCCTGAATTTTTGTTTGTTGGAAGATTTTTAATCACAGTTTCATTACTTGTGATTGGTCTGTTCATATTTTCTGTTTCTTCCTGGTTCAGTCCTGGAAGGTTATACCTTTCTAAGAATTTGTCCATTTCTTCCAGGTTGTCCATTTTATTGGCGTAAAGTTGCTTGTAGTAGTCTCTTAGGATGCTTTGTATTTCTGCCATGTCTGTTGTAATTTCTCCTTTTTCAATCCTAATTTTATTGATTTGAGTCCTCTCCCGCTTTTTCTTGATGAGTCTGGCTAATGGTTTATCAATTTTGTTTATATTCTCAAAGAACCACCTTTTAGTTTTATTGATCTTTGCTATTGTTTTCTTTGTTTCAATTTCATTTATTTCTGCTCTGGTCTTTATGATATCTTTCCTTCTACTAACTTTGGGTTTTGTATGTTCTTCTTTCTCTAGTTCCTTTAGGTGTAATGTTAGATTGTTTATTTGAGATTTTTCTTGTTTCTTGAGGTAGGCTTGTATTGCTACAAACTTTATCTTAGAACTGCTTTTACTGCATCCCATAGGTTTTGGATCATTGGTTTTCATTGTCATTTCTCCCTAGGAAGTTTTTGATTTCCTCAGCAGTCTCTTGGTTATTTAGTAACGTACTGTTTAGCTTCCACATGTTTGTGTTTTTTACGTTTTTTCCCCCTGTAATTGATTTCTAATCTCATAGCGTTGTGGTCAGAAAAAGATGCTTGATATGATTTCAATTTTCTAAAATTTACTGAGGCTTGATTTGTGACCCAAGATGTGATCTACCCTGGAGACTGTTCCATGTGCACTTGAGAAGAAAGTGTAATCTGCTGGTTTTGGGTGGAATGTCCTATAAATATCAATTAAATCTATCTGGTCTATTGTGTCATTTAAAGCTTGTGTTTCCTTATTAATTTTCTGTTTGGATGATCTGTCCATTGGTGTACGTGAGGTGTTAAAGTCCCACACTATTACTGTGTTACCATTGATATCCTCTTTTATAGCTGTTAGCAGTTGCCTAATGTATTGTGGTGCTCCTATGTTGGGTGCATATATATTTGTAATTGTTATATCTTCTTCTTGGATTGATCCCTTGATCATTATGTAGTGTCTTCCTTGTATCTTGTAACATCCTTTATTTTAAAGTCTATTTTATCTGATATGAGTGTTGCTACTCCAGCTTTCTTTTGATTTCCATTTGCATGGAATATCTTTTACCATCTGCTCACTTTCAGTCTGTATGTGTCCTTAGGTCTGAAGTGGGTCTCTTATAGACAGCATCTATATGGGTCTTCTTTTTGTATCCATTCAGCAAGACTGTGTCTTTTGGTTGAAGCATTTAATCCATTCACCTTTAAGGTAATTATCGATAGGTATGTTCCTATTACTATTTTCTTAATTGTTTTGGGTTTATTTTTGTAGGTCCTTTTCTTGTCTTGTGTTTCCCACTTAGAGAAGTTCCTTTAGCATTTGTTGTAGAGCTGGTTTGGTGGTGCTGAATTCTCTTAGCTTTTGCTTGTCTGTAAAGCTTTTGATTTTTCCATGGAATCTGAACAAGATCCTTGCTGGGTAGAGTAATCTTGGCTGTAGGTTCTTTCCTTTCATCACTTTAAGTATATCATGCCACTCCCTTCTGGCTTGTAGAGTTTCTGCTGAGAAATCAGCTGTTAACATTATGGAAGTTCCCTTGTATATTATTTGTCATTTTTCCCTTGTTGCTTTCAGTAATTTTTCTTTGGCTTTAATTTTTGTCATTTTGATTACTATGTGTCTCAGCATGTTTCTCCTTGGGTTTATCCTGCGTGGGACTGTTGGTGCTTGGGTATCTATTTCCTTTCCCATGTTAGGGAAGTTTTCGACTATAATCTCTTCAAATATATTCTTGGGTTCTTTCTCTCTCTCTTCTCCTTCTGGGACCCCTATAATGTGAATGTTGTTGTATTTAATGCTGTCCCAGAGGTCTCTTAGGCTGTCTTCATTTCTTTTCATTCTTTTTTCTTTATTCTGTTCCTCGGCAGTGAATTCCACCATTCTGTCTTCCAGGTCAATTATCCATTCTTCTGCCTCAGTTATTCTGCTATTGATTCCTTCTAGTGTATTTTTTGTTTCAGTTATTGTATTGCTCATCTCTGTTTGTTTGTTCTTTAATTCTTCTATGTGTTTGTTCTTTCATTCTTCTAGGTCTTTGTTAAACATTTCTTGCATCTTCTTGATCTTTGCCTCCATTCTTTTTCTGAGGTCCTGGATCATCTTTACTATCTTTATTTTGAATTCTTTTTCTGGAAGGTTGCCTATCTCCACTTCTTTTAGTTGTTTTTCTCTTCTTCCTTCATCTGGTATATAGCCCTCTGCCTTTACATCTTGTCTATCTTTCTGTGAATGTGGTTTTTGTTCCACAACCTGCAGGATTGTTGTTCTTCTTGCTTCTGCTGTCTGCACTCTGGTGGATGAGGCTATCTAGGAATCTTGTGGAAGTTTCCTGATGGGAGGGACTGGTGGTGAGGATATATGGGTGTTAATGTGGTGGACAGAGCTTAGTAAAACTTTAATCTGCTTGTCTGCTGATGGGTGGGGCTGGGTTCCCTCCCTGTTGGTTGTTTGGCCTGAGGTGACCCAACACTGGAGCCTACCCGGCTCTTCGGTGGGGCTAATGGTGGACTCTGGGAGGGCTCACTCCAAGGAGCACTTCCCAGAACTTCTGCTGCCAGTTTCCTTATCCTCATCGTGAGCCACAGCCACCCCCGCCTCTGCAGGAGACCCTTCAACACTGGCAAGTAGGTCTGATTCCGTCTCCTATGGAGTCACTGCTCCTTTCCCTGGGTCCCGATGCGCACACTTCTTTTTGTGTTCTCTCCAAGAGTGAAGTCTCTGTTTCCCCCAGTCCTGTCTAAGTCCTGCAATCAAATAGCGCTAGCCTTCAAAGTCTGATTCTCTAGGAATTCCTCCTCCCATTGCCAGACCCCCAGGTTGGGAAGCCTGACGTGGGGCTCAGAACCTTCACTCCAGTGGGTGGACCTCCGTGGTATAAGTGTTCCAGTTTGTGAGTCACCCACCCAGCATTTATGGGATTTGATATTATTGTGATTGCGCCCCTCCTCTCATCTCGCTGAAGCTTCTCCCCTGTCCTTGGATGTGGGGTATCTTTTTTGGTGAGTTCCAGTGTCTTCCTGTTGATGATTGTTCAGCAGTTAGTTGTGATTCCAGTGCTCTCACAAGAGGGAGTCAATATATCCACTCTTTTTCAGGTTCTTTTCCATATAGGTTATTACAGGATATTGAGTAGAGTCCCCTGTGCTATACAGTAGGTCCTTGTTGATTATCTATTTATCTCACATTATTACATTGTCTTTAAAAAATATTTTAAAAAGTAAATAAAAATAATGATTAGTGATGAAAGACCACGTGTCATGCATTTCTTGAAATTATAGACCCTGTAATGATGTCAAAATATAATATGAACTGGGCAAATACTAGCAAGGTGAAGGTGGAGAATTCTGGTATCCTCCGTTTTCTCTCATTTTATGGTCATTTTTCCATTTTCTACCTTATGTCACTGGGCAAAAATGAGATCTTAAGATGATGTACTGATCTGCAAGAATAAACTTTACAAATGCTTAAAATAAATGTGTGTATTCAGTGAAATCCTCTTAAGAACCAGAGAGAACCTTGGATGACTTCTGAAGAAATCAGCAATTCCGTAACTTTTTTCACTCTCCCTTCTTCCCCTCAGCCAGCCCTGCTCACAGCTGACTGACTCTGACAACGGGTCAGGGAAGCCAGGTGTTGTGAGATGGTTGCAGGATATCCACAACAGTGTTGGGGACATGAAGACAGCCCCTTGGGGTGAGGAGGGTTGGGAAGCGGATTAAATGACCATCTAGGCAGCAAAGTGGAAAGGCAGCCAGGGAATCAAGTTCACCCGAGTCTGCAAGGTTCCCATTGTGTGCGTTTCCCTGAGGTCATTGGTCCTTTGAAGCCCATTATCAAAATGTTTGTGACACAGGGAGATCAGCTTGATTCTTTGTGACCACCTAGAGGGGTGGGATAGGGATGATGGGAGGGAGACACAAGAGGGAGGAGATATGGGGATATATGTATATGTATAGCTGATTCACTTTGTTATAAAGCAGAAACTAACACACCATTGTAAAGCAATTATACTCCAATAAAGATGTTTAAAAAAAAGTGTTTGTGACAAGCGTGCTTTGCCCTCCTGTTGAGGCTTCCCATTGTAATGGCTCAAGATGGCTCTCCATGGAACTATCTCAAGGGACAGTGGATGACCTTGGTCTCTGCCTTCCTCCAACCTTGAGCATTAGTTTTCTCCAATGTCAAAATAGCAGGGCTATAAAGAGCTGAGGCTGGTGGGAGAGGCAGCAGGTTAGCTATGTCCACAGGCCTCCTCGTGACCACTCAGGTGGTCTCACTGGACCACCAACTGCCCCTGCACTTGGCACGATGCCTCGTAGACACTCAACATTGCTCCATTGAATGTGTGCGTGAACTTTATACAAATCTTGAGGAAGAACTAACGACAACTTGTTTTTTGTTGTTTTTTGTGATACGCGGGCCTCTCACTGTTGTGGCCTCTCCCGTTGCAGAGCACAGGCTCCGGATGCGCAGGCCCAGCGGCCATGGCTCATGGGCCCAGCCGCTCCGCGGCATGTGGGATCTTCCCGGACCGGGGCACGAACCCGCGTCCCCTGCGTCAGCAGGCGGACTCTCAACCACTGCGCCACCAGGGAAGCCCGTAAGACAACTTGTTTTGCTGGGGACACAGTAAAAATTCTCTGCTGTTTCTCCCTCACTGAGACCACAGTGGTTCCACAAAATGGTCATAAGCTCTCTTATCATTATGCCTTCCTTTCTCAGCTGCTGAAAGGAAGGCCTGAACTGTCACTAGCTCCCAGACTTGTACAAAGCGTGGGATCCACGTTAGCAGATAACCTGGCTGTCTTTATTCTCACACTCACATGCTCATTGTTCTTGCCTCTAAACGTCTCCAGTCCTTAAAGGGAATCATACACACTCTGTGGGCCAACTTCCTAGCCTGGGGACACCATCCTCCAAGGGAGACAGTGTTCTACCTGGAAGCATTCCTAGGAAGGGGACGCTTGAGAACGCAGGTCCTGCGCATCTCACTGCACATCACTTGGGGAAGCTCTTGCCTTGTAATTTGCAGGTGTGTGTTTGTAATTGCTCCCTGGGCAGCTCTAAATGACAAAGCATGTGTGTTGGCAGCACCCTCTGCTTCTCACCTGCTCCTCCAGGCCCCGGGTGAACACACTTCACAGGAACAACCCAGTTCCAGAATCACAGACCTGGCTCATTTTCTCAGAAATGAGTCTCAACAGAGCAGTAAAAGAGAATGAAGCTTGGTTTTTTTTCTTTTGGTTTCAACAACCCCAGCATTGCCTGTTGAACCCTACACTTTCAATGCTATTCTATCCTGCTACTTATCCTGTCTCCAAAGCCGTGAATGGATTCCTCACATAATGTCTTCCTAACTTCCCTGGCCAAGAGGAGGAAGGGCTATTTTCAGTGTGCATTTAGCCTGAAAGACTGGGCATAAGAAAGATGCTCCGGATTCATTTCACTAATAAATCAGCGTGAACAAAGGTCTTCCTGCACTCATTTTACTCGTAGAGGTCAAACTGTGTGATCGAGATTCATCCGTGCCATAGATGCCACACACAAGCCGACTTCTCATTGCCCAGGGAAGTTAAACTCAGAATCCCATTTCCAGTGGGGCCTGAGTTTCCATCCTCTCAGTTATCAAAGGCAGTGTGAACTATATTAAAAAATTAACTAGCTATCTTAAAGTGAAAGTTACCCTGTCTTGCATTTTATACTTGCATGAACCATGCTGCTCTGCGAAAATCCAGGTGACGTGTGCTATAGTACTGCAGGGTCCTTAAAGGACTGAGGAACTGCAGAGAATGTGCACACTATCTGTACATAGCTTGAACCTTTCTGGAATGCTCCTTCCTTGGGAAATGCACAGAGAAAGTAGCGAGCGGGTTTACCTAGTATGTCAATCAGAAAGTCTGAAATGGTTTAACCATTCTTATGAGGCCATTCTTATTTCATTGGACTGTCTGCGAAAGGCTGCCAGTTTCCTGGCTTCACTTGGTGGGAAGGAAATACAATTCTGTTCCTCTTCTGTAAAAGTAGGCTTCGAGCTCCCTCCTGCAGCGTCTCGATAAAAGCCTCCTTTCTTCTGAACTGCATCCTCCTTCACTTGGACTTGTATTTTGTATCTTGGTTCATTCCTATATGCTCAAGTCTGTCCTTCTGACTGCCAAGCCCAGCACATGACCATGGGCAGAAAACCACCATAATCCTTTACAGCTTCACTTTGGACTTTGCCAGCAGCATTTCCTAGGTCCCTGCAGCCTGTGTGCCAGGGGGTCTTGGCAAGTACATCACTCAGGGCAAATTCTCAGATGGAGAGTGGTCCTATCGGAAACAAGAGAATTTACACAAAACCAGAGCCTGGATCCCTGCCGAGTGGGTACCCTCCTTATATCCAGCTGATGCTCAGCGACTGTGTAAGCAGTACCTGGCAGCTCACCTGCTCTTCACCCTCTTCCTTCTTTGCTCCTGGGGACCTTGAGGTTTTTAGTACAGGAAAAGGAAGGTGAGTTTGCTTCCTTCCCTACTATCTCCACCTGGGTGGATACATGTTGATTACTCTCTCCTGATGATCTTTGAGCTCCTGGAACAGCTCCATATGAGCAACCCTTCCTGGGATCCCATCCACGTTCAGGATATCCTGGAAGGTGATGCATGAAAGACGCTGTTTACCCTTAGACGGCCTCTTTCGCTAAAGCCCATCTTATATTACTTCCTGGACCCAAAAGTCTTGGTCAGGAATCCACTGATATCCCCCAATAGATGCATGAATAGCAGGGATTCTTCAAACTCCTGAAAATCGTATGTGAATTGTTCTGTATGTGGTTTTCATTTTCCACCGTGTCCATTATGTATTCAAAGAGTTCTGCAATACTAAAGAGATTAAAAGCAGATGTTTACTTGGACCACTTTTCTCATCCTGAAATTTTATGAGACTCTGATCATGCTTTTTCAGCTTTACCACCAAACCCAAACCTAAAAAAAATACTTACCCGGGAGTGTGACAGTGTCACAGTGGAATTTCTGGGCTACCTCAGCACATGCTGAAGAAAACACTAACAGTTCTGGAGAGGGTATGACACCCACCACCTTGATATGATTATGAGTTCCAGTAACTTTTGAGGCTTATTGGATGGTATCACAGATCATTTTCTACTTTTCACAATAGCTGCCTTGATAAGAGTCCTCCTAGAGAAAGAGAAAATATTTGTTTGGTTCCTGGAGACTACCCAAAGACCTTATTAAACTCTGCGCCAATCCTGACCTTCTCCTGGCCCAGCCTTGTCTTGAAAGGTCAGGACCTTACAGGAAAAGCGAGATACATGTTAGACTCTTTTTCCAATTTTTAAAACACTGTTGGTTTCCTAGCATCTCTCAGCAGCAACCAATGGTGGTTTTTCTTTTCGGTATCATTTTGAATTCATGAATGAAAAGATATTTGATACCCTTACATTCTTTAAAATGATTATTCATTCTGAAAAGCAAACTGTCGCATCTTTAGTGCATGGGGATGGATCTTAAGCCCTGTAGACGCAACCTCTGTGGTCGTAGATTCTCTTATTTTCTGGCGAGATAAGTTGTTCCAGGCTCATCTTGTCTGTTTCGCGGACCAGATCTGAAGCAGCCATTTCTCCAAAGAGCCTTGTAACAGGAAAACTTAGAGATCACAACCAGCTCATTGCTCCTGGGTGCATTTCTTTGGCTCTTTCAATAGACAGAGCTAGAAAATAAGTATTTTTAAAGAAAAAAAATGTACCCCATGAGCATAATGATATAGCCATTGATATAGAAGTTCGGGAGTTTTTACTTCCTGATTTTATGTTTGTAACTCTGATCACTTACGATGAAAACCTCGGTCCTAATAACGTTAATATAATTACTTATTTGTTCATCTTACGTGTTATCAGTTTCAGAAAAACAATGCTAATGTTATTAGTAACAAAATAAGTACTCAATAGTTAACAATTTCTTTGGGGTTTCTTTTCACCATTAGTATATATCTAGCTAGGGATAGTCAGTCAAATTACTATATTTTAAAATCACTTGAAATAATTTACCTTTATATGGTTGAGTAGCTACTTATTTTTAACACTCCAAAAAGAAAAAAAATTTTTTTGTTTACATAGTCCTATGGTTTCAAATAACTACAAAAGTTTTTCATGAGCCTGACAGTAGTAACATTCCAAGAGTGTAAAGATGGGGGGAAAAAGTAACATCCTTTTGTGTTTATAATGAAAAAAAGTATACTTAAGTGGGATGCTGTGTTGGATTAGACAGTAGAGATGGATCGTGATAACAGAGTAAGGCCCTTATGCTTGACTTCACTTCATTGGTCTGGTCAGCCTCCCAGCAGTGACTACAGCATAACCCAGTGGCCGCAACTGTGGGAGATTATCAATGCATTAGCAGTGATTTTTCTACCAAAATTCCCTGATGTACTAAAAAGTGGGTAACCGTTTTCCACTGGCTTCCCTTCTAAATAGTCAACAAACATTGATCTTCTACCAGCCCACAGAATAACTTCACCCTTTTGCTCAAACTTTATTTTGTATATATGGTTAATACTGTCTTTATTTTATGACAGAGTTTGGTCATCGGATTTCATGATTTTTTCTGTAGGATGCATTTGCTCCATACCTTTTGGGAATCGTAAATGAGGTGTGCTATCCTTCTAGTGAAGTGGGGAGCATTCCACCTAATAGAGGTACCTCTGCTTCTGTGTTTTCTAAGAGATGGCAACTGTAATCCATTGCTTTATATAGGGATCTCCAGGATATCATTTATGTAGCTTTTATACTCAAATGTTTTCTCGAGAGACAAACAAATGCAGTAAGGCATTTAGATACTAAACACTTGGAATATATATATTTTTAAGTACCTAGGCAGTGCTCTGCCCAACTTGATTTGTGTGTGTGTGTCAAATCTTCCCTTTCCATCTCTCAGCAATAAAAACGTACAATAATTGTACAGGGGCCGTGAGGGCAGGGACTCTGTACACATAGTCTCTGCATTTTAGTAGCATCACTCATGAAGTTGGCAATGTCATCTGGAGAGCTCCAGGCCCCCTAGGAGCTGCAGCATGACTCAATTAAATGATCAAAGTCTTTGAAATCACGGGGCTGAGAAGGCTTATCTTAGCTCTATGGCTAACTCATTGGGTTGTCTTGGGGAAAACACTTACCCTCTCTATGCTGACCCGACCATTCTACCTCCCAACCATTCTACCTGCTACGTAGCCTATAGGGGTGCTGTAAGCAGGTGTCCATAGCACTCTCCAGGGGAAATGATTACAGACATTCAGAGAGAAATACGCATGTTCCTCATTATACCTGCAGATCAAGTCTGCTTTCTCGGTCTATTTACTTTTTTTTTTTAATGTTTATTTTTTATTTAATTATTTTTTTCTTATTAGTCATCCATTTTACATGCATCAGTAGACATGTCAATCCCAGTCGCCCAGCTCATCACACCACCTCCCCCTCGCCACTTTCCCCTCTTGGTGTCCATACGTTTTCTCTCTACTTGTGTGTTTCAATTTCTGCTCTGCAAACCGGTTCATCTGTACCGTTTTCTAAGTTCCACATATATGTGTTAATATACGATATTTGTTTTTCTCTTTCTGACTTACTTCACTCTGAATGACAGTCTCTACATCCATCCACTTCTCTAAAAATGACCCAATTTTGTTCCTTTTTATGGCTGAGTAATCTTCCATTGTATATATGTGCCACATCTTCTTTATCCATTCATCTATCAATGGGCATTTAGGTTGCTTCCATTACCTGGCTATTGTAAATAGTGCTGAAATGAACTTTGGGGTGCATGTGTCTTTTTGAATTATAGTTTTCTCTGGGTATATGCCCAGTAGTGGGATTGCTGGATCATATCATAGTTCTATTTTTAGTTCTTTAAGGAACCTCCATACTGTTCTCCATAGTGGCTGTATCAATTTACATTCCCACCAACAGTGCAAGAGGATTCCCTTTTCTCCACACCCTCTCCAGCATTTGTTGTTTGTAGATTTTCTGATGATGCCCATTCTAACTGGTGTGAGGTGATACCTCATTGTAGTTTTGATTTGCATTTCTCTAATGATTAGTGATGTTGAGCAGCTTTTCATGTGCTTCTTGGCCATTTGTATGTCTTCTTTAGAGAAATGTCTATTTAGGTCTTCTGCCCATGTTTTGATTGGGTTGTTTGCTTTTTTAATATTGAGCTGCATGAGCTGTTTATATATTTTGGAGATTAATCCTTTGTCAGTTGCTTCATTTGCAAATGTTTTCTCCCATTCTGAGGGTTGTCCTTTAGGCTTGTTTATGGTTTCCTTTGTTGTGCAAAAGCTTTTAAGTTTCATTAGGTCCCATTTGTTTATTTTTGGTTTTATTTCCATTACTCTAGGAGGTGTACCATAAAAGTTCTTGCTGTGATTTATGTCAAAGAGTGTTCTTCCTATGTTTTCCTCTAAGAGTTTTATAGTGCCTGGCATTACATTTAGCTCTCTAATCCATTTTGAGTTTATTTTTGTGTATGGTGTTAGGGAGTGCTCTAACTTCATTCTTTTCCATGTAGTTGTCCAGTTTTCCCTGCACCACTTTTGAAGAGACTGTCTTTTCTCCATTGTATATCTTTGTCTCCTTTGTCATAGATTAGTTGACCATAGGTGCGTGGGTTTATCTCTGGGCTTTCTATCCTGTTCCATTGATCTATATTTCTGTTTTTGTGCCAGTACCATATTGTCTTCATTACTGTAGCTTTGTAGTATAGTTGGAAGTCAGGGAGTCTGATTCCTCCAGCTCTGTATTTTTCCCTCAAGACTGCTTTGGATATTCGGGGTCTTTTTTGTCTCCATACAAATTTAAAAATTTTTTGTTCTAGTTCTGTAAAAAATGCCATTGGTAATTTGATAGGAATTGCATTGAATCTGTAGATTGCTTCGGGTAGTATAGTTATTTTCACAATGTTGATTCTTCCAATCTAAGAACATGGTATATCTCTCCATCTGTCTGTATCATCTTTAATTTCTTTCATCAGTGTCTTATAGTTTTCTGCATACAGGTCTTTTGTCTCCTTAGGTAGGTTTATTCCTAGATATTTTATTCTTTCTGTTGCAATGGTAAATGGGAGTGTTTCCTTAATTTCTCTTTCAGATTTTTCATCATTAGTGTATAGGAATGCAAGAGATTTCTGTGCATTAATTTTGTGTCCTGCAACTTTACCAAATTCATTGATGAGCTCTAGTAGTTTTCTGGTGGCATCTTTAGGATTCTCTATGCATGGTATCATGTCATCTGCAAACAGTGACAGTTGTACTTCTTCTTTTCCAATTTGTATTCCTTTTATTTCTGTTCCTTCTCTGATTGCCGAGGCTAGAACTTCCAAAACTATGTTGAATAATAGTGGTGAGAGTGGACATCCTTGTCTTGCTCCTGATCTTATAGGAAATGCTTTCAGTTTTTCACTATTGAGAATGATGTTTGCTGAGGGTTTGTCATATATGGCCTTTATTATGTTGAAGTAGGTTCCCTCCATGCCCACTTTCTGGAGCGTTTTTATCATAAATCGATGTTGAATTTTGTCAAAAGCTTTTTCTGCATCTACTGAGACGATCATATGGTTTTTCTTCTTCAGTTTGTTAATATGATGTATCACATTGATTGATTTGTGTATATTGAAGAATCCTTGCATCTCTGGGATAAATACCATTTGATCACGGTGTATGATCCTTTTAATGTGTTTTGGGATTCTGTTTGCTACTATTTTGTTGAGGATTTTTGCATCTATATGCATCAGTGATATTGGTCTGTAATTTTCTTTTTTTGTAGTATCTTTGTCTGGTTTTGGTGTCAGGGTGATGGTGGCCTCATAGAATGAGTTTGGGAGTGTTCCTTCCTCTGCAATTTTTTGGAAGAGTTTGAGAAGGATGGGTGTTAGCTCTTCTCTAAATGTTTGACAGAATTCACCTGTGAAGCCATCTGGTCCTGGACTTTTGTTTGTTGGAAGATTTTTAATCACAGTTTCAGTTTCATTACTTGTGATTGGTCTGTTCATATTTTCTATTTTCTTCCTGGTTCAGTCTTGGAAGGTTATACCTTTTTAAGAATTTGTCCATTTCTTCCAGGTTGTCCATTTTATTGGCATAGAGTTGCTTGTAGTAGTCTTTTAGGATGTGTTTTATTTCTGCGGTGTCTGTTGTAACTTCTCCTTTTTCATTTCTAATTTTATTGATTTGAGTCCTCTCCCTCTTTTTCTTGATGAGTCTGGCTAATGGTTTATCAATTTTGTTTATCTTTTCAAAGAACCAGCTTTTAGTTTTATTGATCTTTGCTATTGTTTTCTTTGTTTCAATTTCATTTATTTCTGCTCTGATCTTTATGATTTCTTTCCTTCTACTAACTTTGGGTTTTGTTTGTTCTTCTTTCTCTAGTTCCTTTAGGTGAAACTTTAGGTTGTTTATTTGAGATTTTTCTTGTTTCTTGAGGTAGGCTTGTATAGCTATAAACATCCCTCTTGGAACTGCTTTTGCTGCATCCCATAGGTTTTGGATCATCATGTTTTCATTGTCATTTCTCTCTAGGTATTTTTTCATTTCTGCTTTGATTTATTCAGTGATCTCTTGGTTATTTAGTAACGTACTGTTTAGCCTCCATGTGTTTGTGTTTTTTATGGTTTTTTCCCCCATAATTGATTTCTAATATCATTGCATTGTGGTCAGAAAAATGCTTGATATGATTTCAGTTTTCTAAAATTTACTGAGGCTTGATTTGTGACCCAAAATGTGATCTATCCTGGAGAACGTTCCATGTGCACTTGAGAAGAAAGTGTAATCTGCTCTTTTCAGATGGAATGTCCTATAAATATCAATTAAATCTATCTGGTCTACTGTGTCATTTAAAGCTGTGCTTCCTTATTAATTTTCCGTTTGGATGATCTGTTCATTGATGTACGTGAGGTGTTAAAGTCCCCCACTATTATTGTATTATTGTCAATTTCACATTTTATAGCTGTTAGCAGTTGCCTTATGCATTGTGGTGCTCCTATGTTGGGTGCATATATATTTGTAATTGTTATATCTTCTTCTTGGATTGATCCCTTGATCATTATGTAGTGTACTTTCTTGTGTCTTGTAACATTCTTTATTTTAAAGTCTATTTTCTCTGATATGAGCATTGCTACTCCAGCTTTCTTTTGATTTCCATTTGCTTGGAATATCTCTTTCCATCCCCTCACTCTCAGGCTGTATGTGTCCCTGGGTCTGAAGTGGGTCTCTTGTAGACAGCATATATATGGGTCTTGTTTTTGTATCCATTCAGCAAGACTGTGTCTTTTGGTTGAAGCATTTAATCCATTCACCTTTAAGGTAATTATCAATATGTATGTTCCTATTACCATTTTCTTAATTGTTTTGGGTTTATTTTTGTAGGTCCTTTTCTTGTCTTGTGTTTCCCACTTAGAGAAGTTCCTTTAGCATTTGTTGTAGAGCTGGTTAGATGGTGCTGAATTCTCTTAGCTTTTGCTTGTCTGTAAAGCTTTTGATTTCTCCATCGAATCTGAACGAGATCCTTGCTGGGTAGAGTAACCTTTCATCACTTTAAGTGTATCATGCCACTCCCTTCTGGCTTGTAGAGTTTCTGCTGAGAAATCAGCTGTTAACGTTATGGGAGTTCCCTTGTATGTTATTTGTCATTTTTCCCTTGTTGCTTTCAGTAATTTTTCTTTGGCTTTAATTTTTGTCATTTTGATTACTATGTGTCTTGGCATGTTTCTCCTTGGGTTTATCCCGCGTGGGACTGTTGGTGCTTGGGTGTCTATTTCCTTTCCCATGTTGGGGAAGTTTTCGACTATAATCTCTTCAAATATTTTCTCAGGTCCTTTCTCTCTCTCTTCTCCTTCTGGGACCCCTATAATGTGAATGTCGTTGCATTTAATGTTGTCCCAGAGGTCTCTTAGGCTGTCTTCATTTCTTTTCATTCTTTTTTCTTTATTCTGTTCCTCGGCAGTGAATTCCACCATTCTGTCTTCCAGGTCAATTATCCATTCTTCTGCCTCAGTTATTCTGCTATTGATTCCTTCTAGTGTATTTTTTGTTTCAGTTATTGTATTGTTCATCTCTGTTTGTTCTTTAATTCTTCTATGTGTTTGTTCTTTCATTCTTCTAGGTCCTTGTTAAACATTTCTTGCATCTTCTCGATCTTTGCCTCCATTCTTTTTCCGAGGTCCTGGATCATCTTCACTATCGTTATTCTGAATTATTTTTCTGGGAGGTTGCCTATGTCCATTTCATTTAGTTGTTTTTCTGGGGTTTTATCTTGTTCCTTTATCTTGTACATAGCCCTCTACCTTTTCATGTTGTCCATCTTTCTGTGAATGTGGTTTTTGTTCCACAGGCTGCAGGATTGTAGTTCTTCTTGCTTCTGCTGCCTGTCCTCTGGTGGATGAGGCTATCTAAGAGGCTTGTGCAAGCTTCCTGATGGGAAGGACTGGTGGTGGGTAGAGCTGGCTGTTGCTCTGGTGGGCAGAGCTCAGTAGAACTCTAATCTGCTTGTCTGCTGATGGGTGGGGTTGGATTCCCTCCCTGTTGGTTGTTTGGCCTGTGGCAACCCAACGCTGGAGCCTACCCGGGCTCTTTGGTGGGGCTAATGGCAGACTCGTGGTGGGTTCATGCCAAGGAGTACTTCCCAGAACTTCTGCTGCCAGTTTCCTTGTCTCTTGGTGAGCCACAGCTGCCCCCCACCTCTGCAGGATACCCTCGCACACTAGCAGGTAGGTCTCGTTTAGTCTCCTATGGGGTCACTTCTCCTTCCCCTGCGTCCCCATGTGCACACTGCTTTATTTGTGCCCTCCAAGAGTGGAGTCTCTGTTTCCCCCAGTCTTGTCAGAGTCCTGCAATCAAGTCCCGCTAGCCTTCAAAGTCTGATTCTCTAGGAATTCCTCCTCCCGTTGCCAGACCCCCAAGTTGGGAAACCTGACTTGTGGCTCAGAATCTTCACTCCAGTGGGTGGACTTCTGTGGTATAAGTGTTCTCCCTCTCTCCGTTTATAGTTGTTGTATTTGCAACTAATATTTATTTATTCTCTTCCTCTTAGATTCCTGATCTTTTTGAAGGTTCTGTTCAAGAATCTATTCCTGACACTCTGTTCCTGAAGGCCTCTACCAGTCCAGATTGTCATTTTCCCCCTTCTCTTACTTTACAAATAAGCAATACAGGCGTAGAGATTTTTCTCACACTTGGAGGCCATCTGTGTGTCCTGCTGTGTTCTGTGCCAGGCAAACTGTTTCAAGCTGTGATGTGCATCATTTCCACGTGAGCCTGTAAGGTGTTTCAAGGCCTCTTTGCAAGTTTCCATGTTTTACTTTTTTTTCATTGTTCTTTGAATACGGTTCTGCTGAATTTATTCGACCCTCTCAAGCTTTCACAACAGAATACCATATTTGTGATAACCTGTAACCCTCCCTTCAATCAGTAAGGTCAAAACCCATTAGATGTAACGATTGTGAATTTACTAAGATCCCACACATGTCAAAACCTTCCTCCTGACCCCTAGTATTTGCTAAGGCCATATTAGTTAGTCAGTGGTGTAATTTCTTACATTTGATTTCTATACTAATTTTAAACACTGGAAAGCCAAGACCACAGAGTGGTTCTTTGTTTGTTTGTTTGTTTTTTACTTTAAAATCAATATCTTTATGTTTTTTTATTATGTTTGTTTCAAGTGTACAGCACAGTGATTCAGTTATACATACATATATGTGTATATGTATATACATATATATATCCTTCAGATTCTCTTGCATAATGTTGTTTTTGATGAATGATTTCATGTAATGCTCTCTTTTTTATTAGCAGCCAAAATATATATATATATTGGTTAAAGATTTTGCCCATCATCATTTATGCAAGGACTGCATAATTTGGTGAATTTTGTCTTCCAAGAAGTGTTTTGTCCCTGCAAATGAAATCCATTTCTATGCATGCTTTTATCATAAATTTTTAAATTTTATATATAAATATAAGTATGTATGTTATATCATATATAAATATAGATATGTATATACATATATATATATATTTTTTTTTATACAAAAGAAAACTTTATCTCAAATTCACTACCAAATACTGTTTCCTTTAAAGAATGATGGAGGGCTTCCCTGGTGGCGCAGTGGTTGAGAGTCCGCCTGCCGATGCAGGGGACACGGGTTCGTGCCCCGGTCCGGGAAGATCCCACATGCTGTGGAGCGGCTAGGCCTGTGAGCCATGGCCTCTGGGCCTGCACGTCTGGAGCCTGCGCTCCACAACGGGAGAGGCCACAACAGTGAGAGGCCCGCGTACCACAAAAAAAAAAGAAAAAAGAATGATGGAAATTTTTATTTTAAACATCGTAATTTGTTTTAATTCATAAGTGTTTCAAATCCTTTTGGAAGCAATCACAGCACAAATACTGATTTAATTTTTATTACAGAACGTGAGGTCAGGGGAGTCACAGAGAGGTCATGATATAAACACCACCCTAGCACACTACTCTCTTCCTTCTTGGTTTTGGTAGGTTTTACCTGAGTTCAACTTCTCTCTCTCTCTCTCTCTCTCTCTCTTTAAATTTTTTGTAGGTTTTCAGCCCTAACTTTCCTCTCTATTTCTTTATAATAATGTCTAATTCCATTGTTTCAATTCCTTTTCATAATAATCATGAAAACTAAATAGAACAAGATTTTTTTAAGCCTTTTTTGTCTAAAATCCAAATGTCCAATTTGTCCAAAATCCAATCTATGCCAGTTTTCTTGACTGCAAGTCATTTGGCCCATGCTTTTCATCATTAAACCACAGTGCATTTTAATTTTGCCTTTGTGTTTAGATTTTTTTCTCTCTAAGCAATCTAAGCAATCCTACTTTTAGGGTGAAGTGGTTCAGTATTTGATGCCCTTTATTTCCAGACATGGCTGGAGAGAAGAACTTCTGCCCCTCATGCTAGCCTAAGGTGAGAGCCCCTTTCAGTGTCAGTTTTTGTCTTTTACTCAGATCTATTGCCCACTCTGCCCCTGAAAACTACAATGTTGCAGCTGCCATGTCAACAGGCTTCTGACTTAGGTTCAGAGAAAGAGAGGCACTGGCCTGGCCACTGGCCACAGGTGGATGGGAGGAAGGCGGACATCAGGGTATCTCTACTTCTCTTCCCCTGACCCCCAGCTGCCAGCAAGGGCCCTCCCTCCATGGTCCTGGCCTCTGCCTGGGGCCCTTCCTGGATCTATCCCCACCAGCTGGCTCTGCATTTGAGTTCTGAGCACAACTTTTGTATTAATTTCTTAAAGTTTGCTAACATAACACCACACAACTGGGTGACTTAAAACAACAGAAATGCATTGTTTCACAGTTCTGAAGATTAGACATCTGAGATCAAGGTGTTGGTCATTACAGCCACGCTCCCTCTGAGACTCTGCATAGAATCCTTATTTTTTCCTAGCTTCTGGTGCTAGCCATAATCCTTGGCCTTCCTTTGTTTGCTGTGGCATCATTCCAATTTCTGTCACTGTCAGCATATGGCCTCTTCCTTCTGGGTGTGTCTCTGTGTCTCTCCTCCTCATCTTATAGGAACTCCAGACCCCTCCTCCAATATGACCTCATCTTAACTAATCACATCTGCAATAACCCTGTTTGCAAATAAAATCCCATTCTGAAGCACTGTGGGTTAGGGCTTCAACATATGGTTTTGAGGGGGACACAATTGAATCCATAACACCCTTCCTCCTTTGTGGTGGTAGCCAACTGCTGTTGCTAATTCTGTGTTCTTTTACTGCCCCTTGTTGGCCATTTCAGCTCTTCCAGCCCCTTCCTAACTATTTCCCTGTATTAAATTCTTTCCATTGAGCTCCCTGGGTTGGACACTGTGTTCCTGACTAGACCTTGATAGAAGAGGCATGCCTCCTTGTTTGTTCTTTTTTTTTTTTTTATACTCCTATTCTTTGTAGATACTGATTTAAAGAGAAAAAGAAGGTGGTGTCAAGCCTTTCCAGCTGAAGAATCAGAACAGGTGTGCCCCCATCCCAAACGAGAACTGCTAAAGGACATCCATTCACTTCAGAAAAATCCTTGGGCAGACTGACGTGGGGCAATAATCACTGTTAACTCTTCTTTTAAAATTCTAAGTGGGTAAGGTATCCACCTCAAGTCATAAAAAAATGTTTAAAAGATACCAATCACTTGGCCTCATCAGATGAGAAATATATAAACAAACCAAAAGAGCAACTTGGACAATTTCTAATTTTCTCTTACATCTCCTACATACTATTATTTTTTTTCAATGAATTGCTTTTATTTTCACTCAGCACAAATCTTTATTTTCTTCCAGTAAAGTTCATGCCTGTGAAAGACAGAGACCCACAGAAGTCAAAACCACTTATGTGGCCACTGAAAGGCCATGGCCTGGAAACATTGACCTCAGTCTCTCTAGGCATGATAGAGGTGTTCTCTCTGTGGGGTCACTCCACTGCTTTGGCTCCCAGTGGTCAATCAGTGGACTATGCAAACCTTTCTAATATAATGGAGGTAAAAACTTACTCTGACTACATTCATATAACAGTAAAGTCATGGGGGTGAAAAGGGCTCTAGGTTTATCACTATGAAAGGTGTGCTGACATCGAAAGATAGGACCGAATGTGCAACGTGATCTGTTCATTCATTAAGTTGGTCATTCATTCATTCATTCATTCAGCAATAGTTACCCAGTGCCTGGTATGTGTCAGGCCAGCTTCTAAATGACTGTACAGCAGAAAACAAGAGAGTCAGAATGTTTGCTCTTACAGAGCTTAAACTCTAGTAAGAGAAAGACAGTTACTAAGGAACAAAGAAAATGACAGGGTGTGACCGCTTTAATAAAATTAAAACAGAGCCGTGTTACGGAGAGAGCTTAGGTTGTTGACTGGGAATTATCCTTGATTTCTCTCTTTGTCCTCGAGCAGGACAAGACTCTTCAATGAGGCCCCATTTGAGTTGGAGCAGAACGACCAGAGGCCAGCTTTGCAAACACCCAGGGAAAGAGCATTTCAGGCAGAGAAAACATTAAGTGCAAATTCCACAAAGAGTAAACTCAGGAAGTTTGAGGAACATCAGAGGCCTGGACACCTGAGTGTGTCGAGCAGAGGAACATGAGATGAAATCGAAGCAGTAAGCAGGCCAGGTCAAGTAGCGTCTTGTTGGAAATTCAATTTTATTCAGTCATCGGTGGGAGTTTTTGGAGGGTTTTGTAGCATGGAAGAGAAATTATATAACCTTTTCTGTGTGTGGAATAGAATTTAGGGAGGAAAGCATGAAACCAAGGGGACCAGAGGACAGTCCAAGTGAGAGATGTTCCCTGGGCCTGGCGTGGTGGCCATGGCAATGGAGAGAGATGTGGAGCAAAGCAAGGGGCATTTTGGAGGTAGAGTTCACAAGACTGAGCAATAAACTGGGTGATGGGTGTGGTGGACAGACATTAGGATGGCTCCCTGTTACCCCTACCTCCTGGTGTTCACGCTGTTGTGTATTTGAGCCCTCCCCTTGAGCGTGGGCAGGGCCTGTGACTTGCTTCTAACCAACAGAACATGGCAACGGTAATGGGATGTCACTTCGAGGATTACTTTACTGCTTCAGTCTTGGTAGCAGACCCTCTAGTGGCTCTCACCCTGGCTGGTTTTGAGAAGGTGAGCCGCCACGTGGAGAGGCCCATGTGGCCAGGAATAACGTCTGGCAGATGGCCAGTAAGGAGCCAAGGCCCTCAGTCCAATAACCCACAGGGAACCGAATCCTGCCAATAACCACAGGAGAGGGACCTTCCCCAGTTGAGCCTCAGATGAGACCCTGGCTGGGCTGACACCTTGAACGCAGCCTGTGCAAGACCCTGAAGCAGAGAAAGCTGCGCCTGCATTCCTGACCCACAGGAGCTCTGAGATAACAAGCGTCCTTCAGTCCACTCAGTTTGTCGTAATATTGTTACACAGTAATGGATAACCAATACATGGGTGGAGGGAAAGAGAGGGGTCAAGTAAGACTTCTAGGCTTAAACGATTGGATGGGAGGTGGAATGGTTTACTTAAACGGGGATGTTGGGGGAAGAACAGATTCAAGGAGAGATTAGAGTGGAGATTTCAAGGAAGTGGTTGGATGGGTGATTACGGAGCCTAGCAGAGCGTGGTAGTCATCAACCTATGAATGGTGTTTAATCTATCGGTGCGTGTGAAATCAACAGGATAGCTACCAGATCTTCCTTTTTCTAGGGAGATCTGGGCTCCTCTCCTCTACTCCTCCCCACTTTGCTGGACTTTATTCTCTTACACAAAGCTTTGGGGCCTCTACTGTCATTGTGCTATTCTTTCCTTGGCCTTGCGTATCCCCGGGTGTGGGTCCTGCCTACTCAGAGTCCCTTACCAAGATTTGTCCCTTGCATTGGACACTTTTATCCTCTCCTCATTTTCTAGCCCAGTCAAAATGTACATTCCTATGTTCATGCCCCCCAGAACACTCCTGTCTAATAGCAAACACAGTCTGAGAGACGATGCTCTCTAAGGAAAAAGGGTTTGGAGACAGATGTGAATGTACTACTTACTGGCTGTATGAGACACATAACGCCTTCATTTTCTCCTCTGTCAAGGATGATAATAATGCCTACGTGCCTTCCTCCTAGCGTGGTGGTGAGGTGAAAGGAATAGAAATGGAAAATGCTGAGTACAGTGCATGGCACGTAGTAGGTACAGTAAACGGTACCTATTATTACAATTAACTGACTTCTGCTAAGGTGAAAAAAATCTACTACTGAGTTAACACGACACCTATAGCTCTTGAATTCACGAATTTAAAAAGACCTTCAGGAACTTCTTAACTTCATGACTCCTGTTGAGGTCTGAGTCCTCACATCCAGCAGGCTCAAGTAAGGCTGTTTCTGTAATTGCGCTCATCGACCACACACACACACACACACACACACACACACACACACACACACACACCCCAACCCTGCAAGTTCACTCTACATCCGCACCTGGAACCTAGGTCTCTCCTCCATCTAAGTTGAGTCCTTCCCCCATGCTCTGGACCTTCTCTTGACTATTTCCTCAACAATATCTTTACATCAATCTTCCCCCTCTTTTGCATGCTGCATTTCTCTCAGTGATCTGGTCTACTTCTATGAGTACTTAAATATGTTCCAGGCACACTTGTCTTAAAAAAAATTCAATCGATTCACCCTCCTCGCGAGACACCCTCGTACCTCTCCCATGACCTTCACAATCATGCAGAGTTGTCTGCCCTCTGTCACCTTCGCTTCACCTCATGGACACTGCTGTACTCTGTCTTCTGTACCCACCAGGTCGCTGTTAGAGTTTTGTTTCCAGCGTCACCGAAGACCTTGTTGGAATTCAGCCCAATACAGCCTTAGGTGTGTGATTGCATCAGTTCCAGCCTATCGATAGTGATGCTATCGGCTAGCAATGCCTGGGGCATTGTCCCTTGGCACTGTCCCCCAAGGAGACTAACGGTAGAGCCAAATCTGGTATCCTGCACGAGATACCTTCCACTGTGAGTGAAGGGGGCAGTATTTTGTCCTTACTTTCATCTGTATCCCAGGTATGGGCCAGGCTTCCCTGCCTGCCCTGCTTTTTCCAGTACCATTAACTGAGGGTTACAGAGTCATTTCCCAACATGGGAATCTCAAGTAACATCACCTGGTACCCAAGGACCCACTTCACACTGAAGGAGGTTTGACAATGGGCACATCACCATGGGTTCCACTGGTTCTATCAAAACTCTATTACCCCAGAAGTTGTCTGCCTGATGGAATATTGGATTGGGCTCTGAGAGGCTCAGCTAAGGCACCAGCTGGGATGACCTTGGATGGGGTTGGGGCCCCCTCCTCCAAGATGTGGTATACTTTGAACCAACAGCAACCATAAGGTGCTGTGTCCCCAACAGCAAGAATCCTCAGTCCAGAAATCAAGGAGGATGGGGTCCTATCATCACTCTCAGGAACTCACTTGCAGACTTTGTGCATCTGCTCCCACAATTTTAAGGTCTATTGTATTAGAAATTGTGGCCCCCACAGATGGAATGCTTCCACCAGGCGAAACAGTTAGGGTCCCACTGAACCCAAAGCCATGCTGTGGCCTGATTAATTTGGACCTTTGTGCTAATAGACCAGAAGAAAAGAAAGCACTTACTTTCTGGTGTGAGTAACTGACTGTGGTTATCATGAAAAGCTAGAGATGCTGACAGATAAAGAAACAGGATGAGTGTGACTGGAGCACAGGAGGTACACTGGGGTACTTCTTGGGGTTTCCATGTCTGCTGATAACAGAGGCAACGAGAATCTGACACAGGAGCAAGGTAACTGGGGGCTCAGACTCCGCAGGGATCAGGTCTGCGTCCCACTGGACAAGCCAACCTAGACCAGCAAAAGTCTGGAGGGTGAGAAGAATTCAACAGATGGGTGGCAGAAAAGGGGTTGATAAATATTAATTATGACTTCAAGCCCAACCGCTGCCTCGGGCCATTGGCTCATCCCATTAATCTTCTGTTGTAAGTCTTTTTGGGATTGCAACTGGCCACCAGTTTGAAGAACCAGGGACAGAAGAGAATGGAATTATGATGGGATACGAGTGGCTCTGAGAGATGCATGCGTGCATTGTAACAGATACCAGTGCCCTTGTTATACGCTTCCATTCTGTTGGCTGAAGATATATTCTGGCTACAGCGTCTGCTCTGTCCACATACAGAGAAGGCCTGGAATGATGGAGAATTGACCAGGAATGACACTCAACCAATAAGGAGTAGGAATTAGGGATAAATATCCCAGTTGTCCCTCTGCTCAGTAGGGGAGATTTTGAAGCATGACCCACAGAGTCTCTCAGGGTCCCCAGAAGACTGAGAACCAACAGCCTACAGCAGTCATCTTCCAGTACATCCTTTATTGGCTTTCTCCTCTTCTCGCCCTGTTTCCCGCTCCCCCGCAGTGGCTCCTACTGTCACCTCCCAAATAATGCTTGCCTTCACAGCCTTGTCTCAGGGTCAGCTTCTGGGGAAACCCAAACTGGATTAGTTTCCAAAGGCTGATGTAACAAAAACCACAACCTGGGGGCTTAAAACAACAGAAAGCTCTTCCCTCTTGGTTCTGGAGAGTTTGAAATCAGTATCCCTGGACTGAAATCAAGATGCCAGCAGGGTCATACTCCCTGCAGAGGCTCTCGGGGAGAATCTGTTTCTTGGCTTTTCCAGGTGGGGGCTGCTAGCGTTTGTCTCTTAGCTGCGTTACCCCACCCTCTCCATATCACCCTCTCCTCTGTGTCTGTGTGCCATCTCCCTCTGCTGCTCTCTTATAAGGACACCTGCGATGTCCTTTAGGGCCCACTCTAATAATACAGGACAATGTCCTCATTTTAAAATCCTTAACGAAATTACATGTGCAAAGATGCTTTTCCCACATAAAGTCCACATACATTTATAAGTTCCAGGGATTAGATTTGATATCTTTGGAGGGCTATTATGCTGCCTAACACACAAACAGAAGGACAGAGGTAGATATAAAAGTTACACATGGTAGGACTTCCCTGGTGGCGCAGGTGTTAAGAATCCACCTGCCAACGCAGAAGACACAGGTTCGAGCCCTGGTCCAGGAAGATCCCACATGCTGCAGAGCAACTAAGGCCATGCGCCACAACTACTGAGCCTGTGCTCTAGAGCCCGTAAGCCACAACTACTGAGCCCACAAGCCACAACTACTGAGCCTGTGTACCACAACTACTGAAGCCCGCGTGCCTAGAGCCCGTGCTCCACAACAAGAGAAGCCACCGCAATGAGAAGCCCACGCACTGCAAGGAAGAGTAGCCCCCGCTCGCCACAACTAGAGAAAGCCCGTGCACAGCAACGAAGACCCAACACAGCCAAAAATAAATAAATAAATGTATTAAAAAATCCCCAAAAGTTATGCACGGTAGCGTGGCAGTAGCGAGTTTATATTGGGAGTGGTGGTAGATACATGGGTGCCAGAGTGAATAGGCCTTGTGTGTCAGGTCAGGAAGATTGCACTGTATGCTTTGGACACGAGGTTACAGACTGGAGTGTACTGCAGTGATTTTTATTCTCCGAAATTTGTACTTGAGAAAATAGGTTAAAAGAGGTTAAGTACCGTGTCAAAGTTTACCAAATTCACATGTGATGGGGTTGGAGTCTACACCAGGGTTAATTTGGTTCCAAAGCAGTGCCCTATCTATTTTACACACTGCCTACCACAGTGGGCTTCAAGGGGACGGACACTCAAGATGCTATTTATTAACGAGTCTGGCTCTAGAACACAGGAAGGATTAGAAGAGAGAAAAATTAGAAGCAGGAAACATACTGAATTGGACCCTTGCTGGGCATCACCTCCACCTGTCTGGCTGCCCCTAGGAAGTGTCTCTGAGCGGTGGGGAAAGGATGGATTGGGAGTTTGGGATTAGCAGATGCAAACTAGTATATACAGGATGGATAAACAACAAGGTCCCACCGTATAGCACAGGAAACTAGATTCAGTATCCTGTGATAAATCATAATGGAAAAGAATATGGCAAAGAATGTATATATATGTATAACTGATCACGTTGCTGTATAGCAGAAACTAACACAACATTATAAACCAACTACACTTCAATAAAATAAAAAATTTTAAAACATGCCTCTGGGACTTCCCTGGTGGCGCAGTGGTTGAAAGTCCGCCTGCCGATGCAGGGGACACGGGTTCGTGCCCCGGTCCGGGAAGATCCCACATGCCGCGGAGCGGCTGGGCCCGTGAGCCATGGCCGCTGAGCCTGCGCGTCCGGAGCCTGTGCTCCGCAACGGGAGAGGCCACAACAGTGAGAGGCCCGCGTACCGCAAAAAAAAAAAAAAAAAGAAAACACGTCTCTGAAAGAGAGTCGATGTGCATATGCACACTGCTACACTTGTTATAAATGATTCTTATATAGATTCTATTAAAGGTAGTTAATCTGTAAAAAGAGACAAAACACAACATTAGGAGCACCTTCAAAAATTTTTATTAACATTATGCTTTAATGCTGGATGTTTAATGTTCCAGTCACTCATTCACACTTTATAAGTAGAGATTTAAGAGATTTACACTAAATATGTAGAAAATAATTTTTTTTCTCTGCAGGTGGTTGCTTTAGCAAGAAGCAAGCTACTTTTTTTTGTTTGTGAGAGGATATGTATGTGTTTTTATATGATATATATTATATATTATGTAAAATGTATTCAATATGTTACATAATATATAAAGTATGATCTTGTATATAGTTGACAATATTGTATATGTAAATATACGATACATAATTATTTGTGATACATACATAGAATACATACAGTGATAACTCTTTTTCTTCAATGACAAACCTATTTGCACAGAAATATCCCTGTTTGTAAAAGTCAGACTTCTAGTAAACACTTATCCACTGGGTGAAAAATCCTGGGTCTAGAAGTAAGCAAAAAGTTACTGCATGTCTGAAATCGTTTACAAAAAGCCACATTCTCTTTTCTTTAGCCCTCAGTCTCAACGGCCATGATTTACAGTATATGCTTTTATACGATGCTTAGCTACGTGGTTTCCCATCCTGCAGAAAATTAGGAGTGGAAAGTTCAAAGAGAACAAAGGGTGCTGGCGGTTGAAAACAAAGAGCAGAAAACTGCTTGATGTGACCAAAGGAACCAAGGAATGAAAAGAGCCTAGGCCATTATTACCACCCAGAAAGTAGGCTATGTTGTCACGATGCTCTGTGTAAAGACGTGGTTGGTTACGTGGAGGGTCCCCGATTTACCAAACCAGAGAAAGGAATGTGTGTTTGAATGCAATTTACATCAACACGGTTAAATCATTAAAGCTTTTATTTTTGGATAACAAGGTTTAATTAGTTATAAAATTCTTTGATGGGAAATAGCTTATTTCATAAAACTGAAGAATAAAAGAGCTTACTCCATATAATGTTTTTTATCTGCGATGGTAGTGGAGTGGGTGAAAAGGGTTAGCTGCCCACACGTGTCCACCACCCCACACCTCTCCCCCACCAAATCCTTTTAAGTGACAGGAAAAAGAAGTCTTTTAAAGACTGAATCCGTGACAGCACTGAGAGACCTAGGGGGTGACACGGCAGGGTCCTGAAATTGTGGGGAATTCCTAAAAGATAGAAAGCAGATGGATTAAATTGTCAAGAATTGAGGAAACCACAGCCCAGCATATGCATAGAAAAAAAAAACTACTAGGAAGATAAGAGCAGATGTTGAGAAACCCCAAGCTCAGTGTCAACAATTAGAGCAGAGGGTCCTTCCACGATTATCAGGGTAATTAAAGAACTACTTTCCGGTCAGTTACAGCTAGGTCCTCCTCTGCGGAAAAGCAAACACAGGCCAGCTACCCCAGGGCACTGATTCATCTAGTTCTTACTCACTGGGTATAAATGGACAAGAAAGAACACCAGACACTGGGGAAAACCATTAAAATAAAAACAAGGGAGAGACAGAACCTTGACCCCAGAGAAAGTTCATGAAAGGGAAATAAACTTCTGAGCATTAAAATTAATGTGGTCAGAGAGATTCTGATGTTGCACAATTAACAAGAATATGCTTCTAGGAAAAAGAAGCAAAGAACAAGTAAGAGTTCTTGGGATTCTTAAATTACAAAAGCAAAAGATTTAATGGAAGGAGCAAATGGAAGAATGAACACAAAAATTAATGATCTAAAACAGAGGTTGGCAAACTTCTGTACGCGGTCAGACTGAGAAAAGAGTTAAGAGTTAAAAGTTGAGTTAAAAGAGTTAAAAAAAAGTTTAAAAGAGTTAAAAGTTAAGAGTTGAAAGAGTTTTAAAAAGTTGAAACTCATTTCAAGAGTTCCAACATATCTGGGACATCCCTGGTGGTGCAGTGGTTAAGACTCTGTGCTCCCAATCCTGGTCTGGGAACTAGATCCCACATGCATGCTGCAACTAAGAGTTCTCATGCCACAACTAAGACCCAACGCAACCAAATAAATAAATAAAATTTTTTTAAAAAAAGAGTTCCAACATATCTAATAAGAATTCCATAAACATAGAAGATTGGAGGAAAATACAAAGAAAAATAAATGAAAATTTATCATAGCTGAAGAAAGACAGATTTTCACATAGGAAGGGCCACTCGTACCACGTAGGAGAAATGTAACTTGACAAGATATATCTTGATATGTATTTATGAAGCCTCAGAGCTATAGAATAGAAATTGCTAAAAGCTTGTAGACATGCAAGCACTCAGAAACAAACCTGCTCTAGAGTTAAGATTTGTTCAAGTATGATTTACAGCAAAATGAAAATTCAACCTAAGTAAGAACCTATGTAAAATACAGGCTAAACAGAAGTAAGAAAAGATCCCAGTAAAACGTATAATGTGAAATATATAGTAATTAATAAAGTTTACAAAACTAAAACTAAATTCTTAAGTGATATGGAATACAAAATAATGAGAGAGAAGAGAGAAATAGTAGTATGCTAAGATTTTGCCCTTTTGGTAAAGAAGGAGATAAAAATTAATTTAGAAGTTTATAGATTAATACATGTTTAAATGGGCATGCTAAAAATGTAAGAATAGTCACAAACCCAATGGAAAATAGACGGAATAACTTCTGAACCTACTACAGGAAAAAAAGAAAAAGGGACCAAAATTTAACTGTCTAACAAAAGGAGGAAAAGGGAAATAAAATAAATAAGAAATCATGGTACAAAGACTAATATAAAATAAGATGACATATTAAAAATTACAATAATTGTAAATAGGTTAAATGTCAAACATTTTCAAATTGTGTATGTGTGTTAAGCATTGAAAATTTCCGAGAAGATTGAATGGACTATTTTTTAGGGATTACCTTTGGAGGTCAGAGGGCATAGGAATGAAAGGTAGGGGTTAAAAGTTGACAGGGACTTTTGATTGTTTTAGCTTTACACATGGGGACCTTGGTCATCAATTTTATAAATTTTTTTTAAATTGAGGAATGTTAGAATACATACGTTGGATAGGTTTATAAACAGCTTATTTCTCTCCACCCCTCTCTACCTCCACCCCCCATCTCCTGCATATTCCTTTAGCCTAGGCAAACGTAGAGTTCTTTCTGCTTCATCTCTAGTTAATTTACCATTTTCACCCATAAATTGAAGTTAGTATTATAACTGCTTGAAGTATGTTTTAAACATAATTTTTTAAATTATCAATTACTGCTATCACAAATATACTCACATTAATTGTGGTATATTATTATTAATATAATATTTATTATAATTTTATTTAATAGTTATTTAATAATACTATTTAAATATTATTTACTAAAAATATCTAAAATTTAAAATGAAAACATTTTAAGTGACAGGAAAATAATTTTAAAGTTAAAATATGTTAAAATATTATTTACTTAATATTTTATAATCAATAATATTAATTAAATATTTAATAATAATAAATATTATTGAATATTTATTTCATTTTATTTAATATTTTTAATTAAAAATATTAAAATAAAAATATTTTTTGAAAGGGAAAAGAAACCCTCTCTAATTTCATCATCCAGAAATAACCAAAATAGAAAATTCTTCTTTTTTTTTTTTTTTTAAAGTATGCTGAAATTCTAATTACAAAGACTAGGTAGCAACATTGGAGAACAGTTTTAGCACAGAAAAATAATGAAAATGTGTATAATTAGAATTATTGCTATGTTAAAATATGTATAAGCATGAATAAAAACTAGAAGAGAAGACAGAGAAAAAAAGACATGATAGATTAGTGGGAATATGGAAGAATATTTCTTTCTCTGTTAATTCAATATTTAATGCAAAATAGAAAATTTTTAAATTGACATTTGAAAAGCCAGTTATGGTACTACCTGAAGAAATTTCCACCCTAGCACCTAAATCTGCCTCTCTCTAGCCCTGGCCACACCAAGGTGACCTGGGAGTGACCTTGGCTGGAATAAGTAAGGTTGGATGCCTGGGGCAGGCTGATAGTGGTTCCCAAAGCTATGTCCACATCCTAATCCCTGAACAGGTAAATGTTATCTTACTTGGGGAAAGGGTCCGTGAAGACGTGATTAAGCTAAGGATCTAGAGACAAGGGAGATCATGGAAAGTATCCGTATGAGAGAGTGGAGATTAGACACAGAAAGATTAGCCTGATAAGAAAGAGGGAGATTGGACCCTGAGAGACGCACGGAAGAGGCAGTGGCGTGAGGACGGAGGCAGAGGATGAAGAACACAGAGGAAGCCCAGGAACCGTGACCCCCAGAAGCTGGGAGAAGCAAGAGAGGGTCCTCCCCCAGGGCCCTGGAGGTAGCGTGGCCCGGAGGGCACCTCCATCTCAGACTTCTGACCTGCAGAACTACAGAATACATTTCTGTTTAAGCTACCAAGTTTATGGTAACTTGTTAAAGCAGACGCAGGAGTCTGATACAGTATCCCTTTACGCCTACCATAGATGAAAACGCGCTGCATAAACACACGTAACTCCCTACGTCTGTGGCTGTGGTTCTCAGATTCTGGATTATACCTGAGTGAAATTTCAAAAAATAATCTGACAACGAACATTGGGTTGTTCAATTTTTATTCCAAAAATAACATGAAAGGAAGAGAAACCTGTCATCTATTATCATCATGAGCTCATAAAAAAGGACTTTTTAACACAAAAGTTATGGAAGAAGGACAGTGCTTTAACTCAAAAACATTTAAATGTATTAAAAACTCTCAGTAATATCCTTATTCTCATTTTGCAATGGTGCTGAGGGAATTTCGCTACAAGTGACATCTTGTCCATAGACGGGAATTTGGGACCCAAAGCTATGTTAGCTTAAACCACAATTTACCTGTTTACTTATCCATATTTACCCCCATTCTATTCACCATCCCAGCTGGTTCCTGAAGAAATTTTGTGGATATTCAAGAACTCTTCTCTTTCCATTTCCCTCTATGAATCAGATTCAGATCATGGACACTGCAGTCAAGGAGTGTCACTGTACGTGTTGGTTAGCAAGAAAATCAATGAGTATCCAAAAGAATAACTTCCGAATTTTTTAAATATGAAAAAAGACTTTCCATTAACTTTTAAAAGTATAACATTCACAAGTTTTAAAGACTTATTAATGAAGAGAGAGAAAAACAAATACATAGCATCAAGAATGAAAATTTTGATAAAAGAAATTTAAGAAGAAATAACACATTATGAAGAGGCTAAAAGATGGAGATGATCACACGGGATTTTCTTTGTTGCGATTTTCTTCTTGTCTCTGTCTGCCGATCCAGTAGCAGAGGGAAATATAGCTGAGAACAAAGAAATCATTCAAATATCTAAATAGATGCCATTCATATCAGCAACCTATAGAAGACCTAAATAGTCTTAGGAAATATGAAGGATCTACGTGGAGAAAACTACAAAACTTGACCAAGGCACATAACGTACAAACAAATCAGGCTCATTCCCTCCTGGTATCATCCATCTCAGATCAAATAACTCTGCTATTCCTAGGCTCCCAGTCTGGAACTGATCTCCTCATTTTGCCGGCAGAGATGAGATTAAAAAGCTAAATTATTAACTCCCTGAATAACTCCAGGCTAGAAGTCTATTCTCCTGAAGCCATCGGGTAGATTCAAAACTAACCCTCAACCGTAAGACTTAAGTTCCCTGACAAAATTTTCCCTCGTTTCTTCTCTATAGGCTTTAGTGCCTATTCTTGTTTTACCAAGAAGCCAACAAGATATTTCTAGGAAAAAAAATTTTAAAGCATTTACTCAGCTGCTCAAGTGAGAGTGATTTCTTAAACCACCATCTCCTAAGGTGAGGTCATTCTCAGCACAGCCTCTTTTTACCCCATGCTCCTTTAAAATCTCTTAGCTGATCCTGAAATCACAGGTTAGAACCTCTGCTCCTGAATCAAATAGCAAAGTAGTCAAGTAAGGTGTGATTTGAGAAAGGAGAATTTAGGATGAGGAATTGGTTTCTGTCTGAGAACCTGCCTGTTTGCTTCTCCATCATTGTTTTTAAAGACAGTGCTTGGAGAAATTTACAAAAAGGACCAGAAAGGATTTAGATTACCTCATTTAATTAATCCCTGTGAGGTTTTTTAAGATGGAAAGACTGCAGTTCAGAGAGGCTATTTGCGTTATCAATAGACACAGAGCCAGTTAGAGGGGAAGCAGGGTCTTCAGAATCACAGACCTCTTTTCACATCGTGCTGTTCCTCCCCCATCTGTATTTTTCTGTTCTAGGAAGTTGGAAGGCAGAAGTTCAAGAACAGGGGAAGAACCTCTAACACTAACACTTTATATTGTTGCATAATTTAAGAAAAAAAAAGTATTAAATTGGGGCTTCCCTGGTGGCCTGCCGATGCAAGGGACACGGGTTCGTGCCCCGGTCCGGGAAGATCCCACATGCCGCGGAGCGGCTGGGCCCGTGAGCCATGGCCGCTGAGCCTGCGCGGCCGGAGCCTGTGCTCCGCGACGGGAGAGGCCACAACAGTGAGAGGCCCGCGTACCGCAAAAAAAAAAAAAAAAAAGCATTAAATTGCATTGTCATTTAATCTGCCTACCTTGTCCATTAACTGTAAATGTCTAGTTCCCTTCTCCATACAGGCAAAGATAGAGTTACACCCCCAGACTGTCCTCTTTCTATTAGGTAATGAAGTATTTAACAATTATCCAGACTGTTCTTTGGTGAGCTGATTATTAAACATGTATTGCCAGTCTGCCAAATACCATCCTTGTATGTTTTTGCAACAATGTCAACCAAAACCAGGTAGAAAGTGTCTTTGTTAAAAGCTTGGCTTACCCTCACCAATCTTGCTTTTGAAAAAATTCTGGGGAGAATTGCCAGTTTGGGATGGGAACCGAGTACGGGGAAGTGTGTGTGTTCAGGGTTCTTCTTTGAGGTTTCTTTCTGCTTTTTAATTCTCCAGCAAAGGCAACTGGACATTGTTGACTTTGGGGCTTAGTCTGGCAATATCTGGGTGCAGAGTTCTTGTTCAACTTCCGTTTTATTAATTGTGGGTTTCCCAGTCTTCCCTCCAGCCCTCTTGGTAGTTGGAAGCCCTGAGACTGGGTTATTAGGATTGGAGCTTTCCTATCAGGCGCGAACCTCATGAACCTAGAGCATTTTTGTGGTGGGATGTTCTTCAGTCCTACTAGTTTCATAATTGGGAACATGTCGCTACAGTTAAAGTTAATGATCTAAAACCAACAGAAGGCACTTGGACAGACAAATGGGTTATCATAATTGTTGCAGCGATGCCATATTGCCAGTTGGTGTTCATTCTGCCTTCACATCACCCAGCCTCAGCATCACCCGCTGTGCCTTTTTGGGAGGAGCAATGCTGAAGCAGAAAGCATGAAACCCACAGTGTTTCCAATAGCTCCAAGATTGGGCGTTTCCCCAGTGTACAATTTAGACTCCCAGAAGTGAACTGACCTTTTGGGAAGCAGGACCTCCTCTTTCAGTTCTCTTAGTGGGCATTAATTTTCTGTCTTTTTTTTTTTTTTTTTTGGAGTATTAATTGGAGCTTTACAATGTTGTGTTAGTTTCTATTTTACAGCAAAGTGAATCAATTGTATGTATACATATATCCCCTCTTTTTTGGATTTCCTTTTCATTTAGGTCACCACAGAGCACTGAATAGAGTTTCCTGTGCTATACAATAGGTTCTCATTAGTTATCTATTTTATACACAGTATCAATAGTGTATATATGTCAATCCCCATCTCCCAATTCATCCCAGCCCCACCTTTCCCCCTTGGTATCATACGTTTATTCTCTACGTCTGTGTCTATATTTCTGCTTTGTAAATAAGATCGTCTAGAGCAATTTTTTCAGATTCCACATAGATGTGTTAATATACAATATTTGTTTTTCTCTTTCTGACTTACTTCACTCCGTATGACGATCTCTAGGTCTGTCCATGTTGCTGCAAATGGCATTATTTCATTCCTTTTTATGGCTGAGTAATATTCCATTGTATATATGTACCACATCTTCTTTATCCATTCCTCTGTCCATGGCCATTTAGGTTGCTTCCATGTCCTGGCTATTGTAAATAGTGCTGCAGTGAACATTGAGGTGCATGTGTCTTTTTTTTTTTTTTTTTTTTTTTGTGGTACGCGGGCCTCTCACCGCTGTGGCCTCTCCCGTTGCGGAGCACAGGCTCCGGACGCGCAGGCTCAGCGGCCATGGCTCACGGGCCCAGCTGCTCCGCGGCATGTGGGATCCTCCCGGACTGGGGCACGAACCCATGTCCCCTGCATCGGCAGGTGGACTCCCAACCACCACGCCACCAGGGAAGCCCCACATGTGTCTTTTTGAATTATGGTTTTCTCTGGGTATATGCCCAGTAGTGGGATTGCTGGGGCATATGGTAGTTCTATTTTTAGTTTTCTAATGACTTAACTATTAACCTGCAGCAAATTAACTCATGCAAACAGGACGTTTTGACCTCAGCCACTGTGCACCATTTGCAAGTAAGACATTAACTTAATGCTCCTAATGAATCACTAGAGCGACCTTCAGCCGGGGGAAGCACGCGGCAAATCTCATGCTGAAATTGAACTTTTTAGAGGCATGTTTTCTCCGCATTAAGAGAGAATGAGAAGGATTTTCTCTAGAGTGCATTTCCTATTTTCGAAAGCAATCAGGTTGCCAGGATGCCATTAAGTACTCTTAAGTAAGTCACTAACAGGCACCCTGAAGCCCGGAAGAGCTCCTGTCCCTTTCACATAGAGCTGGAGGCCACCTTCTTACCTCTGTGACATTGGTAAACAGCAGATTTTACTAGTCCACTTCCTAGATGGGAAACTACACCCCGGATATAAAAAGTGGTCCAATCTACACCCTGAATCACAGATTATAATAAAATAGAACCTTGTTTTCATGAAGCATCACTTCCAGAAACAAACAATAAGTGGGAGGAAGGGCCCAGAGGAGTGAGTCCGGGTGGAAGCAAATCTCAGGCTCCAGCCATAGCTTGAAGTCCCTTTTCCTTTTTTTTTTTTTGGTAATTTTTCACCCACTCCTTCCTATACAGATCTGTTCTGTCTTCTTGTTTGTGCCAAGTTCTTTTGTATTTACTGTTTGATGTGAAGTGATTTGAATGAAAAGGGCCTGTACTGGGGTCAATGTGGAAAAGGACTCTTGAGTTTTCTGGGGCTTCATCATTTATAAGACATGGTGCCGGGCTTCCCTGGTGGCGCAGTGGTTGAGAGTCCGCCTGCCGATGCAGGGGACACGGGTTCGTGGCCCGGTCCAGGAAGATCCCACGTACCGCGGAGCGGCTGGGCCCGTGAGCCATGGCCACTCGGCCTGCGCGTCCAGAGCCTGTGCTCCGCAACGGGAGAGGCCACAACAGTGAGAAGCCCGTGTACCACATAGCTTGCAGGGTCTTAGTTCCCAGACCAGGGATTGAACCTGGGCCCCGGAAGTGAAAACCCAGAATCCTAACCACTAGGCCACCAGGGAACTCCCATGGTGCTGATGTTTTTAAACAACATGAGTTTCTGGTTCATGTTTCCACTTTGAGTCCTAGAGTGTTATTGGACCGAAATCAGCACTCTCCTGTGTGGTTCGACTGGTGATCACGGCCTTTGGTGGGCACATCGCCCCCCATGGGGCAGGTGGCAGGTGTCTGGAAACCCACCTGTGACATTCCTCTGGGCTTGTCCCCCATCCTCCTCACCTGCTCTCAGCAGTAAGTCAACATCTAGTGGAGCTGTTGCTGCGGGAACCACACATATAACTTACCCAGGAAAGAAAACATACCCTGGCTCTTAAGCTGCAATAAATCTTCTAAACAAGAGAAAACAAAACATCCTCTGGCCAAATGGGGCGCCTGCTAGTGTGAGATGCTTTGTTTTTATTATTTTTTTAATTTAATTTAATTTATTTATTTTTGACTATGTTGGATCTTCGTTGCTGCACGTGGGCTTTCACTAGTTGCGGCGAGCGGGAGCTACTCTTCGTTGTGGTGCACGGGCTTCTCATTGCGGTGGCTTTTCTTGTTGCAGAGCACAGGCTCTAGGTGCACAGGCTTCAGTAGTTGTGGCACACAGGCTCAGTAGTTGTGGCGCACGGGCTTAGTTGCTCCGTGGCACGTGAGATCTTCCCGGACCGGGGCTCAAACCCATGTCCCCTGCATTGGCAGGCAGATTCTTAACCACTGCGCCACCAGGGAAGTCCCAGATGCTTTGTTTGTCATTTTGCTTTTCCCCAATAGTTTATTTTAAGGGCATCCACAAGAAGAATATCACAGGCATATTAATTTGCATAACAAATATTTCATGGTGCACTGGGAAACTGAGAAGGTACAAAATGAATCAAACAGAATCCAGACCAGAGCCTTAAGGAGTGAATCGTCTCCAAGGGAAGTTATGACAAACACTAATTTTAAAGCAAGACAGAAAGATCCAGCTAGAAAGCTGCTGGAATTCAAAGGACCAGTCAGGACTTCTAACTGGGAGAGCTGGGGAAGGGGTGGCTGCCCAGCAAGTCTGGAAGGCCAGTCAGATTTGTGTGTGTCAAGGTGGGGAAGAGGGCAGAGGACCCAGACAGAGAAGCCAGAGGGGACAGAAAAGGAAGGTCCAGAGGGGTTTCATTTCCTCAGCAAGTAACACAGGTATTAGAAGGCAAAACAGTGGTCATAGCCAATGGGTCTGCAGTAGAGGTATCACTGTATCTTTTTCCTGACACATTTACTGAAGTTAGATTCTAGTCTTCTTTCCCAAAAGCTTCTGAAAAGTTCCCATACCTGTATCTGTAAAGAGGTTTACTGAAATTAAAGAAGCTTTTTGAATCTCTTATTCTTTGTTCAGTTTATTGTATGGTTTAAAGGGCTAATGGATAAGCAGACTGCAGTAGCTGTTTGCAAAGCACCCTCAGCCCCAGGGCAAGAGGTGCAAGGTCCTGGGGATCTGTTCCTTTGTAAAGGCAGATCTGTGGGGAGCAGTACCAACAGCAGGAAGTAAGAACACCCCAGGCCCGGCCCTAAGTCATAAGTCTTAAGAGACTTAGAAAGCTGTGAGCCGTAAGAAGTATGCAGCAGGCTTTGGGGCAGAGGCTGGGGAGAACTTTCCAAAATCAGAAGTAAGAAAGCCGGATTTGAAGGGAAAAACCATCAGTAATTGCATTTAAGTTTAACACGCATCTTTTTTAAGAAAATGCACATCCCACCTGAGGTTAGTAACCTTGCTTAAAGCACTGTTTATGTTTAACATGCAGAGTGTACATAGACTGAAATGTGCTCCCACCAGCATTTCTGGCACCAGATTGTCAATATTGGTCCACAGCCATAATGAGATGGGCTCTTCAGATTGGACTGGGCTCTTAGTATTTTTTCTTCAAATTCCTCTGATGGAGGGGAGCCTGGTTTTCTTCAGCCCCTTGGGTCTATATTTCTCCCAGGATGCTTTTCTCTTGAGTTTGGTTCTAATTGTCCTTTCTCCACAAAATCAGCCACAGATAACGAGGCAATGTGATCAAGAGCTGCTGTTTGTTAAGTGAACTTCGTCCCAGGTTGTATTCATTCTTCCGCAAAATATCACAGCTGCATAAGGTCAAAGGTGACCCTCAGAACGATTTGCTCCCTCCTCCATTGTGACGGGCAATTATGTACTCTATGAGAACTCCCTCATCACATTTGGAATTGCATTTTGCTGTTGTCATGGCCAAGAATTTCTTCTTAATGTTTAACGTTGATTTTCTCTGCTGTAGTGAATCCCATAACTCCTTTCCCTATACTTACATGTGAATGGAGACCCACTGCTTGTGTAATTAACATCTTGTCTGTAAAGCTGGAATCCAGCGTCTGAAGAGCACGTACATCTATCTCTGTTCCAGAGTCAGAGATCCTATCCCTCCACCTTATGGTAGGTGTATAGTCATACAAGGTCCAGCTTGAAAGCATGTATATGAATTGGCACAAAACCATTACTGTGTTAATGTTTCTAACTAAACATCAAGTTAATAATCAAAATTACAGGTTTCATGATCAGTAATATTTGTTTGTGGAAATTATTAGACATCTTTTAAAACATTCTCTTTTCTAGATTAAATATCCCAAAGACTTTCAGCTTTGCTGCTTGGAATCAGCTTTCAATTTCTTTAGTCAGTTTTTGCCTCTCCCCTGGTTCACCTTTAAGTAGTTCCCTAAAACCCATAAGGGCTAAGGTTTAATTCCCCTCATCAGTACTTTTAGGGGACTGGCCAAAGTTACTTTCTTGGTCTCCCATTGTGGTGACCATATTTTTCTGAATCTCACATCAGGGAAAAAGGTTAAACAAGGAATTTGAGTACCATATTTGTATGTAAGAGGCAGCCTAAAGCAAACAGTCCAGATGCTGTTATATTAGAATTTCTTGGACATTCTAAGAACTGGTGAGACCTCAGTATCCAAAACTGTAGTTGGAAACAGGACTGGCCTGGAAATTCTGTGACATACGCTACTCCAACTGTGTTTCTGTGGATCTTATTGCTACACTTTGTTATGTAGCATTTTGTTTTGAATCTTACTACCTAAGACAGAAAGAGGATTTTTTTTTCAATGTACAGCTAAATAAGATCTTCCAAAGTCACACGGATAGTCTTCAATTCAGAAAATATTTAGAAGCAAAACGCATTTTCTAAGTTGATTCCATTCTACTTCAGTTCTTTCGTTAGCAGATGAAAATAGTCTTAAGATTTAGGAATCCAGTTACCCAGACACGCAGGGGATTTACTGAACCTGAATACCACCCAGGAGCTATAATGGGACTTCCCAACCTCAGCACTCCATGGGTCAATTGGCAAACCAACTTTTTCCAGTGACTAAGGCACCACTACCTGCTGTTTTCAATTACTTTTTGCTTGATAAATACAGTGGAAGCTACTTGTGTAGTTTCTGTAAACTCTAGGAAGTGCGGAACGAAATCCACAGATGTCTCCCCACTGTGGTGAGACTTTCAAAAGTGTGCGTCATCACTGTAGGGGAGGGACCTTGGAGGATTCTGAGTGTTAATAAAGATGTCTTACAAGGGGACCTGCGCTTAGGGCCCCCGACTCTCTTCAGAGTGGTTTCTATTTTTGGTTTTTCACTATTCTTTGTTAGAACCAAGAAAACCTACATCAAGGAACTCTGATAGGAAATTCATGCTTCCGAAAGCTTCTGCACCCTTGAAGGAAGGTAGTTTACTGGCCTCTTAGAAGTGTTTGTAGAAGTTGTTTGTTATTCTTGTATGTTTTTGTTTGTTTGTCTTGACTCCTTGTGTCTTAAATAGCGTGATCAAACATCTGTATTGCTCCTTCTGAGAAGGGACTGCTAAGTGGATAGAGAGTAAAATAAAAACTGAATCAAATGTCAAAGATATTGGCATTCTCCTGTATACACCGTCTTTTTTTTCTTTAGAGTCTGGAAACTTCTATGAGAGGATAAATATTCAATCTTGGTTACATGGTATCAAGCTTCATTTTAAAACATGTATATTATATATGTGTGTACACGTACACACACACATAGAAAGCTTGGGGGCACTCCACTCCTCTCCCACAGACTCTGAAGCCCCTGTCCTCTGCCAGGCAGAAGTGACACCAAGTGGCCTCACCGTATCCCCAGATGGAGCGGGCCTGACTCAGCACACCCCACGACGCCTCCTGAGTCTGCAGACAGCAAATACACAGTGAGTTTCCCCATTTAGAACCACAGAACCCCAGAGTTGGAAAGATACTTAGAGATCACATAAGGTAACCCTCTTGTTTTTTTTAATAAATCAGGAGCTGGTCCCAAGGAGATGAAGTCATTTGTCCAAGGATATCACCCGATTATTGGATGAGTTAAAGGTGGAGGTCAGACTTCCCTACCTTCAGTCTGGAAGCTTTCCCCTCACTGCAGGATGCTGCTTCTTTGTATTCCGGAGGAGCATGGGGACCCAAGTCCTGGCTTGGTCGTAGAGGGGAGTGCTAGGAAAGACAGGAAAATGAAATCAGCTGCTATCCCCACTGCCTACATCTCTAGGACTTCCTGGGCTGCCACAGGGACTAGACAGGGCCTCGATGAACCCACCTTCGAAATATGTCTTACCACCCTTCCTCCTGAATCTATTACCCCTGGCCCCTAGGAAACGAGATTGCTACACGGAGAGGAGAACCAGAACCGTCATCGATAAATGGTAATCAATTGGGAGATTGGGATTGACATATTCACACTACCATATATAAAATAGATAACTAATAAGGACCTACTGTATAGCACAGGGAACTCTACTCAATACTCTGTAATGACCTGTATGGGAAAAGAATCTAAAGAAGAGGGGATATATGTATAACTGATTCACTTTACTGTACAGCGGAAACTAACACAACATTGCAGATCAACTATCCTCCAATAAAAATTAATTTTAAAAAATGGCAATAAACATTGTATTCATGCTAACGGTGAAACAGTATTGGGTATTTGGAATGCATTTTGCACCGGGCCAATCACACACATTGTCTAATTTAACTTTCATAACAACGCCATGAAATGAATCCTTTTATTATTCCAATTTCAGATGAGGAAAATGAGATTCACAGAGATGAACACGCCTAAGCTTACACAGCTCGGCAGTGGCAGCCCAGGGATTTGAATAAAGACCATCGAGCTCCAAAACTAGCATCTTCTTAATTTTTACCCTATGAGACGGACAGAGAGAAGGTAGGTGAGACTTTCAGGTAGAAGAAACTGTGCGTGCAGTGACATACAGGATAGCAGAGCAAATCCTGTTTGAGGAGCTACACGTATTCCATGAGCACACAACTAGTCCAGGTGAATTAAATGTGGGCAACATGACCGGCAAGAAGGGTGGAGGTGGATCACGAAGACTTGAATAGACAGCAGGCTCGGGAGTTTGATTTGACCTTGGGTAGGAGAACTGGGGCAAAGAGAAAAGGACAAATACTGGGGAAATAAAAAATAAGTAAGACCTACTGATTTCCTGTCTCTCCATCTAAATTGCCTTCCCAAGTGACATGAAGAAGTTAATCTATCCCTTGTACACACTGAATATCTTTCTTTTAAAAGATACCACAGTGGGCTTCCCTGGTGGCGCAGCGGTTGAGAGTCCGCCTGCCGATGCGGGGGACACGGGTTCGTGCCCCAGTCCGGGAAGATCCCACATGCCGCGGAGCGGCTGGGCCCGTGAGCCATGGCCGCTGAGCCTGCGCGTCCGGAGCCTGTGCTCCGCAACGGGAGAGGCCACAACAGTGAGAGGCCCGCGTACCACAAAAAAAAAAAAAAAAGATACCACAGTAAAAATTATCAATAAAGACAAATGAACTTATTTACAAGACAGAAGAAGACTCACAGACATAGAAAACAAACTTATGGTTACCAAAGGGGAAAGCGGCGGGGGGGAGGAAGGGAGATAAATTAGGAGTTTGGGAGTAACAGATACACACGACTATATATAAAATAGATAAACGACAGGGACCTACTGTATAGCATAGGGAACTATATTCAATATATTGTAATAACCTATAATGGGAAAGGATCTGAAAAAGAATAGATATATGTATAAATGAATCACTTTGCTGTACCCCTGAAACTAACACAACATTGTGAATTGACTATACTTCAATTTAAAAAAAATGTTCAAAAATAAAAGGAACTCTAGTTGATCCAAAGGGGAAAAAAAATGTTCAAAATGTTAAGGAAAATTATCAGTAAAGATATGAAACTATAGGAAATACAGAGAAATAATTTCTCAGTTTGTTTCTGTTTCGATCTTAGTCATATTATTCTACTTCAAACTTAACAAATCTTATTACGCGTTGTTCAATTAAAGTCATGTTTCACTTTAACATTGATTAGATTATGGGGGAGGAATTGTCTACATAGAAAAACCAATGAGGCAGAGACAGTTAGTAAACTTCGAAACCCTGGAGCTGAAATACTGTGCCATCCAAGAGGTGTTTCATTCTAACAGGGAGATGGCATTTCCCATATTTTTCTTGGTTATTTTCTCTGCAGGACGGGCAAGAGCAATCAAAAGGGAAGCTGGAATTAGCATATTGAGGGCTGTTTATTATTCATGAGATGGAAATCAAACTCCTATATAACCAAACTCATTAAGGCTCAGGTAAAGCTTTTCCCATCTTCTTCCACAAGCACTGTTTCTGTAACAAGTAAATTGCACTGTCCCGAGCACATTCCAGTCTGAAATCTGAGTTTATTATCCAGGACTAGGTTGCTCTATTCTAACCCCAAACCTCTCTCCTCCCAACAGTCCTGGCCTGCAAACCTCCTCCCGGAAGCACGCGCATCTGAAGCTGGGCCCCGCCTACCACAAACTGTGCGCGCACAGTACAGACTCAACAGTCAGCGTCCACCCTTTCCTTGGCTCCCACCTGTCCCATTTTGCACGCTTCCCACTGTGTCCCCTGTTTTCCAATTCCCTCTGCCACCCTGCCTGTCGTGAACTGCCCCCTCGGCAGCCTCGAGGGACAAAGCCCACAAGATGTCCTCTACCCTCATCTGTAAAGTGCCGAGGTTGAATCAGGGGGCATCCCTACTGCGTTCGCAGGGCACACGGCAGGCCCTGGGCTCGGCCATCCACTGCCTGTCAATCCCACACCGACCTGGGTTTGTTTTGTTGACCTTCATGTCCCCAGTACCTAGAACAGGACCCGGAACATAATCAATGCTCAATAAGTATTTGTTACATGAGAAAAGCAGATGCACTGGTGTATGAAGTTTATAACAACAACAAAATTTACATTTAAAAATAATTACATCGATTACATAGTTGATTAGTAATAGTAATCAAGAAATTCAAGGAAATGTATCCTTATTTCATCTACAAAAATAAAGAATTTTAATAATTAAAATAAATAAATAAAATAATTACATCTATTCATCTTTTTCCCTAGGGTGTCTGCTTTGGTGTTATGATTATAAATTCATTATTAACTCCAAATTTATGAGGATATTTTCATAAATGCATATGTCTATTTGGGAATATTTACAGAATACATACATATTCATATGTCATGTATATAGTATATATATGCATGTGTGTAAAAAGAGATAATTAAATCTTACCAAATAAGTTCTGTATGCCAGACACTGTTAAATATTTTGTGTACTTTCTCTTTTCATCTTCGCAACAAGGCTTTGTGGTAAATATTATTACCCTCGTTTTTTTCCAGATTAGGGAACCAAGGCTGGAGGTTTGGTACCTTATCTCCTTATTCACACACAGGCTATTCTTACGTTTAATTTTTAGATTTAAAGTTTCAATGCATCTGGCATTTATATTGGCATCTGATAGGGGTTCTTTTCAAGTTCATAGCTCCTTGGCTCTAAAATCCATCAGAACTGCATAGAACTGTGCATATATATACAACTATTTGTATATATATGTGTGTGTGTTTGTGGTGTGTGTGTGTGTGAAAAGGATCAATGTCTCTCATCAGATTCTTTAAGTTGTTCATGAACTGAAAATGATTACAAATCATTGGTCTAAGAGTTAATTTTACTCTAAAGGAAATGCCAGTTTTCCTAACACTGTGCATTGAAAACCCACCCTTTTCTGTAGTAATGTAAAATGTTAACTTACCAACAGCGAGGGTTCTGATGTTAGAAAGACGTGGATTTGAATCACAATTCAACTATCCACTAGCTCTGTGATTTCAGGCAAGTTACTTAACCTCTCTGAGCCTATATGCACATCAGTAAAATGGGATACTATAGTAGTATCTCATAGCCTGGTTTCAGAATTAGGTAATACATGTAGAGTACATAGCAATAATCCTGGTTCATAGTAGACCTTCAATAAAAGTTAGCATTTATTAACATAATTCTCATGCATGGTTCTAGTTTTGAATTCTCTATATCATCCACTGATACAGATATGTTTGCCTATTCCTTCAAGGTATGAATATTTTAAGGGTCTTGGTTAAATTGCTAAATTGCTTTCAAGGCAGTGTATCAGAGTGTCACATCTCACATTCACAAATAAACAGCATTATTATGTTAAAGAACCTTGGCTTACTTGATGCATGTTATCTCCTGTAAGTTTTAATTTGTGCTTCTTTGGTTGGTAATGAGGCTCTCTGCTTTCCCCCATGCTTACTGACAAGGTGTATCCCTCCGTAGTGAATGCAGAGATTGCTGTTCTCCCCTGTCATCGGAACAGTGATGCTGGGCGCAAGGCCACACAGCTCAGCGCTGCAATTCCCCGTCTCCCTTGCTGAGTGTGCCGTTGTATCTAAATTCTCAGTGATACAATGTGTGCAACTCTCACCTCACAGGCAGAGGAGGAGATGTCCTTCTCTTCCTGCTCGCTAAACCGATACATCCACAGCCCCTCCAGCCACGCAGACTGGGAAAATGCCTCGTGATTGGGGAGGGACAGCAATCTGGAAGTAACCTTGGTCTCAGAGCCTCAACCTGCTGGACGACTAACTTCAGGGCTGTTATTCAAGAAAGAAACTTCTATTGTCTTTAAACTATTCTATTTTTGGATTTTTATATTAATAATACATATCCTTTTTCCAGCTACGTTTTGGAATATTAACACGTTTTTATTGATTTCTGGGGCTTCTTGGCTCTATTTGAGGCAAACATTTTTATGTAGTCAATTTCATTACGGTTTTTTTTTGGGTGGTGTCTTCCCTTGTCTTAGCTAATAAAAAAACACTCCCTATACTATAGACGTTATATTTTCTCCCTTTTATATGATTTTTACATTTCTCATTTAACTCATTGATCTAGCTCTTCTTATTTCAGTGAATGAATGGACAATAAAATATTTCAAAATTATTTTGCCAAATAATTCATTTTTCTTGCTTCTTAGGACCATTCATAAAACAATTCCTCCTTTTCCTGATGATTAGTGATACTACCATCATCCTATTCTATACACTGGTTCTCTATTCTAGGATCTGTTTCAGAATTTTATATTTTTGTAACAGGGAAGAGCGAAACCTGACTCCATGTTGGATCTGTTTCTGTTACTTTAACCTCTGCTTTCCGCTGCTTTGGTTCACTGAAAGGATCCTGTCTGTACACAATGGCCCGCCTCAGGGAACCCTGCCCCTCTGCCTGAAGGTTAAACCAAAGTGCCTTTGTTCAGGGCAACCTCCGGCCCCTGTCCACTGTGCATGGCTGCAAGAAAGAAGAAATTAACACACCCCCTGCCCGAGGCAGGCCGTTCCAGGGGATATTGGCAAAACTTACCGGCCTTTTTACTTTACTTCCTCACCCCTCCCCCTCTCTGTGCCATAAAAGAAACTGGCATCCAGACCCCGATAAGCTGGTTTATCAGAGACACTAGTCCACCATCTTCTCAGTCTGCCAGCTGTCCGAATGAAGTCATATTCCCTGCCTCAACGCCTCGTCTCCAATTCATCGGCCTGTTGTGCGGCGAGCAGAGCGAGCTTGGACTTGGTAACATTTTGATCCAGTCATCCGTCTATTCTAGCGCCCATCCGATATTGTTTGTAATAACTGTAGCCTTAAATTAGGGACGTCTCCTTTTATTACTGTGGCAAGGTGAGTGAGGGAAATTGCCACAATGTTGTGACATTTAAGGAACAGGCTTTATGGGGGACCGTACAAGCCAAAGCTCAGTGGGGGGCCGCACGCGGCTCCCAGTGATGTCAGCACCCCAGAGATGTGCCCAGGGCACCGCTGGTCGCACAGCGAGGCTTTGACCTGAAAGGGGTCCTGCCTCCTCTTCCTTTAGCTTTTTAGAATACAAGCATGACGTCTGCTTTATACATGAATGTGCAATTTTACTTCTCTACCCTTATATCATCAGGAAAAGAAAATCATGTAACACAGAATCAACTTAATGTATCTTTTTTAAAAAGCAATCAAAAATTTAAACTTTCTTTTATTTAAAGAAAATTCTTTAACAAACTAATGGATAGTTTCTGGACACAAAGAATATTTTAAAACACTTTCCAGTCTCATACTTACCTGCTAAAATACATAACAAATAAAAGGAAAAGCTTGAGCATACCAGTTCCAATTAGAAACAAAACACTGCTACTCTTCTTCCCCATTATCCTCTAAGGTTGTTCTGGAATTTCTAGTCCATGCAATAAAACCTGATATAAAAATAAGAGCTATTGGAATGGTAGTGACAAAATAACATCAATATTTTCAGACTGTACTTAGCATTTTCCAAATATAAAACTAGGTTGTACAAAAAAAAAAAAAAAAAAAACTAGGTTGTTTGAAGTTTATTGGGAAAGATAAACAGGTAAACATAGGTAGGTGATTCTGGAAAAGGAAAGTAATTCTGAGAAACGAGTAGGATTATCCATGAATGATGGCTGAAAGTTCAGGTTGTCTAGCTGGGAGCGCACCAGGACTGGAGATGTCTCTGCCACAGAGGGAGGGGCAGGGGCAGAACTCAAGTTCCCAAGGTCTGGGTGCTCTCTCCCCATGGCCTTAAACCGTAAAGTTCCAACAGTTGACCATTCCCAGAAGAGCTGGCGTCAAAACTTGGATAGATAGTTTGGTGCCTACCTCTGATGGTAAACATGCCCCTGTACAAGGCCATACGGGGCTGCTACTGTAAAAAGAGTAGTGGGTGGAGAGAGGGTGTCCTCGGTTTGTCATTTAGCTCCTTAGACGCGCAGCCTCGGTGTGGAATGCAGAACTTGTACAATCCTCGGGAGTCCTCCAACAAAGCCTGTCCCTAACAGTGATACTTCATGACATTTTGGTGTTTGCTCTCGCCCACACTTTCACCAGCTGGCACTGAGAACTAAAATACCGCCTGCCGTATCACTACACAAAGGATGCTGCAACCATTAAGCCATCACATCACAGCCTCCGAGGCTGAGTCCTGAGGGAATTCAGGATGGAAACAGGATGCCCACCACCAAGCCCTCAGCCGCTGCAGCCGCCCTGAGGGTGCACCTGAGGAGACTCGGGATGGTAAAGCAAAGGATGCTGGCCCCAGATAGCTGAGGTGCATATCAAAGGCATGATTTCAGTGAGCCCAGACTCTGGCATCTTCCCCTACCTCGAAAAGCACCAAATTCCTTAACCTGAGATACTTGGTTTTCTTTTATTAACAGTAATCTGTTGATGTTCTGACTACCTGGTGTTTTGTTGCAAAAATTCCTATATATCCTGGCTCCCCTGCTTCCTCTTCTGAACGCTTTTCTCAGTGTTATCTGAGGTGCTGTGTTCTGGGCTTGAAGTCCTCAGAAAGTCTGCTGAATAAAACATAACTTTCAACTTTTAGGTTGTGCATTCTATTTTCAGTCGATAGCACCAAGTAGGCTCATCTCAGTTAAGGTTTTTGAATTGTCCCAGCGTCAGATAGGAGATAAGCCCTTGGGACAGGGGCAGTCACCTGGCTAAGTGTGACTGCTGGTGATTTTGTAGTTGTGGGACCTACATTCACACAAACAGGAGACTGAGAGAAATAAGGCTCCCGGGATTCAACCCCTTAGCACCTCTTTGTGAGTTACTAGTTGTTTTAAGAGTCAAAAGTGAACAAGGACCTACTGTATAGCACAGGGAACTCTGCTCAATATTATGTAACAACCTAAGTAGGAAAATAATTTGAAAAAGAATAAATACATGTATACGCATAAATGAATCACTTTGCTGTACACCTGAAATTATCACCATATTATTAATCAATTGTTAACCAATATAAAATAAAAATTTTTTTTAAAAAAGTGAAGGATGAGAGAAAGCCCCCAAATCACACTTCCATCCTTTCCCAACCCCCATGGGAGTCAATAGTATTCAATTTAGGACTCTTACACCTGTATTCATAAGTAAACTTGGTCCATGGTTTTCTTTTTTTTTTTTTTTTTTACTGTGTCAAGTTTGTGTAACTGAGATCATTTAATTTAATAAAATTAATTCGAGAGATTTTCATCTGTCTAGGCTCCAGAAGTGCTGATGGAGAAGGGGTAATCAATGCTTTTAGTGTGGAAACTCGCCGATAAAATGCCTACAGCTCCCCTTTGGAAGTAATTATTTGGTAATTTTAACTATATTTTGCCATTATAAGTCTATTAATACTTCCTATTTCTTCTTGGGTCAATTTGAGCAATTCATATATTTCCAGAAAATATTTATTTAATGGAAAGTTTTGACAATGGTTTAGAGATGCATACATTGTTATGGTTTTAAGATCCCCTTCTCTGAGATGTATTGTTTTTCTAACATAAACTTTTTTTTTCTAACATAAACTTCTATTTTCTTTCCTCCAAATTAGGTTTATCAGAGATAAATCTAATATATTGAAAAAACAAAACAAAAAACTCTTGTGTATATTTATCAAGCTAATTTTTTCCTCATTATTAATTTCTCTACATTATTTTCTCTCTGTTGGTTGCGTTTAAGTTTTCAGTTCTTCTTTTATCTTTTTTTTCCTAATTTTATGCAAGTATTTTATTTATTTGTGAATTAGTTAACTTAAACCAATAAAATCTTCCATGATTATGAATTTACCTAAGTATAGGTTTGAATTCATAGGTTTTTACAGGAAGTATTCGAATTTTTTTAACCCCTAAGTGACCAGTTATCTTTTTAAATCAAGTTATTATTGAGATGAATTTTTCTGCTTGTAAGTGCTGGACTCTTAAAGTTTAAATCTTGGCTAATTTGTCATTTTAACATAGAGTCGTTACAAAATGAAGCTCAGGGTTGTGAATGTGTATGTGTGTTATGTATGCATGTGTGTAAACTCTGAGATAATCAACTCTTGTAAATCTTCATACAGTTTTTTACAGGAATATTCTGTGTGTATAGAGCACATAATTCTGATTGTTCAGGGATGCTAATCCTCCCTGTGACACAGTGTGCATGGCTTTGTGTTGTGTCAGCTCAGCTGTGTGAAGTATGTTTCCAGCACTTCCCAGCCCTGCATGGTTCTAGCTCAGCACTGGCCACAGAAGAAATCAGCACAGGATTTGGAAGGCGGAAGTGAAACAGCAGCCGTGTGACACTCAGAAGGTTGATGTAAAGTTGGTACAAGGCTGGCTCGCATGCATTGCCGTGATTGGCTGACTCGCCTTACTGGTGTGGGGCAGCAGGTGTGCTCAGAGCTCCTGCAGCCCCCAGAAGACCTCCTCTGCCTCCTGAATCCTTGGTCAGGTTGGTGTACCTCTCCAGGGTGAAGCGTACTGATTTTATAGCCAGTAGACCTGCATCATTGAAATTGGAGCTGAGCGTGGTGAGAAGCCAACGTGGGTTCCAGCTCATCCTTCCTGGTTCCTGTTCCTCCTTCACTTTATGTCTATCTCCCCTTCCCAACTGTCTGTCTTTCCCTATAATAGAGCCTTTATTTTCTATATGGTCCATATTTTGTTTTTTCTAATTGAACTGTGACTGATACGTCCTTTGGTATTGAGTAGTTCCAAAACAATAGAACCGTAAGGATGAGTTCTCTGGTTTAATGGAACTAATTCTGGGTCCCGTTGAATTCATTTTCTGATCTGATTTAAAGTCATTAATGACCCTAGTTCCAGTGGTAAGGGGACTCTGAGAGCCATGGCATGCAGTGCCACAACATTTTTGTGCGTTATTGACTCTTAGACACCGGCAATCAAGTGCCTAGAAAACACAAGACTCCAAGTGACCGAGTAATTGTTGCCGTAGAGCAGTTTGGTGAAAACAGGAGTAAAATGGCCTTGCTTGGTTGTTCCAAAGTATTCTGGAGAACTTAGGCAAAGGAAATAATAATGTCAGGGCTTTAAAGAGACCTTGAGGTCTCTGTGGGGAACCTGCAAGCTTTCACAACTGCCCTAAAGGAAACCCTTATTCTGTAGCCAGTGGACTAAAATTTCGAAAACCACACCCGAAGTCTGATCTATCAGGTGGCTGAATTACAACACACACTGATTTCCTAATCTAGCAGGATCTCTTATTTTCAAGTTAGAGCATTGGTTGGGAAGATGTGGTACCCTGAATATTGGTTTGGGAGCATATGAACAATTTAATGAAGCTGGCGACCTTGAACCTAGGGCCATGCTGAGCCATTTTGGAGTCTGAACCAAAGGATAAAGTCAGTAATATTGATTCTGTCTTTATTAAAAATTTTGATATTTTGTTCATTATAGATTTTTTTGCGTGAACTTTGATTTTTTAAATATTACATTAAAATGTTATTTATTTTGATTACAGAATTTTTGGCGCCCTCTTAAATTTTGCACCCAAGGCAGGTGCTACACTCTAGTCACCACCCTTCTTGAACCCCTAAATTCTGCCTTGATGAATAAAAGCAGGAGGTTACACTCATCCTTTATAAAGAATTGAGTCTCTCCTTCCCTGAAGAACCCATAATGACCTCCTTTGAGGCAGGTGCCTTGACGAGAGGAGTGGTAATCTTCCTAAGGACTACGCTACCACCTTTCACTGTTTCTAGACCTATAACCAGACTCAAATCAGAACTCTGATTGACACACCTAGTGAGGATGTCCTGGCCAGCATTATTCTGATTGGACAGGCTCGTGTTCTGATTAGTCAATGTTCATCAGTCATTAAGTATTTGGGCTATCACTCCAAACATATAATGTCATATTAATATGTTAAAATATTCAACATCCTGTTTTTAAAAATCTACTTGATATCATTGATATGATGAATTCTTCCACAATAACTGTATTTCTATTTCTGTTTTAATTTGTGGCAGTCTGGGCTCCAGATAGATAGATAGAAGATGGAGGGGTGGGATTGGTTTTGTTTTTTGTGTTTTTATGAAATTCAGCTCAGATAATTTACAATAATCTCTTCAATGTCAACTATAGTTTTTTGTGTTTGGAAATAAACTGTCTATAAAACTGTCTGGACCTGGTGCTCGTAGAAAACATGGAAATAGGGAGCAGTAGACAAGGAAAAAGTAAAAATTCCCTATAATTCCACACCTGGAGATAGCTCTTATGAAAACTGTGTTGTATATTTTAAGAAAAGTAAGATTACAAAGCATAGGTTATTTGGGGGCTTCCCTGGTGGTACAGTGGTTAAGAATCTCCTGCCAATGCAGGGGACACGGGTTCAAGCCCTGGTCCTGAAAGATCCCACATGCCATGGAGCAACTAAGCCCATGTGCCACAACTACTGAGCCTGCACTCTAGAGCCCGTGAGGCACAATTACTGAAGCCCGTGTGCCACAACTACTGAAGCTCGCGTGCCTAGAGCCCATGCCCCACAACAGGAGAAGCCACCGCAATGAGAAGCCTGTGCACTGCAACCAAGAGTAGCCCTGGCTTACCGCAACTAGAGAAAGCCCACGTGCAGCAGCAAAAACAGATGGATCAGAGGTGAGTTTGAAGGGACAGTTTCTACCTGATTTTGCACCCTTCTGTCAAATTTTTACTTTTAGGATGTGTATATATTTCTTCTCAAATAACAAAAAAATTATAATACATTTTTAAGAAATGAAGAAAGATTTGAATATTAATAAAAAAGTCACAAGTCAAACATGGAGAAAAGTCTGGGTATGAAGATGTTGGACTTCAGGGTTCCCCATTTTTGCATTAATATACGACACTTTGGAATGTATCCCAGGAGCAAGTCCATGAATACTTCTTTTACTTTATTTACAAATTCATTCATTTTATTTTTAGTAACACGGTATCTAACTATAAAAGCCATACATATAATTGTAGAAAATGGGAAATACAGAGAAGTGTACCGAGAAAAGTAAAAATCCCCTGTAAACCCACATCTGGAGCCAGAACGTAGTAGCATTTTATTGCATATTTTATCAACACTAAGGTTACAAAGCATATATCATTTTGGATCACCCTTTTTCACTTTATAACAAATTGGGAACATTTTCCCAGTGTTCTCATTTATCCTTTTGCACTATCATTTGTCAGTGCCCTCCTAGTCATCCATTATTGGATGGGCCGTAATTCCTTTAAGGAAGCCCTTGACCTGATTTACGTGTGTTGTTACAGCAGGCTCCTGAGCTTCATGGTTTGGATTTGTACACTTACTACTGGTGCATTCTTGGCTCACCACCTAACCTCTAAAACTAAGTGTTCTCCTGTCAAATGGAAATGATACAGAGTGCCTCATGAGGCTTTTACAAGGCTCAAATGAGACGATATGTATAAAGTTTACGGCACATGGTAAGCGCTGAATGAACGGTAGCTAATTTTTTGAAATATTGGTATGAACGTACGTGTAGATAAATTTTTGTATGCATTTATGATGTGCTGGTTAAGACAGAATTTTAGAGATGAAGTAGCTGAATCAAAGGTATATTCATAAAATTTTTGATAGGTATTTCCATAAGCTTTCATCAGGGGATATTAACAATATAGCAAAGACTCTTTTGCCTGAGGTATATGAGATGATTTTCATACCTTTCTTTACCAGCTTTGGATAATTTAGAGCTTTTTTTAAATTGGCCATTTATATAGGCAAATATGGCAACATGTTTTAATTTTTATTTCTTTAATTACTAATGAGATTGAACATTTTCATATTTCATAAAATATCGCTTATTATTACTTCTTTGAGGAATTCTTTGTTTTGTATTTTGCCCATTTTCCCAATGGGCTTGTCAGAACATTAAGAAAAATGGCAAAATTCTTACGTAGTCAAATACGAGTACTTTTATGGCTTCACATTTAATCCATCTACAGTTTATTGGGTGTTTGGTGTAAGTCAACGTTTATTGGGTGTTTGGTGTAAGTCAACTTTATCTTTCTAAGTAGTCTGTTGTACAAGGGCTTCCTGCCATGTGGATAAAGGTACATATGCGAGTCTGGACCACCAGGATTTTCAATTCAAGTTTAAAAGTTTTATAAGTGCAGGAAGTAGTAGAATTAAATCAGTTGCCAGAATTTATCAAAAACACAAAAGAGATGAATATATTTCCCTAAGCCTGGGCTTAACTAAAACCACAGGGGCAAACGTTTTATCACTTGGAAGCCATTTTCTCAAAATACTGACCCCAGGAAGGTCAGACATACGAAGAAGTTCTGGGTTTTAGTCTTTCACATGAGAAAGCATTTACCAAATATAATGCTGTTTTTTAATTTCAGTATCAACAGCTTCATCTAAAAGTTATCACATTTCTTATCAGCTACAAAATCATGAACTAAGTCAGTTTTTACTGGGGAGACCCATGATTGGGTGTGGACCATAAAGTAACCTCAGTTATGTAGTACATGATTTTCTTAAGACCATAGAAACCCTGGTTTTCTTGCTAATTAAAAGAGTAGAATATATAAATGTATTTTATAAATATAATATATATAAATGACTATGTGTGTGTGTATTTCTTCCAAATATTAAGGACCCTAATGCAACACCTTTAATTTATGAAGGAAGAAACTGAGGCTAGAAGTATAGTCTCTAAATATTTTTTATTTCACAATCTTAATAAAAAGGGGTATTTATGTATATATATATTTCTGAATCATATTCGTGTACTAGTTATTAAAGTTTAATGTACTTTGTAAAACACAACACACATACTAAACTTTTAAATGATGTGACGAAGATAGATGTAACTAGAGATTCTGATATCGTCCTTCCTCACCCCAATGGGTCACATCCCAAGGACATATTCCACCCCCTCATTTTGAAATAACCAACTTAAGAGTTTAACTGACTTGTCTGCAGTTGTGTGTAGCAGAAGAGAACTATAACTGCGGTTTTCTAACTTCAAGATGCATTTATTGCTAGTTCATTGACCTTTTCCTTCCAAATATATCCTCAAGTTAGAACTGGGCCAGGATCGACTGGGTTAATAGCTTCTACTCCTGTAAACTCTATACTTAGAAATAGCTTATTTCCACAAATAACTGAACTTTAGATTTCAGGCTAATACTAAAGGCACACTGGTAGTAGCTTAGAATCCCCCTAAATTGACTTGAAGGTTATATCAGAGGGAAAGCTTCAAATTATTAATTTCCTGCCAGTCTTGTCCAACCCTGGCTTAGAACTGTGGTATATTCTTGGAAAGCACTTCCCACCCCACCACAAGGCACTGAACCAACTCTTAACATCCTAACATTATAACACAGACATTTCTTTAGGAACATAACTTTGTCTTCTTGCCCTTGAAAAAAAAAAAAAAAGATGTGTTTTCCTAAACCACATCTCCCCACAGCTGCAAATAACTTTACAATCTCATAAACTGAATTTCTGAAATCTATCTAGCTTGATACGACCAGAAGTCTCCTAAACCAAATGTTGTAAAGTAGGAGCGTTTATACTTTAGAAAGAGCTAAGAAAAAATAAAATAGCTACAAGGTGTAAGTTCACGGACAATTATTATCTTGACATTTGGGTGAGTGTGACTCAGTGTCTCCATCAGAACCCCAGGCACAGCGTGTTCCATTTCAGGATTTCTCAAACCAGGCATGTAGGGCTCTGAGCTCTCTAAGGATTTTGTGTGAACACGTATACGTGGATGTGTGCGCGTGCTTTCACGGGATGGTAATCTGAGCCATATTTGTGTGAGATGCATGTTCTGGACCATATGAAGGGTCATCTTAAACTTAAGTGTCACCACGCAACGTCAGTGCTTGGATTTCTCCTTGGGTCTATGACTGCAGCTAAGTAGAGGCGCTCAAGTTACTGTGGACCAACTCAGTCCATTCCATTGCCCATGTGGAAAACCCATTTCAAACCCAGCAGTCTTGTAAAAGAGATGTGGGCACCATGGACCCCTACACCACAAGTCCCATGTCCATGTGGTTAACTGTGGACAGCCTTTCAAGTCAGAAGTAACAGAATCTACACAATCGCCTGAGCTCTCATCCCACCAAGAGACGTGCCTGGGTCAGGCAGTGCTGGACTTCTTAAAGCATGAGGTGTCCCACTAGGGAGGTGCCCCATTCCTATACTGCTCGACATCTTTATAAGGGGAGAGGCAGGGCACATCTACGTGGCTATGAAAACAGTGGAAGCTTCCTGCTTGGGAAACTGCAATTGTCAGGAAGGGAGAACCTCTGGGTCCCAGAGGCTAGTGTCAGCCTGTTCTTCTGTTAAGCTTACTCAGATCTTCAACGCCAGCTCTCTGCTAAGCTACTGACATGGCATAAGAAATGAACCTCCAAGGCTACCTGGATTTTGTCTGTTCTCACTAGTTTAAGCTAAAAGGCACTTTGTTGGCTCCCCTAACTTGGAAGTCCGCAGGTGGAGCTCACTCCAGAGACCTAATCCATGTCACGGAGATTGTCTGCCTCTCAGTTCTGTTGCTTGTTGTGTGAGGACCTCACTGAGAACAGACTTTCTCCAGCAAAGATGGGGGTAGGTCAAGGGAGAGGTGTGGTGATGATGGCCACATAAGAGCAGAAGGCTTAATAGGCACGTGAAAAGATGCTCAACATCGCTAATCGTTAGAGAAATGCAAATCTAAGCTACAATGAGCTATCACCTCACACCAGTCAAGAATGGCTATCATTAAAAAGTCTACAGATAACAAATGCTGGACAGGGTGTGGAGAAAAGGGAACCCTCCTACACTGCTGGTGGGAATGTAAACTGGTGCAGCCACTATGGAAAACAGTATGGAGTTTCCTTAAAAAACTAAAAATAGAGTTACCATATGATCCAGCAAGCCCACTCCTGGGCATATATCTGAACAAAACTATAATTCAAAAAGATCCATGCACCCCAATGTTCATAGCAGCACTACTTACAATAGCCAAGACATGGAAACAACTTAAGTGTCCATCGACAGATGAATGGACAAAGATGTGATATATACACACACACACACACACACACACACACACACACTGGAATATTACTCAGCCATAAAAAAGACATTTGCAGCAACACGGATGGACCTAGAGATGACCATACTAAGTGAAGTAAGTCAGGAAGAGAAAGACAAATACCACAGATACCACTTATATGTGAATCTAACATATGAAACAAATGAACCTTATCTATGAAACAAAAACAGACTCACAGACATAGAGAACTGACTTGTGGTTGCCAAGGGGGAGGGGCCTGGGGGAGGGAAGGATTGGGAGTTTGGGATTAGCAGATGCAAACTATTATCTATAAGATGGATAAACAACAAGGTCCTACTGTAGAGCGCAGGGAACTATATTCAATAGCCTGTGATAAAACGTAATGGAAAAGAATATGAACAAGAATGTATATATATGTATAATGGAGTCACTTTACTGTACAGCTGAAACTAAACACAACATTGTAAATCAACTACACTTCAATAAAACTTAAAAGAAAAAGAGCAGAAGGCTTATCACAGCCACATGAAGCCACCCCAGAAGAAGAAAGAGCCCCGTCCCTGTAGTATCCATGTATAAAATACCAGGGCAGGGCTCTTACCTGCTTGGGTCATTTGTCCATCCATAGGGCCAGAGAGATGGATACTAGGATCCAGATCACATGGGCACTCCTTTGAAGGGTGGGTTAGTAAGCTTTGCTGCTCATCATCATGCAGGAGGTAGGGAAGGACGGTTATGTAAGAGAAGGGACATTAGGAAGAAGAGAATCAACTGACGCTCTGTACATAGGCAAAGGAGAACAGAGCAGACCAATCAGAAGTGATGCATTTGAGCTAAATGAATGCCCGATGGCGTTGCAGCATGGCCTGTAATTAAAGGTTTCCCAGTAGTTTGAATAAAAAGAAGTGGTGGTAAAATGACGATCTCATGGCACCTGGTAGCGCGCCAACTTTAAAAACGACAGCTTTACAGCATCAGTATCATATTCACACTGCTAATGTGATTTAATAGTTCCACTAAAACTCTATCGGCACCACGTTAATGTTTGTTTGTTCGTTTGTTTTCTACTGGATATTTCTGTATTTAATCCGTATAGATTTTGTTTTATATTTGTTAGGTAATTGCACACCTGGCTTATGTATTTCGCTAACATTGTAGTAAACACGATGTTAGTCAATACTGTTTGACTCCTTCCTTTCTAAGAGACCCATGCTATGCTTAACTCTGAGAAGCCTTGCTGGCATCTCCATTTCACCTGAGATCCACTCTTTCTTTTTCGAGGCTAAACACTAGAACTCCCTCAATCTTGTTTCATATGATTGGAGTTTTGAGTTCCTTTGGACTAAGGATTCCCGAATGAAGGGCGGTGTTCTTTGGGGGGGGGCGTATATTAGAATCATCTGACGGGCCCTGTCAAGCCCCGCAGGCACCCCTAGCACTCTGAAATGGTCCTTTAGGAGATGCAGTCTCTGTCGCTGAGAACCACCACCACAGTAATCCGCTTTCACAATGGACTATCTGATGGGCCTCAAGAGTACCGTGGTGGGTAACAGGGCAAAAATCATGGCTTTTGAACGCCAACCCCTTTAAGTATAGCACCCAGAACTAAACACAACAGTCTACATATGGTCTAGTTGCTAAAATGCAGAGAGAAGAACTTGAGTCGAATCTACAATTCTATTCATTGCATTCCTGGCTCTCAATTCCACCTCTCTGTTTACTTTGAATCTCCTGATACTGACCGTGGTAGACAGGGAGTGGGCGGCCCAGATCTTCCTCCAAGGAAGAACTTGCTGCCCAGCTGCCTGCTTCTGCAGGGTCTGCTTCGGTCACAGAGCCTGTCTGGCCTGAGGTCCATGGCTTTCCTGGAATATCCTGCCCCTGGTGACCATTTTGGCCAGCCAGGGACACTCTGAGGACCGATCCGTGATTTGGAACTCCCTGGCAAGTCAGCCCAGGGTTCCCTGGGACTGCATCACAGTTCACACCTTCCTCTGCTCATGCCTGCTTCCTCCTTATTAGGGACCGTGTGTCGCCCCCAAATTCATATGTTGAAGCCTAATCCCCAGAGTGATGGTCTTTGGAGGTGGGCCTTCGGGAGGTGATTGGGTCATGAGCGTAAAGCCCTCAGGAATGGGATTCATGCTCTTATAAAAGAGACCCCAGAGAGCTCCCACACCTCTTCCACCACGTGAGGACACAGGGAGAAGACGGCCATGCATGAACCAGCCAGTGGGCTCTCATCAGACACCAAATCTGTCGGCGCCTTGACCTTGGACTTCCAGCCTCTAGAACTATGAGAAATGAATGTTGTTTATAAGCCGCCCAGTCTGCGGTGTTCTGTTTTAGCAACTGTAATGGACTAAAGCATACCCCCTTCCTCTCACATGTTTGATCTCTCATAAACACCTTGCACCCCTAACTCCATCTCAGCACCTGTGCCTGGAGACTGACTATGCTCTCCTGGCTGCCCTACTGTGTGCTAATCCTCCCAACACCTTGACATTCCTGCTACATCCTTCACAGCCAGATGTACTTCATTGTGACACTCTGCTCAAGGATTCCCAAATGCAGATCTCTGGGATACAGAGAGAGCAAAAAGCAGTTTTGCTCTATAAGTAGACTTATAAGCATTGTTTTTATCCTGAAAAATTCATAATACTCAGCATTGATGGAATCAGTGCTTATTATGTGTCAGGCACTGTTTTAAAGCACTTTATGTGAATTAATTCATAACAACCCTATTGTTGATACAGTTATTACTACAGTTATTTAGGTGAGGAAACCAGGGCATAGAACATAATCCAGGCAGTGAGTTGGCAGAGCTAGGGTTTATGTTTAGGCAGCCTCACTGCAGAGCCCGTGATATTAATCACCACGCCAGCGGTCCTCAGCTTTGGGGTGCACCAGTATCACCTGGAGGACTGGCCCCCCCCCCTCCTGAATTTTCGGTGCAGCAGATCTTAGGTGGAAACAGAATATCTGCATCTCCAACAAGTTTCCAGGTGACGCTGATAATGCTGTTCAGGGACCACATCTGGCAACCACTGTGCTTCATGATACGGCCTCTTAAGTGAAGTAACAGCTGCCGTCATTGGGGACGCAGTACATTTTTCCATATGATAAATAAGAGTTTCCAAATACAATAAGTTTGTGGAACACCAGCTAGATAATCTTGTCAAGGCTTCTCCAATATCATGCATTTCTCATCTGCTGGGTGCCGGGCCTCACTCCGTTACTCATGAGTGGCTGAGTACCTATGGCAACAGCATCCTGATTACAAAACCCCGTGTTGCTTTCCTTGGGTATTGATAGGAGCCTAGAATTGACACATAAAGGCTAATATGCTGAAGCGTGCATATTACTTAGATTTTTTAAAAAGGGAGAATGGTTATTTTTTTTAACATCTTTATTGGAGTGTAATTGCTTTACAATGGTGTGTTAGTTTCTGCTTCATAACAAAGTGAACCAGCTATACATATACATATATCCCCATATCTCCTCCCTCTTGCATCTCCCTCCCACTCTCCCTATCCCACCCCTCTAGGTGGGCACAAAGCACCAAGCTCATCTCCTAGTGCTATGCGGCTGCTTTCCACTAGCTATCTACCTTACGTTTGGTAGTGTGTATATGTCCATGCCACTCTCTCACTTCGTCCCAGCTTACCCTTCCCCTCCCTGTGTCCTCAAGTCCATGCTCTACGTCTGCATCTTTATTCCTGTCCTGCCCCTAGGTTCATCAGAACCCTTTTTTCTTAGAGTCCATATATATGTGTTAGCATATGGTATTTGTTTTTCTCTTTCTGACTTACTTCACTCTGTATGACAGACTCTAGGTTCATCCACCTCACTACAAATAACTCAAATTAGTTTCTTTTTATGGCTGAGTAATATTCCATTGTATATATGTGCCACATCTTCTTTATCCATTCATCTGTTGATGGACATTTATGTTGGTTCCATGTCCTGGCTATTGTAAATAGAGCTGCAGTGAACATTGTGGTACATGTCTCTTTTTGAATTATGGTTTTCTCAGGGTATATGCCCAGTAGTGGGATTGCTGGGTCATATGGTAGTTCTATTTGTAGTTTTTTAAGGAATCTCCATACTGTTCTCCATAGTGGCTGTATCAATTTACATTCCTACCAACAGTGCAAGAGGGTTCCCTTTTCTCCACACACTCTCCAGTATTTATTGTTTGTAGATTTTTTGATGATGGCCATTCTGACTGGTGTGAGGGGATACCTCATTGTAGTTTTGATTTGCATTTCTCTAATGATTAGTGATGTTGAGCATCCTTTAATGTGTTTGTTGGCAGTCTGTATATCTTCTTTGGAGAAATGTCTATTTAGGTCTTCTGCCCATTTTTGGATTGTGTTCTTTGTTTTTTTTTATATTGAACTGCATGAGTTGCTTGTAAATTTTGGAGATTAATCCTTTGTCAGTTGTTTCGTTTGCAAATAGTTTCTCCCATTCTGAGGGTTGTCTTTTCGTCTTGTTTATGGTTTCCTTTGCTGTGCAAAAGTTTTTAGTTTCATTAGGTCCCATTTGTTTATTTTTGTTTTTATTTCCACTTCTCTAGGAGGTGGGTCATAAAGGATCTTGCTGTGATTTATGTCACAGAGTGTTCTGCTTATGTTTTCCTCTAAGAGTTTTGTATAGTGTCTGGTCTTACATTTAATCTTTAATCCATTTTGAGTTTATTTTTGTATATGGTGTTAGGGACTGTTCTAATTTCATTCTTTTACATGTAGTTGGCCAGTTTTCCCAGCACCACTTATTGAAGAGGCTCTCTTTTCTCCATTGTATATTCTTGCCTCCTTTATCAAAAATAAGGTGACCATATGTGCATGGGATTATCACTGAGATTTCTATCCTGTTCCATTGATCTGTATTTCTGTTTTTGTGCCAGTACCATACTGTCTTGATTACTGTAGCTTTGTATTACAGTCTGAAGTCAGGGAGCCTGATTCCTCCAGCTCCATTTTTCTTTCTCAAGATTGCTCTGGCTATCCAGGGCCTTTTGTGTTCCCATACACGTTGTGAAACTTTTTGTTCTAGTTCTGTGAGAAATGCCATTGTTGGTTTGATAGGGATTGCATTGAATCTGTAGATTGCTTTGGGTAGTATAGTCATTTTCACAATGTTGATTCTTCCAATCCAAGAACATGGTATATCTCTCCATCTGTTTGTATCATATTTAATTTCTCTCATCAGTGTCTTATAGTTTTCTGCATACAGGTCTTTTGTCTCCTTACGTAGGTTTATTCCTAGGTGTTTTATTCTTTTTGTTGCAATGGTGTTTCCTTAATATCTCTTTCAGATTTTTCATCATTCGTGTATAGGAATGCAAGAGATTACTGTGCATTAATTTTGTATCCTGCTACTTTACCATATTCATTGATTAGTTCTAGTAGTTTTCTGGTAGCATCTTCAGGATTCTCTATGTATAGTATCTATGTATAGTACTATACTATAGTATAGTCATCTGCAAACAGTGAGAGCTTTACTTCTTCTTTTCCAATTTGGATTCCTTTTATTTCTTTTCCTTCTCTGATTGCTGTGGCTAAAACTTCCAAAACTATGTTGAATAATAGTGGTGAGAGTGGACAACTTTGTCTTGTTCCTGATCTTAGAGGAAATGGTTGCAGTTTTTCACCATTGAGAACGATGTTGGCTGTGGCTTTGTCATATATGGCCTTTATTATGTTGAGGTAGGTTCCCTCTATGCCTACTTCCTGGAGGGTTTTTATCATAAATGGGTGTTGAATTTTGTCAAAATCTTTCTCTGCATCTATTGATATGATCACATGGTTTTTCTCCTTCAATTTGTTAATATGGTTTACCACATTGATTGATTTGCATATATTGAAGAATCCTTGCATTCCTGGGATAAACCCCACTTGATCATGGTGTATAATGTTCTGTTGGATTCTGTTTGCCAGCATTTTGTTGAGGATTTTTGCATCTATGTTCATCAATGATACTGGCCTGTAGTTTTCTTTCTTTGTGACATCTTTGTCTGGTTTTCATATGTGGGTGATGGTGGCCTCGTAAAATTAGTTTGGGGGTGTTCCTCCCACTGCTATATTTTGGAAGAATTTGAGAGGGATAGGTGTTAACTCTTCTCTAAATGTTTGATAGAATTCGCCTGTGAAGTCATCTGGTCCTGGGCTTTTGTTTGTTGGAAGATTTTTAATCAGAGTCTCAATTTCAGTGCTTGTGATTGATCTCTTTATATTTTCTATTTTTCCTGGTTCAGTCTCAGAAGGTTGTGCTTTTCTAAGAATTTGTTCATTTCTTCCAGGTTGTCCACTTTATTGGCATATAGTTGTTTGTAGTAATCTCTCATGATCCTTTGAATTTCTGCAGTGTCAGTTGTTACTTCTCCTTTTTTATTTCTAATTTTATTGATTTGAGTCTTCACCCTTTTTTTCTTGATGAGTCTGACTAATGATTTGTCAATTTCGTTTATCTTCTCAAAGAACCAACTTTTAGTGTTATTGATCTTTGTTATTGTTTCCTTCCATTCTTTTTAATTTATTTCTGATCTGATTTTTATGATTTCTTTCCTCCTGCTAACTTTGGGGGTTTTTTTGTTCTTCTTTCTCTAATTGCTCTAGGTGCGAGGTTAGGCTGTGTATTTGAGATGTTTCTTGTTTCTCGAGGTAGGATTGTATTGCTCTAAATGTCCCTCTTAGAACTGCTTTTGCTGCATCCCATAGTTTTTGGGTTCTCGTGTTTTCATTGTCATTTGTTTCTAGGTAGTTTTTGATTTCCTATTTGATTTCTTCAGTAAGCTCTTGGTTATTTCGCAGTGTATTGTTTAGCCTCCATGTGTTTGTATTTTTTACAGACTTTTTCCTGTAATTGATATCTAGTCTCATAGCCTTGTGGTCGGAAACTTGATTTGATTTCAATTTTCTTAAATTTACCAAGGCTTGATCTGTGACCCAGGATATGATCTATCCTGAAGAATGTTCAATGAGCACTTGAGAAGAAAGTATATTCTGTTGTTTTTGGATGGAATGTCCTATAAATATCAATTAAGCCCATCTTGTTTAATGTGTCATTTAAAGCTTGGAAAAGAGCATGGCAGTGTTATACGGACTGACTTGTGTCCTCACAAAATTCATATGTGGCAGCCCTAACCCCCAAAGTCACTGCTTGGAGGTAGGGCTTTTAAGGGGTAATTAATGTTAAATGATGTCATTAAGGTAGAGCCAAAATCCAATAAGACTGCTGTCCTTATGAGAAAAAGAAGAGACACCAGGAGTGTGCACACACAGACAAAAGGCCATATGAGGACACTGAGAAGGTGGCCATCTACAAGCCAAAGAGAGGCCTCACCAGAAACCAGTCCTGCCTGGACCTTGATCTTGAATTTCCAGCCTCCAGAACTGTGAGAAAATAAATTTCTGTTAGTTAAGCTGCCCAGTCTTAGTATTTTTGTTATGGCAGCCCTAGCTGACTGATACAAGTAGTTCCTCAAAAATTAAAACTAGAACTGCTTTATGATTTATCAATCCCACTTCTGGGCATATATTCAAAAGAATTGAAAGCAGATTATATATAATAAACAGAATCTATATCAAGAATTTTTGCATACCACAAAAAAGTATTTATAATAGAAACAAATAGATAGGGTGTCTAGAAATAAATCTGAGAAAAGCTGTGCAAGACATTTATGGAGAATTATTGAGACATTAAAGAAAGCCTACATAAATGGAGAGATATAGCATGTTATTATATGGAAAGATTCAATAATGTTGAGATGTCATGACTTCTTCCCAAACTGATGCAGATATTCCAACAAAAATCTCAATAGTGATTTTCCAGGGATTTAAACCAACTCTGAAATATGTACCCAAGAGAAAAGCCCAAGATTAAAGAAGGCATTTCTAAGAAGAAGAAAATGGGATTTTCCCTACTGGATAGGAAGTTTTTTTTTTTTTTTTTTTTTGCAGTACGTGGGCCTCTCACCGCTGTGGCCTCTCCTGTTGCGGAGAACAGGCTCCGGACGTGCAGGCTCAGCGGCCATGGCTCACAGGCCCAGCCGCTCTGCGGCATGTGGGATCTTCCCGGACCGGGGCACGAGCCCGTGTACCCTGCATCAGCAGGCGGACTCTCAACCACTGCGCCAGCAGGGAAGCCCGAAGATTTTTTTTAAGGAAATTATAGTAATTAAGGCAGTATTGGTATTGACACAAGGACAGATAAAAATAAATTATGAAACAGATTAGAAAATTAAGAAACAGAACTTTGAGTGCAATAAAATGATATATGACAGGGACAGCATTTACAGATTATCAGGGGAAAGAATGGACTTTTATTTTTACATTTCTTTTTTGGGGGGGCTGCGTTGGGTCTTCATTGCTGCGTGCAGGCTTTCTCTAGTTGCAGCGAGTGGGGGCTACTCTTTGTTGCGGGGCATGGGTTCTCATTGCAGTGGCTTCTCTTGTTGCGGAGCATGGGCTCTAGGCACACGGGCTTCAGTAGTTGCAGCGTGTGGACTCAGTAGTTGCAGCATGCAGGCTTAGTTGCTCTGCAGCATGTGGGATCTTCCCCGACCAGGGATCGATCCCGTGTCCCCTGCATTGGCAGGCAGATTCTTACACTAGATACAAAAAAATCACTTCTAAGTATAATCATGTGTAAAAGGCAAAACATTTTAAAAGAAAATACAGGGTAAAATATCTATGACCTCAGAGTACAGATTTATTGCACAAGACACAGAAATCACTAATAAAAACATAAGGAACGATAAATGTGACTACACTTTAATTAAGAACAGCTGTCCATAAAAGTTTACTATAAAGAAAGTGAAAACATAATCCACAAACTGGAAATATTAAACACACACACACACACACACATACACACACACATACACATAAACACATATATGTTTGTAAAAAGCTCCTATAAATTAATAGGAAAAAGAAAACGATCCATGGGAAGAGAGTCAAAAGGATAGCGAGAGATAATAAATGTACTACAAGCTGTTAATTTCATTAAGTAATCAGAAAAATGCAAATTAGAAACAAATGAGATACCATTTTTTATCTACAACACTAACAAAAAAACAAAAATATTGACACTACCTGAAGCTGGTGAGAGTGTAAATTGATATGGTTCTTCTGGATACTAATTTTGGCGTATTTCTCAAAAAATGATACAAATGAACTTATTTACAAAACAGAAACAGACTCACAGACATAGAAAACAAATTTATGGTTACCAAAAGGAAAAGGTAGGGGAGGGATAAATTAGGAGTTTGGGATTAAGAGATACACACTACTGTATATAAAATAGATAAAGAGCAAGGTCCTACCGTATAGTTCCACAGGGAACTATATTCAATATAACCTGTTATGAAAATGAATCTGAAAAAGAATATATATGTATATATGTGTAACTGAATCACTTTGCTGTACACCTGAAACTAACACAGCATTGTAAATCAACTATACTTCAATAATTTTTTAAAAAATTTTTAAAGAAATTAAAATTTTTTGTTGTATTGTTATCAAAACTAAATATGTAAGTACCCTTTGACCCAGGTATTCTATTACTCAGAATCTATCCCACATATGTACAAAAACAAACTATTGTTATTAATTCTAACACTTCTACAAAATAATGATGGAAGTTCACCTCATTTCAGAATAAAAAGTGGTCAAACTAGTGTCACTGGCTCTTATGTTGCACAGATCAGAAACCCACAGATTCTGATCAAAGGAAGATAATAGGAGGGACTTCCCTGGTGGTCCAGTGGTTAAGACTTCGCCTTCCAATGCAGGGGGTGCGGGTTTGATCCCTGGTCAGGAGCTAAAATCCCACATGCCTCCCCGCCAAAAAACCAAAAACATAAAACAGCAGCAATATTGTAACAAATTCAATAAAGACTTTTTAAAAAGTGGTCCACATCAAAAAAAATCTTAAAAAAAAAAAAAACAACAGAAGATGATAGGAAAGGAACTGGGAATTTCAGATAAAGGAGAACAATTCAATTATAAAATGTGACGTTCTTAACATGTTTACAACCCCCAACTTTTGCAAATGTGTTCACTTTACATATTTAGATTTTACCAGGGTGTCTTTTCAAAATACTAAATACTTGTTTTGTTTCATTTGCAGTGAATGCCAAGTTAAATGATTTTTGCATTGATTGCCATTTATGTATGAAAACCTAATAGAGATACTATTTGGGGAAAGTCTTTGAGACAATTCCGTCTATCAATATACACTGAATTTTTGAGGGAAACAACAGTATAAAAGGACTCAGGCTTCCTGGTTTTTATACAAGTAAGCATGCACCAATAAAAACCCAGACTTTGTGATTTTTATTCAACTAAGCACTTGTTAGTTGAGTTGGTAATATTCAGGAAGAAAAATATCCCAGATTATACCTTTCCCCCTTTCCTCTAAGTATACATTAAGTTAGTGCTTTTTAGGTCATCAGGCTTTAGGAGTTAGTTGTGACGTAAATCTAAAATCATGAGAAATCTAAATTGTAATACAAATTTAGAGCAGATGTTTTCATGATGACCTATATACAACAGACACCCACAAGATGGAGCGTAAAGTGTTCCTGAGGAAAAATCATGAAATCATAAATCAAAGCCAAAGCATCTAGATTGAGATTCATCCATGTTGTAGCAGGTGCCAGAATTTCCTTCCTTTTCAAGGCTGAATAATATTCCATTGTATGGATAGACCACCCTTTGTTTATCCATTCAACTATTGATGGATATTTGGGTTGCTTCTACCTTTTGGTTATTGTGAATAGTGCTGCTATGAACACAGGTGTGCAAATATCTTTTCAAGACCCTGCTTTCAATTCTTTTGAATATATGCCCAGAAGTGGGATTGATATATCATAAAGCAGCTCTAGTTTTAATGTTTGAGGAACTACTTGTATCAGTCAGCTAGGGCTGCCATAACAAAATACCAAGACTGGGCAGCTTAAATAACAGAAATTTATTTTCTCACAGTTCTGGAGGCTGGAAGTTCAAGATCAAGGTCCAGGCAGGACTGGTTTCTGGTGAGGCCTCTCTCTTTGGCTTGTAGACGGCCACCTTCTCAGTGTCCTCATACGGCCTTTTGTCTGTGTGTGCACACTCCTGGTGTCTCTTCTTTTTCTCATAAGGACAGCAGTCTTATTGGATTTTGGCTCTACCTTAATGGCATCATTTGACATTAATTACCCCTTAAAAGCCCTACCTCCAAGCAGTGACTTTGGGGGTTAGGGCTGCCACATATGAATTTTGGGAGGACACAAGTCAGTCCGTATAACACTGCCATGCTCTTTTCCATAGCGGTGGCACCATTTTACAATCCCACCCACAGTGCACAGGGTTCTAATTTCTCCACATCCTGGCCAATCCATGTTCTTTTCCTTTTTTTTTTTTTTTTTTTTTTTGACAGTAGCCATGGGTGTGAAGTGTGATCTTTATGTGGGGCCTGGGCAACATGAGTTGAGTAGCCACCCTTATATATTAAATTCTTTGTATTTATGGCAAGTAGTATTGCCCCAATAGGCCAGGCTTTGCAGGTGGGGAGTGGAGAAACAAAGGAGAAGATTGACATTTCCAAGAAAGGGAGGAACGATTTAAGAAAATCTGAGCTAAGTGAACACAGAGTCTATTTTTAGCTGGGCTGGATTACAGTTTCCTTCGGACATTGCATACATTAAGAGTAATCATTTCAAAGACAGCAGAGCTCACAATTGCCTGGTATCATTTACAGCCTCAGCTGTGGCAGCAGCAGGGGTCCTGGCCCTCTTACTGTCGGGTGGGCACCAACCAGTCTTCAGAGAATGTTCACACCCGGTGCCTCGACAGAAAGGAAACCTGCAGAGAAGCCCTCGTATCATAAAATTGGCATGAAGAGAAGAGCACTTTATCCTGTTTACTTTCGTCTAATACCTAGAGCCTTGGATTCAGTCAATGATGACTTCAAAATCTAAGGCAAACTGAATGCAGTAGGGTCTCTTTGAAAAGGCCCACACATTCTGTGAGGTTATCCTTGGTTTCTAGAAAACACTATTGGTTTTTTTGTTTTGCTTTGTTTTCTTGCAGTACGCGGGCCTCTCAGTGTTGTGGCCTCTCCCGTTGCGCAGCACAGGCTCCGGACGCGCAGGCTCAGCGGCCATGGCTCACGGGCCCAGCCGCTCCGCGGCATGTGGGGTCTTCCTGGACTGGGGCACGAACCCGCGTCCCCTGCATCGGCAGGCAGACTCTCAACCACTGCGCCACCAGGGAAGCCCTAGGAAACCCTATTACACACAAAGAAGAACGCTGCAAATTGAAAGGAATCAGAGCTTTCCTTTAATTATTTGCTTTTTAAGTTTTTAGCTCAGGATATTTTCCAAACTTTGTGCTCTGCACAAGCAAGTCATATAAGGGATTATAGTCTTCACTTAGAAATATGTCAAATATATCCAAGTCCAATGTACAGAAATAGGGCTCTACTGAAAGAAAAAACATTATCAAGGAGCTTATGGGGAACGAGGGGCAGTAACTCATGTGTGTAAGAAGAATACTCCAAGACAGAAAAAGAGTTCGCAAAAGAGATTCAGCGCTTTGGGAAAAGAAAGATCACTTCCAGCCAGGACCACCAGAAAAGAATTTCAAAAAGGACATGGTATTTGAGTTAGACTTTCCAGACAGCTCAAGTTTGAGGCCTGTGGAGAAGAAGAGAGAGTATTCTAGGCAGAGGGAAAGCAGACCATAAATCTGGCACTGAGAATAGGAAACTATGTGTATAAAAGAGGAAAAGTAAATGGTTCAGTTTGGACGACAGAAATAAAGGCAAGCATGCAAAATGGTAGAGCCACTTTGGAAGACAGTTTGGCAACTTCTCACAAAACTAAATATACTCTTACCATACGATTCAGTGACCATGGTCCCCGGTATTTATCCAAACAAGGTGAAACTTACATACTCACAAAAATTTACACATAGATAATTATAGTGGCTTTATTCATAATTGCCAAAGCCTGGAAGCAACCCAGACAGTCTTCAGTAGATGAATGGCTAAATAAACTGTGTTCCATCCAGACAATGGAATATTATTCAGCACTAAAAAGAAATGAGCAATCAAACCATGAAAAGTCATGGAGGAAACTTAACTACATATTGCTAAGTGAAAGAAGCCAATCTGAAAAGGCTACACACCCTATAATTCCAACCTTATAATTTGGAAAAGGCACAACTGTGGTGACAGTAAAAAAGATCAGTGGTTGCCAAGGGTTAGGGGAGGTGGGGAAGGGAGGCATTCATAGGTGAAGAACATAGGAAAACAAGAAAATGAGTCACACTTATACCAAATTAAGGATGTTCAGTTACGTTAGTAATACATGCAACTTTAATTTTAACACTCTCTGCCAAAGTAAACTTTATTCCCTATAACTTAAAACTTATATTTTAAGTTATATATATATATATATATAATATATATTAACTATATATAGTTAATTCCACTGTTTTGGCTGCAATAAAATTGATTTTGAAATTAAAGAATAAACAGAAATAAAGAAAGAATAAAGAATAAATAAAGAAAGTAAATAAAGTAAATAAATAAAGAAAGTAAATAAAGTAAATAAATAAAGAAAGTTGGTTGAGATCTGGTCTTAGAGGTTCCTGTGTTGCTGTTTAAAATTTGGAGACGTCACTGTGTATTTAATATTTTATGATTGATACATAGACACCTACCTACAGAGCCAAATTTCCCTTTGAAAGTTCCAGTTCAAGACATGATAAACACACGCATATTTTCCGGAAAAATAAACTTTTAAATGTAAATTGTGCCTGTTACCTTAAAATAGCTGGTGGAAAGTTAAAGCAGTAATTAAGAGATAACATAGACATACACAGGAAAGGCGGAGAGGGGGTTTCTCGCTGTAGATATGCAGCTGGCGTTGAGAAATGAGGCAAGGTCAGAAGGAATTCCAAACATGCTTGCCCTTTTAAGATCTATAAATAGGAGACCTGCTATTTATATGTAACCTACTTACAAATACTCCTTATTTTAAGTGGCTACTTGGGACAGCCATCAGAACTTAATTCTGAGCAGTCCAGAAGCTCACAACCCCAGCAAGGAAAAGAAGTTCCCCCCCAGAAACATTATTATAAATCGTGGTTAATCTCTACAGTACTGAAGACCCAGAACTACACCGTTGTAAGTTCACAGATCACAGGGCTGATCTGATAAGAAACCTGGGAAACAAAACTCACTCATATTTTTTTTTATTACAAATGGTTCAAAACGTACATAAAAGTAGAGAAAATAACATAATGAACTCACACATACCCATCACATAGATTCAATAATTATCAAGATTGGCACATTTGCTTTACTTATTCCATTTTTTAGAAGAATCCTGAGGCATTATAAAGTGTTCCAGGCATTGTCCCTTCATTCCTACAACTTCAGCGAGCATCTCTCATACACAGGAATATTTTCTTAAATAATCTTAACGAGATTCACACACTTAACGTTAACAATAACTCTTTTGTATCATCTAAAATGATAGGCATTTACATTCAAATGGTCCCATTGTCTCAAACATGCTGTTTCTTAGATACTTTGCATAAGGATCCAAAGAAGGTCCACGCTTGACATCGGTGGTTCTGTCTCTTACAGCTCAACTTGGAACAGCCTCCTTCTCTTCTTCCTCTTTCTCTGTGCCCTTGACTTGTTTAAACTGGGTCAGTTATCTCATAGAACATACCACACCCTGCGTTTGCCTCTTAGCTTCCTTGTGGTATTATTTAACTGTTTCTCCGTATCAAAATACATTTCTGAATTGGACATTGTCAATTTTCTATATATTAATACTCTCTTTGAGCAGAGATGAATAAGCTAAGGGAATTTATTGGGATGAACGCAAGCTTTTTTTTCCCCTCAGATAGGCAGAACTGAATTTTAACCAGCTTCTCCACTTACTTGTTGTGTAAATTCATACTTGTATATATTTTTTAACTTCTCCAAGTTAGTTTTATTATCAATAATTTCATGGGGTTGCTCTGAAGGTTAAATAGAGATCATTTGTAAAGGATCTAATCTAGTGGCAAGCACACAGAAGAAGCACTACAAAAATGGAAGTTTCTAGAGAGTTATTTTAGTGTACATCCAGCTGTTTATGGTCAAAATCTCCTGGAGGACCTGTCTGCTTGATGAAGTTATCAAGACTTGGTTTATTTCCCAGATTTTAAAAGATAAGTTTCTTACTAATTATAGAAACAACAGCTGGTTATCTTTTGGTGGAGTCTAAATTATGTGGGTTGCCATTTAAAATAAACCCAATTTAAAACCCCATTCCATTAAAGAGAGCATCTACTTACATTAGTCTTGACAAGATGGTCTAGGCCAAAAGGCCCAACAGTGTTGATTTGCATGGGAAAGAAAGAATTCATAAGTTAAATTATATCTTTCAGCCCTCCCCCATAACTGAAGGCAGAAGGGTATCCAGGCCAAGGAACCTATAGGCAGTCTTCCCTGAACCAGGACAATGGCCTTGGTGTCTTGGCTGGCAGGATTCAGTCTATTGAGGGGGTTTCTTTTTTTTCTTTTTTTTTTTTTTGCGGTACGCGGGCCTCTCACCGCTGTGGCCTCTATCGTTGCGGAGCACAGGCTCCGGACGCGCAGGCTCAGCGGCCATGGCTCACGGGCCCAGCCGCTCCGCGGCATGTGGGATCTTCCCGGACCGGGGCATGAACCCGTGTCCCCTGCATCGGCAGGCAGACTCTCAACCACTGCGCCACCAGGGAAGCCCCTGGCCCATTTCTTATAGTTGTTTGTTTTCTTACTGTTGCCTTTTAAGAGTTCTTCGTATATTTTGGATAACAGTTTTTGTATAAATATGACTTTTGCAAATATTTTCTCCCAGTCTGTGGCTTGTCTTTTCACTCTCTTGACAGTATCTTTCACAAAACAGAACTGTTTAATTTTAATAAAATCCAGCTTATCAATTCTTTCTTTCATAGATCATGCCTTTGGCGTTGTATCTAAAAAGTCATCACTAAAACCCAGGATCATCTAGATTTTTTCTTATTACCTTCTAGGAGTTTTATAGTTCTGTGTTTTGCATTTAGGTCTGTAATCCATTTGGAATTAATTTTTGTCACGGGTGTAAAGCCTTTGTCTTAATTTTTTTCCTTTTCTTTTTTTGCATGTGGATGTACAGTTGTTCCAGGACCATTTGTCAAAAAGACTATTTTTGCCCCATTGTGTTGCCTTCACTCCTTTGTCAAAGATCAGTTAACAGTAGGTATGGGGATCCATTTCTGGGCTCTTTATCTTGTTCCACTGATCTGTTTGCCTATTCTTTCGCAAATACCATACTGTCTTGATTACCGTAGCTGTATGGTAAGTCTTGAAGTCCTGGAGTGTCAGTCCTCCAACTTTGTTCTTCAATATTGTGTTGTCTATTCTGGGTCTTTTACCTCTCCATATAAATTGTAGAATCAGTTAGTTGATATCTGCAAAATAACTTGCCAGACTTTTGATTGTCATTGCATTAAATCTATAGATCAAGTTGGGAAGAAGTAACATCTTGACAATATTGAATCTTCCTATCCCTAAACACGGACTATCTCTCCATTTATTTAGTTTTTCTCGGATTTCCTTGGTTAAGAGTTTTCTAGTTTTCCTCATACAGATCTTGTACATATTTTGTTAGATATATACCTAAGTATTTCATTTTGGGGGCTAATGTAAAGATATTATGTTTTTAATTTCAAATTCTACTTGTTAATTGCTGCTACATAGAAAAGCTATTGACTTTTGTATATTAAGCTGATATCCTGCAACCTTGCTATAGTCGTTGATTAATACTAAGAGTTTGTCAATTCTTCCAGATTTTCTACATAAGACAATCATGTCATCTGCAAAAACAATTTTATTCTTTCTTTCTCAATCTGTATACCTTTTATTTCCTTCTCTTTTCTAATTGTGTTATTGCTAGGACTTCCAGCTCGATGTTGAAAAGAAGTGGTGAAAGGGGACATCCTTGCCTGGTTCCTCATCTTAGTGAGAAAGCTTCTATTTTCTTACCATTAAGTCTGCTGTTAGCTGTAAGCTTTTTGTAGGTTCTGTTCTTTTAGATGGGGAAAAGGAAGCATTGGTGTAAAGAATTATATATATATATATATATATATATATATATATACACAGACACACACACACAATTGGATATTACTCAGCCATGAAAAAGAATGAAATAATGCTGTTTGCAGCAACATGGATGGACCTAAAGATTATCATTCTAAGTGCAGACAGAGAAAGACAAATATCATATGACATCACTTATATACGGAATCTAAAAAAAATGATACAAATCATTTACAAAACAGAAGTAACAGCCATAGAAAACAAACTTATGGTTACCAAAGGGATACAGGGTGAGGAGGATAAATTTGGAATTTGGGATTAACAGATACAGACTACTATATATAAAATAGATAAACAACAAGGACTTACTGTATAGCACAGGGAACTATGTTCAATATCTTGTAATAACCTATAATGGAAAAGAATCTGAAAGAGAATATGTATATATATGTGTATAACTGAATCACTGTGCTGTACACCTGAAACTAACACAACATTGTGAATCAACTACACTTCAATTAAAAAAGTGTCTGCTATTCGGCAAATAATAAATAAAATAACATTTATTTTAACAAGTATTTACTATGTGCCAGGCACTTTTCTAAGAATTTTGTGACTATTAATTCACTTAATACTTATATTTATGAAGTTTACACTATAACTACCTCATTTTTTTGGATGAGGAAACAATTCACAAACTGTTGAGAAACTAGTATGCGGTCACAGAGCCATGATTTGAACCAGGTAGTTTGCCTACAAAATTGAGGCTCTCATCCACTGCTCTGTGCTATTTTTCCATGTTTTGCCTATGAACATAGAAAATTTTTAATTGTCATAGCTAAACATTTACTCACTACATTTAACATTATTTACATTATTTAGTTATAAATTCTTATTCATGTACTGTAATACCAGTGATGTAGAGTGTCTGGGCAGAGAAATTGTTAGCCCTGTAGAAACCTTATATATTATAGAAGTAATGTCCTTATAGAGGAGGTACATTGGTTTCCCTGTCCACATACAAAGTGCTAATATTCCACATTATTAACCTTACTCAAAACACTTACTGCAGGATGTCTTCAATGAGGAATTTTACCTAGTGTGTTTGTCTGGTACACATGGACTCAATACCTCATTGCTTTTTACTTGTAAACATGCTGTAATTTATTGCTCTATGTCATCCATCTATTAAGCATGTCACTTGATAAGTTTGCTCTGCAAGTAGATAGTAAGATTCTGACGGCCAAAGGCAGTATCTTCTGCTTACATACTGCAATGAAAGCTCCCTCACGAGTTCACTCTAAAGCACCAAGCCCTTCCAATTGTGAATTTGTTTTTGAGCTTCTCAGTGCTGTTTTTGCATTCAATGTAATATAATTTAACTATAAATTATAAAGCTGCCTAAAGTAGAACATATTCACATAATGTCCCCCGGGCATCTCAAACTCTACATATCCCCAAAACCCAAAGCAACTTTGAAAAATCCAATCTATGCCTCCTCAATTTTTTCTCCCACAGAAGCAGAAAATTTTCACCCATAACTTCTCTCTCAGGGTCACCAAGCTCTAGACTCTGCTATCACAAATACCTCTTATATCCATCACTTCTTTTTCAACTCCACTGACCCTAACCACGTTCAGGCCACAGTTCTCTCTCCTTAGACCACTGCAACAGCCTCCCAAAAAGACTGCTCTGAATTCAATTTCTTATTAACAGAATCCTCCTTTGTATCTGTACTGCTACATTTCCGAACATAGGTATAACATTTAGTCACTCAAAACTTATACAGAATAAAGTCCAAATTCCTTGCTATGACATTCAAGGCCACTTATCAACCTTGGTTTCAACCTAGCTAGCTTATTGAGGGTAGAAGTATGTTTCCTTGAAAATCTGGGATAGGGCTGTAAGATCTCCTCCACCCCCGTGTTTATGTAAATACATTAGTTTTGTTGAACGGGAATCATTGACATCACTCTCCTACACGGTGATGGCTCGGTTGGAAATGTGGCCACTGTGCGTGTCCAGTGCCGCCACACTCAGACAGAGCTCCCAAGCCGCTTCAGAGCCATGTGCGCATCTTTTGAGTAGACCAGCAGCAGAGAAGGCCAGCTGCGGGCAGTTAGCTGGCTTTCTTTAGCCTGGAGATTGGAAAGGGAGCCCTGATTTACTTTTAATATTCTTCTGATAGACCTGAACTGGCTCCAAACTTGCAGGCGACCTGCAGTGATAAAACGTGACCCAAACCAAAAAATAAGACTTTTTTTTTTTTTTTCCATTCGTAGCCTCAGTATTATCATAAGTACTGTTTTAACACCAGTCTGGAAAGCAAAGACACACTGAGCAGCGAAAATTCCCACGACTGCCACAGCTCAGACTTGCCCGGGGGCCCTAGCAAGTCTCGCGAGAGAACAAAACAAGAGCCAGGCTCTCCCTGTTTCTCGCGAGAACCATGGACTTCCAGCCTCCAGCTCACAGCGTTCCCGGGGCAACAGAGATGGCGGCTTCGCTGTCCGAGCGGCTCTTCTTGCTGGACCTGATCGTAGACTGGGTGCGTCTTGAAGCCGGGCTGCCGCCGCCGCCCGTGGTCGCGGCGGCGGCGGCGGCGCAGGAGGAGGAGTCGCCGCCGCGCGGCCTGTGCCCCGCCGTGGCCTTCCGCCTGCTGGACTTCCCCACGCTGCTGGTTTACCCTCCCGGCGGCCCCGCTGCCCCCGCCCCGGAACTTCGGCCCGGCCTGGTCAACTTCGGTCGCGGCAAGTCCTGTCTCTTCCGCCTGCAGCCCGCCAGCCTGCACCGCCTGCTCCTTCGGAGCCCGCTTTACACCTTGCTGCTGCAGCTGCCCCCCGGGCGCCCGACTCCTGCCCCGCAGCTCCTGGGGGCCTGCAGCATCTCTTTGGCCGCCGCGGCCCACAGGGTCCTGGGGCCCGCCGCCTCCGGCTGCTCCCAGGGTCATCGGGGAAGTTTCCCTCTGCAAAACCAAGAGGGGGAGCGGATTGGGCACATTGCCCTGGGCTACCGCCTGACCGACCTGGGAAGCAGCTTGCTGGGCCATCTGGAGAGGCCAGTGGCTTCCACAGGAGGTGGAGTGGAGGGTGTGGAGGTCAGTCCCCCAACCTTGCAGGAAAGCCAGCAGCTGCGGCAGCCAGACTCAGAGCCAAGCCCAAGAGATGCTGATAAGGCTCTGGTGGATGTAAAAGTCTCAACGGCAGGGAAGGATTTGAAGGAGGGAGTCTGCCACAGCAGGGCCAACTCTGATTACGCGGCTTCCGTGGAGAATGGCAAAACCAACTCCGTTATTTGTTCCAAGGGTAGCAGTGAGAGGAATGTTAGCCCCCCACATCGGGGAGTCACAGAGTTAGACATTGAAACCAACATAATTTGCCCTCCTCCTATGTATTACACTCATGTGACCCAAGAAAAGACACCTCCTAAACAGGGTGAAATCACTGTTGAGCCTCAAATGAATGCACCTGAGGAATCGGATGGTACTTTTCTGGAAGAAAAACTTGTAAATCCCCCAACACAAACGAATCCTCCAGAACATACAAATTTTGCAACACATGAGAGGCCTCCAGTGCTTACACACCCTGCACATATTCAGGATGTAGGAGCAAGTAACCAAACTACCTACCATCCTCAAACTGAACAAAATAGGATCAATACCGTAAGGCAGCTGCCTTTGTTAAGTGCTTTGTTGGTTGAGTTGTCCTTGTTATACAACCAACCCATGGCAAGCCCTACTCATATACATCCTCATTTAGCCTGGTTATATAGAACTGAGGACGAGAAGTCACCAGAACCTTCTGCCAACTCCACATGTAAATCTGAATCTAAGGATACGCTTTCTCTGGGGGAAAAGGAAAAGTCAGTGAGTCTTCAGTATAAAAAGAACCAAACTGAAAATCTTAAGAAAGGTAAATATTTTGAAAAGAAAGGTGGTGCCCCCCCCAAAAGAGTTCCGAGGGGGAAGCTACTTTATGGCGTAACAAACACACTTAAGCTACGTTTAAAGCAAACAAATCCTGATATGTTGGTAGTACATGAAAAGAGAGAAGAGTACAGAAAATCGCAAGCACAAATGTTAGGTGCAAAACTCAGAACTCCATCATCCAAAGTTAAGATACTAAGTTTTGCAGAACAACATCAGAAGGCACATCAGCTACCTAAAGATGAGTTTTTAGACTCAGATGCATCTTTTGCTGAAAATAGCAATACCTCAAATTAGTGTGGTTTTTGATGACCCCAGCACAACTAAAGAAACTAAACTGAAATGTGCAACTGAAAAGACACTTGATGATTTACCGGAAGAAATGGTGAGTCCTGCAAATTCCATTGTCTCAGAAAGGTTTATTCTTACAAATATTTTGGGTGGAAGAGTGGAAGTGAAAGTCCAAAGTCCAGGTGATTTCCAGCGGGTCACAGTAGTTGACAGAATTGTAGTAGAGAAAGAAATAGACGATAAACAGGTCAAAATCACTTCTAACGACATTCTTACTGCTGATATGAATGAAAATAATCCAAGTACAAGTAGTTGCTCTGAAAGCATCTCAGAACTAAAGTATTCAGGTGACTTCACCAGTCCTTGCTGTTCTGAAGACACCAGCAGAAGTTTACAAGCTCGTGATAGCAGTCCAGGGACAGAAAATCCAAAACATAGTCAACAGACAAGTAAGTCCAGTGAAACAAGGTTGTCCATAAGGAAAAATAGCAGTGAAAAGAGTTCTATTCTTAGCCCACCTTTTTCAGCTGGATCCCCAGTACTGTCATATAAAAGATTTCATATTTCAAAGACTCAAGATAAAAGTTTGGAGGAAGCGTCTAATATCTCTACCAGTGATTTCTCTTCATCACACTGGACTGAGGAAAAAGAAAACCAGAGAGACCCAAATAGTATGCATAATTCTAAAGTTCTAAAGAGGAATCAAGACATCCCTACTAAACTTAAAACAAGAACAGGTTGCAAGTCCTCAGAAAAAAGCCAGTCACCCCGGACATCTCAAGTGAGTTCTCATCTGCCTTCTAATTTGTCAGAACTAGAACTTAATGTCCTGGATAGCAGTACATTAGATCACTTTGAAGAAGTCAATGATGACCTTGGTTCACTAAGCATTTCCAAGCAATGCAGAGTTATTTGCAAATTAGTAATAAATAAACTTCCAGGATATACAGTGTAAAAATATGTGCTTTTACATAACATTTAATTTGTTTTATAACCTGTATGTAAGTGAAACAATTTTTAATAGCTGTACATTATTTTTAGTACATAAATTTATGTATATAATTTTTCAGAATATAAGTGTGTGTCATTCCTTTGCTGTTTAAATAGGATTCTACCATTAAATCTGACAAGATTGATCATGGGATCACCTTATAACCCAGGTAAGATTTCAGTTGTTTAATCTTCTAAGAATAAAAGTATCTTCCTAAACTGTCTCTATTAAAGTATCCTAAAGCTGACTTCATGCACACCATTGAAAAGGCTAGTTAATAAAGATAGCTTCAAGTTTTAATGGCAATAAATTGTTTACCGAATATAGAAGACTTACTGTATGAGATGCAGAAAGATACAAAAGAATTTAGGATATAGCGCCAGCAGTTATAAGAGCTTACTGTTCTATATAGATAGGAATTGTTCAGGGAAATCTTCTTGGACACATACACATTCCATATCTCCAATAGGTGAAGTCCTTTTTATATGCTGTCACAGTGCTCTATATGCTTTTTTTAAAACCACAATTTGTGTGTGTGATTACTTGGTTAATGTTTATCTTATGATAGGTTTAAGTTCTGTGGTGGAAGGGACTGTATCTGTTTTGCGCACCAGTGTGGTCTTAGTATCTGGCACAGTCTCTGGCATGTGGCTGGGATTCAAAAAGCATTTGTTGGACAAATAAATGATGGCCATGCATTGAAAATACCTAACGGGAGGGATTAGAATTGAGCAGTAAAAACAAGCAGAAACCCTAAGAATATCCTTATTGGAGACGTGGTTATTTGACTAAAGTATTTTTGTTTTGCTGGCACACCCTTAGGTGTTCTCTGAAGTATTTGGAGAAGGGAACTAAAAAAGTGTCTTCCTATGCAGTTTCTTGTATAGAAATTCAGTTTACTGTCATTTCAGCTTGTTCAAGTTATTTTTAATATAGGACAGTTTGTTTCTATGAAGTCTAGTGATCATTTCTTTATAATTTATTCCATTGATTTTATACTTAGACCTTATTTTGTGTTCAGATATTTACATATGTGTTCTTCTATGTAAATATCGTTATATTTTAATTTTTACCCTTAATTTTTTAATATAGCGAATATTTTTGGATGTATGAGGTGAGGCCCTAATTTTCCTTCCTTTGTAAGTAATTAAATAATTATGTAGGTGTTATCTTTTGAATGATCATAAAAGTAGAATTTCAATAGATGGTAAGAGATGAGATGCTATATTTTGAGGAACAATATGAATAAAGAATGATGATGAGAATGAGCATGATGTATTCATGAGACTATGAAAATATTATCTTGATTAGAGCGGTAGAGTCATACTACAGAGGGGTCGAAAGAAAATTTGTTGAGTTAGAAAAGTCCCAGATTGTAGGGAGCTTCAAATGTCAAGCACAGTCATAGACACAGTAGAGTATTTTAATTTATAAATGAGCGCCAGTAAGTAGTCATGACATTCTGAATATTTTAAATTACTGAAATAATTTCTTAGAGGTACAGAAATTATTACCAGTGGAAGTTTTGAAATATGTTTAATGGCTAATTGTTTATCGTCTTAATTTTTCGGTAAATACAAAGCATATAGTGTATCATCTCACAAAATTAAAATAATTTACTGGTGGGTGCTGTGGCTAGATAGTGAAAGGATACCAATTTGGTCTGTAAATTGTCAGCAAGTTTTCATTATTATGGAGGAGACAAAATATAAGCAATACCAGAATCATGAGAGAAAGAATTCTTTAAAAACTGTTTCATTTGATTGAGAGTAAGTCGTTGTCTATGGTGAGAATAGGTGAGGGAAATGAATTCAGTGTGTTTAAGGTACAACAAAGACTAAAGAACTAATGTACTTTAAATTACAAATAGAGTAGTTGAATAAGCTTCTCTTTGAGTTATTCCATGAATACTTATCTCTAGAATTGTGGTGGTGGATTTTCTAGCTTAATTCTAGTGAAAATACCTGTTCCCGTGTATTTAGTACTTCCTCTTTGCGTCCTGTCTTCAAATTGTACTTCATGTTTTAATTCTAAAACCTGTAAACTTAGTTCTTTAAGAATACTATAATAGATACTACTTCTGAAGCCTTATTTATCTGTTTAATGCCTTAAAATCATTGAAACATGAAATAGTATTTCAGGGTCATAAATAAGGGAGACTGTCGTTTAGTTGTTGGTAAAACTAAGCTCCTGCAATCCAGCCTTTCTGAGCATCTTAGGTATCTAAACTGCTGTGGGCAGAGCTGAATGGGGGTGAGCCACAGAAATAAGGGTAGGGCCTACCCTGCAGCTTAGGAGGCAGCCGTCACTGATGACAAGTCCTTTGAACTGTTACTATAAGCAGATTTGAAGGGGCCTGTGCAGATGCATACATCCAATACGTTGTTTTTTTCTCCAGTCACGTGCATGCTGTGAGGATATCTTTAGATACAAAGAACAATGGTACTGAACTCTCAAGCCCTTGTGGCTTTCTGGTGAGAGCCACCCGTTCGCATCTCAGTTTAATTTTTTTGCCTGTACAAGCAGTGCATTTATTATGGAGACTTAGAAACCAGACTTTTATTTGTTGCAAACAGATAGGTCAAGACCATAAATTTAAAAAAGTTTTAAATTATCACATTGTACTGTTGGCAAGGCAAAGAAATTTCATAACAAAGCAACATCTAAATAAGATAAATATATTTATATGTCTATTAGATAAATAGTATTTATATTTGCCTACTCATATACTGTCCTTGGGCCTAGATATATAGCCATCCTTCAGTCTATTTGTGTTTTAATTTGGGTTAAAGTATCTAGAGAGTTGTACAGAATGACAGTTTGTGAGCCAAGACTTGCTGGATTCTCCTCTTCTCATGTTTAACCTAAAACAGTACCAGGATAATTTACTTGGTTAAGGACCAAGGCATTTTTAATGTTTTTCTCCAGAGATCTAACTGTCATGCCAGGAAATAATAGACTTCAGGATGAACATTATTAGGTTGCAGTGCCAAGCCATAGTAGTAGAAATATTTCCTTATTTTCCAAATATTACTTATATCTCTGTTATACAAATAATATATGTAAATTCTAGAAAAAAATAGAAAATTCAGATAAGAATTTTGTTTTTGCTTTAAAATTGTGTATTAAGGGAAGGTTATGGTCCTTTTCTTTCAAAATCCCACTGAAATGAGAGAAGAGATGTAAAAATAAGAATGAACCCTTAGTAGCCCCAGAGATCTGGAAGATACAAAGCAGATGGGATTAGGTTGGCCAAAAATGGACTAGAAATCTACTCTTCAACATCGCCCAGTGAGGTGCTGCTGGAGAGATGAGAAGATGGTGTTTTTTAACAGAGCCCGAGATAAACGTCAAATTCAGTCAGCAGGCCTTGGGAAGGAGTAGGTCATGGGACACCGGCGGTAGAAACTGAACCCTGAGCGTGATGGAGAGGCTGGGCCTGGGCTAAAGGTTATCTACTAGAAAAGGTGCTGGGGCCACAGAGGAAAATGAATATTTTCGCTTTGGACAGCAAAACATGTTAACAGGGCCTTTCTGAATTTTATTGGAGAGACGACTAACCCTAGTGGCAAATTAAAGCGTTACAACCCTGGTCTTTGGAGGCAGATGGATGGTGTTTGCGTCTTTGATCATGTGTTATATGATTTTCTGAGATTATTTCTTCATTACAGGATTAGGTTGGGGATTGAATCAAATACCATTTATCTAGCATATATGACAGTGAATGTGCCTGGGAGTGTTGGTGTATTTAATAGTACAGAGAATGTACCACGGTATCTGTGTGCCTGCCCTAGGGGGATATATCTTCAATAAAACCTCAGTCAGGAAATCAACTCTTCCTTCCAAATGGTTAAAACAAACGTTCCATTTGACATTGTAACTGAGTGGGAGAACCCCTGGCAGCAGGAATCCTTGGAAAGGTTTGGGTTTTAATAAAGAATGTGTTTGTCCAGGAGCAGGCCGGGATGGGAGATTAGATAAGCTCCCAAGTAATGGTACAAGATAACAGCTGAAGGTCATAAGGTGAAAGAAAGTATGTGGAATGGAACAGGTCCATGAGTCAGTATATGAGTCACTTATTACAGGTTCAGAAACCTATACTTGCAAGCTTGACTATTTAGGATACCTTGTTTTATTCGTTTATTTTCTGTTTTCTTCTTGGTTTTAATATAGTTCTTTTTGAAGGATCTTATAGTTGAGCTGTGAGAGCAATTGGAAATGGATTTAGTGTGACTCATAATTGAGCTGAAATCCTAAAGGAGGAGCAGTAAACCCCCAGGGTCTACATAGTGAAAGACTGAGAAAAAAAGACAACCCCTTTTCTACCCAGAGATTTCTCCTTCAGCTTTTCTCTGCTAGAAACCTTGGAGGGTTTTGCTTTTTGTCTCATTAAGGGAAGCTGCTCAGTTACAGAGAGTTTCACACCCAACAACTGCCTGGAGGAATGTATTTCATAACTTGTGAGAGAATTGGGATGGAATTCTGGACTCAGAATGACATAAAAAAATAATGGATTGCTTTAGATGCGGAGGAACCTATTGTCAGAAGAGTTGGTCTGAAAATGATTGCTTGCATATCCAGAATTCTTAAGAGTATTTCCAAGTACTTTGGGACAGTATTTGTTAACCTGGGGGAAGAGATCTTTTTAATCGTCTGGAAAAGTTCCAAGTGTGAATGCTGGCATCTTGTCAGCAAAGTTCTCCATATCCCTGACTCCCTCTGTAGTAGTCAGAAACCAGATATTTAGGGAGGCACATTTTTTTATTTTCAGATGGCACTGTCTTGCATTTAGAGCTCTAACTCAATTGTTTTTACTAAACCAAAGGTATGCTCTCCTGCATCAACAAAGAAATACCCGTCTCTATGCTGAGAATATGATTATACTGAATCCCAGTGTGGTATTAAAAAGCAGCTGAAATTTTTAGACAATTACAGTCAGAAAAGAAAGCTTGAATTCATAGGAATTTGGAGCTAGAAGATACTTTGGAAATCATTTAGTTCAGCTCCTTCATTTTATAAATAAGGAATGTGGCCCCAGATAATGAAGTTTGCTGCTCTCTTGCTCCCCTCGTTCCATTAGAAGGTGCCACTTCATGTGTCAGGCTGGGGTCATAGCAAACCCAAACTGTGTGTCTGGCAGACTTTCTATAACATTCATATTGAAAACACTAACCAAAAAATGAACTGACTTAGAGATGTGGGAATTTATCCTCTGTGCCACAGGGAAGGCACCTGTGTTTGGTGTCAGGCAGACCTGTTAAGAGTCCTGGCTCCTCCACTCACCTGTTAATCTTAGGCAAGTCTCTCTGGGACTCAGTTTTCACACCTATAAAATGGAGAAATCAATCATCATGCCGAAAGTGCAGCAATAGTGACATCATCCAATATGACTTTCTTAATAATGTTCAGTATCAATGCAGCATCAGTGCAGGTCAAGTCCAGGTAGGGGATGTGTACCAGAAGATGTTCTCCTGATGGTGAGACACAATAATAGCAGCACTTCTGACACGTGGGTACCACCCGTACTTGCCGGAAACCGGACGACTTGACACATGAGTCCTTCTAACTAAAGGACATCATGAACCCAGTGGCCTCCTGAATTTAACTGCCAATCTCTGTGTCAGTTCAGTGCTATACTTCCCTCTCCTTGATGAACTTCGCCATTGAAACCCCACCTTTTGGACTTCCCTGGTGGTGCAGTGGTTAAGAATCTGACTGCCAATGCAGGGGACATGGGTTCAAGCCCTGGTCCAGGAAGATCCCACATACTGCGGAGCAACTAAGCCCATGAGCCACAACTACTGAGCCTGCGCTCTAGAGCCCGTGAGCCACAACTACTGAAGCCTGTGCACCTAGAGCCCGTGCTCCTCAACAAGAGAAGCCACTGCAGTGAGAAGCCTGCTCACCACAACAAAGAGTAGCCCCCGCTCGCCGCAGCCAGAGAAAGCCCGCGTGCAGCAACGAAGGCCCAATCCAGCTAAAAATAAATAAATAAATTTATTAAAAAAAAGAAAAAGAAGCCCCACCTTCCATCCCATGCCCTATTGCCTGATCCTCAGCTAGAAGTGAGGAACCTGCTTATGTTATAGAAAAGAAGATAGATTCTCGACAACTGTGAAGGCAGCAACAGGTATGGCTCATCAGAAGTAGGGTAGGTCAGAGGAGCTGCCTCGTGAACTTCCACACTCTTAGACACGTACACGGATAGCCATGGGTTAGCCTTCCTGGGGGGCAACCTAAAGAATGACCCAGATGTACTTGATGTCCCCTTAAAAAGGAGGGGCTCAGAAACATGTAGGTAGGGCTGGTTTCACGGGAATGCAGCCTATGCAGTTGCATAAACCCTGCACTCAGAGGAGCCTCACACTGGGTTTAATGCTCTGCTGTTGTCATCTTGAAATTCTTAATAGTTTTCTCTTTGTGCTTGTGTTTTTGAGTGAAGTCTAATGAGACAGCAGTGCATCCACATCAGCAGGGGAGATGTGCACCATGTGTGTGTCCACCCCTGTTGCTTCCCACCCCACTCATAGATAGCTGTATGGCTTCTGTAGACAATTACCTTCTACTCAGAAGGGCACTGCATGTGGTTTAAGGTCCTGCTATCACTGTCTTGAAATTCTTAACAATTTTCTCTTTGTGTTGTGTAAACATAGAAATTCAAGTCTGATGGGACAGTGGCACATGTGCCAGAGTAAAGAGGCACAGCCTGTATTTGCTGCCCTGTTTGCATATAGTGTTCGTGGAACCCCGAAAGCACAAAATTCCATGGGACTCACTGCATGTGGGAGCTCAGTGAGACTTAACACAAATTAGGTGAGCGCATTCCATCTACAGCTGGGCAGCCCCGGGAGGCAGGATCTCTGTGTGAGCCAGAGCTGGCTTCAAGCTCAGAAAGAAGGCAGTGATGTGCCAAGAAGCATGAATGACCAAGGAACCCCATCATATCTTTTCTCGCTCGTGTTACTTCCCTGTGTTAGCCGACCACTGATGTTGAAAATGATGACACAGAAGGACAGAGAAAGATAGAGCGACCCAGAGTTCCTTGTCCTTCCAGCTCTTCCTTAGTCATCAGAAAGCCAGTGGTGGAGGGTGTTGGTAGGATGTGCAGGTATCAAGAAGTGAAATAGAATACTTGAGTTAGTTTAGTTGGGGCAGCATTTCCACTGTCTGTGTGCACGTCAACATTACAAGATGCCAATTGTGTAATTTTGATGATTCCACATACAAGTAAATGCCCTATTCATATTTAAAGCTGATGTTGCACAATATAAAGATGAACAGTAAAAGTTATGTTAATTGTGTAAGATTTTAATTTTTCTTTACTTTGAAAGACATTAAACAGGCAGAGTTCTAAAATGACCCTCCAGTGACCTATGCCCTTGTACAATCCCTCCCTGTGCATGTCGGCAGGACCTGTAGTTTGCTTCTAACTAATAGAATATGGCAGAGGTGAAAGAGTTTGGCACATGTAATGAAAGCCCCTAATCACACAGGGAGATCAGCTTGGTGCTTTGTGTCCACCTAGAGGGGTGGGAAGGAGACACAAGAGGGAGGGGATATGGGGATGTATGTATACATATAGCTGATTCACTTTGTTATACAGCAGAAACTAACACACCATTGTAAAGCAATTATACTCCAATAAAGATGTAAAAAAATAAAGACATGGAAAATTTTAAAAAGCCCCTCATCAGATAACTTTAAAGTAAATCAAAAATAAATAAATAAAATTAAAAAATAAAGTAAATCAAAGTGAGATTACCCTAGGTGGGCCATACCTAATCAGGCATACCCTTTAAAAGCAGTTAGAAGCGAGACACTCTTTCTTCTGCTGGCCTTGAAGAAACAGGCACCATGAGTCCTGCAGCTGAAAAAACAAAATACTTTGTGCCAACAACAGCATGAGCTTGAAAGAGGAGGACTCAAACCTCAGATGAGACTCCAGCCCTGGGCAACACCTAGACTGAAGCCTGTGAGACCCTGGGCAGAGGACACAGCTATACATGCCTGGACTCCTGACCCACAGATTCCATGGGGTAGTACACAGGTGTTGTTTGAAGTTGCTAAGTTTGGGGTAATTTGTCGTGCAGCCATAGAAAAATTAATGCAAATAGCCAATAGAAACACTGTGAAAAGTTGAGAGGGAGACCTTGGAAGAAAGGGAAAAGCTTTATATTTTAGGCACTCCCTGTTTTTTGAACAAGTCCTGCATCTTTGCTTTTCACTGAGCCCCCCAGATTCTGCAGCTGGCCCTGGCTGTTACTCCAGGCTGGTAGAGGCACAGCCAATGGCCTACAGGCTTTCTACTTGACTCTGCAATGCACATAGGCTTTAGCACAGCCTTTCTGGACACGGCTGGTGTGTAGCATACTTGGGAATACCTTGTGGAGGCTACATATTTCCTCTGTAGGATCTGAATATTATCTTTAAATTTTGAAATGTACAGTCTGAACGAAAATGCGTACGTTTCACGCTAGTGATAAATTTGGCTTCTGAAACTTTTATATGTAATTGCTCGTAGCAATTCTTTGGAGGTAGAACTAATGTAATTCTGCATACAATATTTTCAGTGCATAACAAAAATGGTTGAACAATACATAACCATTTATGAACTGTTTCCTATTTATTCTTGTCAGTTAAAATAATTTCTACGGCTTTTTTAAAGGACTGGCTCTCTCCATAATGTTTCTTTAGTGCTAGTTGCAGACTTCTGCAGTCGTGCCATTTCCTCAATATGGTTCGTTTTGCAGATGATCTGGGGGTATGTGTGTGTAACCACTATGGCCCACAGCTCTAGTTTGGAAAACAAATACAATGATTCTCCTATTATATTCCAGTAGACTGTGCCAGCTCCACATATTTATGTTAGCAGGAAATCCAGCATCAAACTTTTATGAACTCTGCCATCCCAAAGGCTCGGGGTCCTGAGATGCTTACTTGGTCTTATTTAAGTGGCCTCTCCCGCTTACAAATGCCAGGCCAACCTGCTAACTAGTTGGCCTCGGTTGTCAGCTGCCATGGTTCCTACTGCGGCGACAAAGCGTGGCATCCGAAGACCAGATGCTTCCGTGGTCCTGATTCCACCACAGTTTGCGAGGGTGCGAGTTACTCTGGTTTTTGCGCACAGGTTCGCATTCACAGAGTGGCTGGATCTGGAGTTGTCTTAAAGCCCTTCCCCCTGATGATCTAGACACTCTGTGCAGAGCAAGGGCCACTAGGACAGGTTAAGAACCTTTTCTTGTTTGCTGTGGGGTCTTCAGGGTCCTTTCCTGCCAGGGAACTTTGACTGAACCAATCCTAAAACATCAGAGTTCCTAATTATTTCAAACATCTAAAGGGAAGGAGTCATGGGCTGGATTCTGTTCTTTGAAACCTACTGAACCCCGTGAAAATCTACTTCTTTTCTCTCAGTTTCCACCGAATCAAAAAACGGATCTGATTCTTAAGGCCTGTGGATGTATATACTTATGTTTACATAACAGAGACCTCTGTAGTGTTGTGAGAAGAGTCCAAGAACTTTTCTGGAGGATGTTCTATGTCCCGTTACGGAAAAGCAGTCGGCAGCCCTGGCTTAAAATAATTAATAAATAAAACTGACTTTCCCTGTGCCAGGCACCTTCTACATGTGTATGTGTTGAGAATGTCTTATTCAGTTTTGTTTTCCTCCGTCATACCCAGCGAGGAGCCTACTGCAGCCCCTTTCGTAAAGTATATGTTTAATGGATGTTGGTGGAACTGAATAGAAACAGTAATTAAAACTTGCATCTATTCATAGTTTACAAATCAGGGTCTTGTATACTTTGTCTGCCTCACCACTTAGCTAAGAGCTCTGCCACCCAGAAATTTGGGGGCTGGGGCCCTGGGAACAGTGACCCATGAAACTAACTTACTTCGTCCCCTGTGATCCTAAGTAATAAATCAGGATCAAAGCTTTTGGTTGATTCCTGCAACCAGTTCATTCGGCTGATAATCCTTAGGTCCACCTTGGTTAAGAATGAGCTGACCACAGGCCAGGAAGATACCCTGCTCATCCTTGATGTCAACCTTGTTCTCCAGATTTACTCTCACATCGGTTATGCAAGCCGACTCCCCAGAGTCCGGGTGCATTTGTGTAGCGGATGCTTTTCTGGCTGACAGCTATTCCAACATATGGCGCCTCCTAAGAAGCACCAGAAGATTGAAGTATTCTGATCTCCGTGCTTCGACTGCATTTCTCGAAATAGCTTGGTTATAAAACTCACAACAAATAACACTTCCTTTGACACTCAAAGTGTTAGGAAGAGCTAGACTATGGTGTGTATCTAGACCACTTTGTACCTGAATTTAAATTTTTAACATTCTCTTTAGGGGCAGCCAGTTTCACCGTGTGCATTTTAAAGAACAAGAATGTGTTTGAATGAATGTGTCTGGTCTCCAATCTGTGGGCCCATTCACTTGTTTTTATTGTGTAATATTTTAAACATTGAGAAGAATAAGTAATACAACCAGGTCCTGTGTACACATCACCCAGATTTAACCCCGTGCTGGCGTTGTGCCACGCTTGCTTGCCTGCACTGCGCTCTCTCTCTCTCTCTCTCTGTCTCTCTCTCTCATAAACAAAACATACAGCTACCAATGAAAGCCCCTTTGCTTCCTCTCCATTTCTTTGCCCTCCTTTCCAAGGGGTACCCGTTACTCTGGGTTACTGTATACCCTTCCCATTCCCATGGGAGGGGGCATGTAGGTTGTTTCCAAATTTTTCTCATTACCAACAGTGCTGCAATTAACATTCTTGTCCCTCTGTGCACATGTGCTCAAATTTCCTTCGGATCTTATACCTGGAATTGGAATTTCCAGGTTCTGTGGTGTACACATCTTCAGCACTGCCAGGTCACTCTCCAGGGTAGTTGAACCAGTGTACTGTGCCGCCACCAGCATGTGAGGACACCTCTTTCTTCATGTTCTATCACAAAACTTGGTAAAGAGTAGACATTTTAATTTTCACTGCTATGTTTAACTATTGTAACTTTACAATAGCTACTGAAATCTAGAAAGGCAAGTCCACTCCCTTCTTCTTTTTTTATGTCGCCTAAGCCAAGCAGTTCTCAAACTTCTTGAAGCCTATAAACTCTCAGAAATTCTTGAGTACTCCAAAGAGCTTTTGTTTATGTGGGTTATTTCTATCAACATTTCCTAGAAATTGAAAGTGTGAAGTTTTTAAAATGTGTAGTGAATTCACTTAAAAGCAACATTAGTAAACCCGTTACATGTGAACATGAATAACACTTTTTAAAAATTTTATTTATTTTTATACAGCATGTTCTTATTCCCTATTTTACACATATTAGTGTATACATGTCAATCCCAATCTCCCAATTCATCCCCCCCCACCCCCACCCCCCCTTCCTACCTTGGTGTCCATACATTTGTTCTCTACTTCTGTGTGTCTATCTCTGCCTTGCAAACCGGTTCATCTGCAGCATTTTTCTAGAATCTACATATATGCATCAATATATGATATTTATTTTTCTCTTTCTGACTTACTTCACTCTGTATGACAGTGTTTAGGTCCGTCCACGTCTTGACAAATGACCCAATTTCATTCCTTTTTATGGCTGAGTAGTATTCCACTGTATATATGTACCACATCTTCTTTATCCATTCATCTGTCGACTGGCATTTAGGTTGCTTCCATATCCTGGCTGTTGTAAATAGTGCTGCAGTGAACACTGGGGCGCATGTGTCTTTTTGAATTATGGTTTTCTCTGGACATATACCCAGTAGTGGGATTGCTGGGTCATATGGTAATTCTATTTTTAGTTTTCTAAGGAACCTCCATACTGTTCTCCATAGTGGCTGTATCAATTTACATTCTCACCAACAGTGCAAGAGGGTTCCCTTTTCTCCACACCCTCTCCAGCATTTGTTGTTTGTAGATTTTCTGATGATGCCCATTCTGACTGCTGTGAGGTGATACCTCATTGTAGTTGTGATTTGCATTTCTCTAATAATTAGTGATGTTGAGCAGCTTTTCATGTGCCTCTTGGTCATCTGTATGTCTTCTTTGGAGAGATGTCTATTCTGCCTATTTTTTGATTGGGTTGTTTGTTTTTTTGATATAGAGCTGCATAAGCCGTTTATATATTTTGGAGTTTAATCCTTTGTCCGTTGATTTGTTTGCAAATATTTTCTCCCATTCTGAGGGTTTTCGTCTTGATTAGAGTTTCCTTTGTTTTTCAAAAGCTAAGTTTCATTGGGTTCCATTTGTTTATTTTTCTTTTTATTTCCATTACTCTAGGAGAAGGGTCAAAAAAGATCTTGCTTTGATTTATGTTGAAAAGTGTTCTTCCTATGTTTTCCTCTAAGAGTTTTATAGTGTCCAGTCTTACATTTAGGTCTTTAATCCACTTTGAGTTTATTTTCACGTGTGTTGTTAGGGAGTGTTCTAATTTCATTCTTTTCCATGTAGCTGTCCAGTTTTCCCAGCACCACTTACTGAAGAGATTGTCTTTTCTCCACTGTATATCCTCACCTCCTTTGTCATAGATTAGTTGACGATAGGTGCATGGGTTTTCTCTGGACTTTCTATCCTGTTCCATTGATGTATTTGTTTTTGTGCAAGTACCATATTCTCTTGATTACTGTAGCTTCGTAGTATATTCTGAAGTCAGGGAATCTGATTCCTCCGGCTCTGTTTTTTTCCCTCAAGACTGCTTTGGCTATTCGGGGTCTTTTGTGTCTCCATACAAATTTTAAGATTTTTTGTTCATGTTCTGTAAAAAATGCCATTGGTAATTCGATAAGGATTGCACTAAATCTGTAGATTGCTTTGGATAGTATAGTCATTTTCACAATATGGATTCTTCCAATCCAAGAACATGGTATATCTCTCCATCTGTTTGTGTCATCTTTGATTTCTTTCATCAGTGTCTTATAGTTTTCTGAGTACAGACCTTTTACCTCCTGAGGTAGGTTTATTCCTAGGTATTTTATTCTTTTTGTTGCAATGGTGAGTGGGATTGTTTCCTTCATTTCTCTTTCTGATCTTTCGTTGTTAGTGTATAGGAATGCAAGAGATTTTTGTGCATTAATTTTGAATCCTGCAACTTTATCAAATTCATTGATTAGCTCTAGTCATTTTCTGGTGGCATCTTTAGGATTATCTGTGTATAGTACCATGTCATCTGCAAACAGTGACAGTTTTACTTCTTTCACAATTTGGATTCCTTTTATTTCTTTTTCTTCTCCGATTGCCATGGCTAGGACTTCCAAAACTATGTTGAAGAATAATGGTGAAGGTGGACATCCTTGTCTTGTTCCTGATCTTAGAGGAAATGCTTTCAGTTTTTCACCATTGAGGATGATGTTGGCTGTGGGTTTTTCATATATGGCCTTTATTATGTTGAGGTAGGTTCCCTCTGCCCTCTTTCTGGAGAATTTTTGTCATAAATGGATGTTGAATTTTGTCAGAAGCTTTTTCTGCATCAATTGAGATGATCATTTGATTTTTATTTCTCAATTTGTTAATACGGTGTATCACATTGATTGATTTGCATATATTGAAGAATCCTTACTTCCCTGGGATAAATCCCACTTGATCGTGGTGTATGATCCTTTTAATGTATTGTTGGATTCTGTTTCCTAGTATTTTGTTGATGATTTTTGCATCTATATTCATCAGTGATATTGGTCTGTAATTTTATTTTTTTTGTAGTATCTCTGTCTCGTTTTGGTATCAGGATGATCATGGCCTCGTAGAATGAGTTTGGGAGTGTTCCTTCCTCTGCAAAATTTTGGAAGAGTTTGAGAAAGATGGGTGTTAGCTCTTCTCTAAATGTTTGATAGAATTCTCCTGTGAAGCCATCTGGTCCTGGATTTTTGTGTGTTGGAAGATTTTTTATCCCAGTTTCAATTTCATTACTTGTGATTGGTCTGATCATATTTTCTATTTCTTCCTGGTTCAGTCTTGGATGGTTATACCTTTCTAAGAATTTGTCCATTTCTTCCAGGTTGTCCATTTTATTGGCATAGAGTTGCTTGTAGTAGTCTCTTAGGATGCTTTGTATTTCTGTTGTGTCTGTTGTAACTTCTCCTTTTTCATTTCTAATTTTATTGATTTGAGTCCTCTCCCTCTTTTTCTTGATGAGTCTGGCTAATGGTTTATCAATTTTGTTTATCTTTTCAAAGAACCAGCTTTTAGTTTTATTGATCTTTGCTATTGTTTTCTTTGTTTCCATTTCATTTATTTCTGTTCTGATCTTTCTGATTTGTTTCCTTCTACTAACTTTGGGTTTTGTTTGTTCTTCTTTCTCTAATTCCTTTAGGTGTAGGGTAAGATTGTTTATTTGAGATTTTTCTTGTTTCTTGAGGTAGAATTGTACTGCTATAAACTTCCCTCTTAGAACTGCTTTTGCTGCATCCCACAGGTTTTGGATTGCCGTGTTTTCATTGTCATTTGTCTCTAGGTGTTTTTTGATTTCCTCTTTGATTTTTTCAGTGATCTCTTGGTTATTTAGTAATGTATTGTTTAGGCTCCATGTGTTCGTGTTTTTTACATTTTTTCCCCTGTAATTTATTTCTAATCTCATAACATTGTGGTTGGAAAAGATGTTTGATATGATTTCAATTTTCTTAAATTTACCGAGGCTTGATTTGTGACCCAAGATATGATCTATCCTGGAGAATGTTCCATGTGCACTTGAGAAGAAAGTGTAATCTGCTGTTTTCGGATGGAATGTTCTGTAAATATCAATTAAATCTATCTGGTCTATTGTGTCATTTAAAGCTTGTGTTTCCTTATTAATTTTCTGTCTGGATGAACTGTCCCCTGGTGTAAGTGAGGTGTTAAAATCCCCCACTATTATTTAGTTACTGTCGATTTCCTCTTTTGTAGCTGTTAGCATTTGCTTTACATATGGAGGAAGCAAATACATATAGCATTTGCTTTACATTGCTTTACATAGCATTTGCTTTACATATGTAAAGCATTTGCTTTACATATGCTCTTATTTTGGGTGCATATAGATTTGTAATTGTTATATCTTCTTCTTGGATTGATCCCTTGATCATTGTGTAGTGTCCTTCTTTGTGTCTTGTAACATTCTTTATTCTAAAGTCTATTTTATCTGATATGAGTATTGCTACTCCAGCTTTCTTTTGATTTCCATTTGCATGGAATATCTTTTTCCATCCCCTCACTTTCAGTCTGTATGTGTCCCTAGGTCTGAAGTGGGTCTCTTGTAGACAGCATCTATATGGGTCTTGTTTTTGTATCCATTCAGCAAGCCTGTGTCTTTTGGTTGAAGCATTTAATCCTTTCATGTTTAAGGTAATTATCAATATGTATGTTCGTATTACCATTTTCTTAATTGTTTTGGGTTTATTTTTGTAGGTCCTTTTCTTGTCTTGTGTTTCCCACTTAGAGAAGTTCCTTTAGCATTTTTTGTAGAGCTGGTTTGGTGGTGCTGAATTCTCTTAGCTTTTTCTTGTCTGTAAAGCTTTTGATTTCTCCATCGAATCTGAATGAGATCTTTGCCTGGTAGAGTAATCTTGGTTGTAGGTTTTTGCCTTTCACCACTTTGAGTATATCATGCTACTCCCTTCTGGCTTGTAGAGTTTCTGCTGAGAAATCGGCTGTTAACCTAATGGGAGTTCTCTTGTATGTTATTTGTTGTTTTTCCCTTGTTGCTTTTAATAATTTTTCTTTGTCTTTAATTTTTGTCAATTTGATTACTGTGTGTTCAGCGTGTTTCTCCTTGGGTTTATCCTGGCTGGGACTCTGTGCTTCTTGGACTTCGGTGACCATTTCCTTTCCCATGTTAGGGAAGTTTTCAACTATAATCTCTTCAAATATTTTCTCAGGTCCTTTCTCTCTCTCTTCTCCTTCTGGGACCCCTATAATGTGAATGTTGTTGCATTTAATGTTGTCCCAGAGGTCTCTTAGGCTGTCTTCATTCCTTTTCGTTCTTTTTTCTTTATTATGTTCCGTGGCAGTGAATTCCACCATTCTGTCTTCCAGGTCACTTATCCACTCTTCTGCCTCAGTTATTCTGGTATTGATTCCTTCTAGTGTATTTTTTGTTTCAGTTATTGTATTGCTCATCTCTGTTTGTTTGTTCTTTAATTCTTCTAGGTCTTTGTTAAACATTTCTTGCATCTTCTCGATCTTTGCCTCCATTCTTGTTCCAAGGTCCTGGATTATCTTCACTATCATTATTCTGAATTCTTTCTCTGGAAGGTTTCCTATCTCCACTTCATTTAGTTGTTTTTCTGGCGTTTTATCTTGTTCCTTCATCTGGTACATAGTCCTCTGCCTTTTCATTTTGTCTGTCTTTCTGTGAATGTGGTTTTCGTTCCACAGGCTGCAGAATTGTAGTTCTTCTTGTTTCTGCTGTCTGCCCTCTGGTGCATGAGGCTATCTAAGAGGCTTGGGCAAGCTTTCTGATGGGAGGGACTGGTGGTGGGTAGAGCTGGGTGTTGTTTTGGTGGGTAGAGCTCAGTAAAACATTAATCCACTTGTCTGCTGATGGGTGGGGCTGGGTTCCCTCCCTGTTGGTTGTTTGGCCTGAGGTGACCCAGCACTGGAGCCTACCTGGCTCTTTGGTGGGGCTAATGGACTCCGGGAGGGCTCACACCAAGGAGTACTTCCTAGAACTTCTGCTGCCAGTGTCCTTGTCCCCATAGTGAGCTACAGCCACCCCCCGCTGCTGCATGAGACCCTCCAACACTAGTAGGTAGGTCTGGTTCCGTCTCCTGTGGGGTCCCTGATCCTTCCCCTGGGTCCTGCTGTGCACACTACTTTGTGTGTGCCCTCCAAGAATGGAGTCTCTGTTTCCCCCAGTCCTTTTGAAGTCCTGCAGTCACATCCCACTAGCCTTCAAAGTCTGATTCTCTAGGAATTCCTCCTCCTGTTGCTGAACCCCCAGGTTGGGAAGCCTAATGTGGGGCTTAGAACCTTCACTCCAGTGGGTGGACTTCTGTGGTATAATTTTTCTCCAGTTTGTGAGTCGCCCACCCACTGATTATGGGATTTGATTTTATTGTGATTGCGCCCCTCCTCCCATCTCGCTGAAGCTTCTCCCCTGTCCTTGGATGTGGGGTATCTTTTTTGGTGAGTTCCAGTGTCTTCCTGTTGATGATTGTTCAGCAGTTAGTTGTGATTCCGGTGCTCTCGCAAGAGGGAGTGAGCGCACATCCTTCTACTCTGCCATCTTGAATGTGAATTTCATTCTTTTTTTTTTATCAAATAACACTTCCAAAACTACCTAGCTGGTGATGACATCCAGTCCCAGCCTCAGAAGAGTTTCCCCAGCTTAACAGGTGCAAACCGTGACCTGACTCCTATCCCCCGACATAGTCCCAGGTTAGCTTTCTGTGTTGAACCTTCTATGTTTGCACCTTCACACGCACTCCACCTCTCTCCTCTGGCTCTGCTGCCTTTGTGGACAAACCGGATTCGGCTCCTGTTTGGGGTCAGTCAGCGGCGGCACCGCAGCAGGTGTGAGAGCGGGAGGAAGAGGAAAGTTGCCACGCTGCCAGGTTCCCTGACTCTCTCTGGGCCAGCCTTTGGCAGGGGCGGTGGAGGCTGCATTCCCGTGTAGAAAGGTCACGGTTTCCACGGGACATTCCTCTGCAGCCGTGGCTACCACTCTACGGTCTCTGAGTCCCAGGAACTGACCGCTCTGCTTGCCCTTTCCAGCCTACAGATGCTGATGGCTCCTCCGTTGTGGTGCAGGGTCCCTCACCATTGCCGTGGTCCCCCTGAAGCCGGCCACACCTTCCTAAGTAGCTCCTTCATTCAGCTTTCCTCACTCACCCTGTTCGAGTGCCCGGACCCTGACTGATGGGACCGTCCAGCCTCAATCGCCACCGCCTCTCACCTCTCGGGGGGCTCCAGGCAGAAACCCACAGCATCCTCCCATCTGTCCCCCTTCCGCCCCCATCCACCCTGTGGATGCTGCTTCCTACACACATCCTGAAATGAGCCATTTCTCCCCTCCCCAGGACTAGGTAGCAGCCTCTTCCCTGGTCTCCCCAATTTTCTCTCACCTCTTTCAATCTATTCACTGCACAGATCTTTTAAAAACATAAGTCACGTCATATCTCTTCACGGCTTAAACCTCACTAACGGTGTTCTCTTAGATTTTGAGTAAAATACAAGTTTCTTGTCACGGGCCTAGAAGGCCTTGTGTGATTGGACCTCTGTCTCTCTCTCGGAATCCATCGCGCAGTGGCCCCAGCTTGCACACTGATGCTCCAGGCACACTGTCCTCCCGTTGTTCCATGAACACGGTGAACTCATCCACACCTCAGGACCTTTGCTCATCCTTTTCGCTTTGGAAAGATCTCATGATCCCCTCTGTAGAACACGATTAGTCTACTCTGCACCCGTGCCTTCTTATCCTTCAGATTTCAGCTGACAGATCACTTCCTCAGAGAGGCCTTGTGACAGTCCCACCAAGTTAGCTTTGCCATCCCACATCGCCCACGCCCCATTGTTTCCCATCATTGCCCCCTGTTGATGCCTTTATTACAAGGTGTAAGTATGTAGGGTAGCAGTCTTTTCTGTTTGTCTAGGTTCTTTGCTTATTTATTTTCTGTCTTCTTCGCTCAACTGTAAACTTTGTGTGACAGACTTACGATTGTTTTGTCCACCACTATGTACCTAGTTTTTAATACAGCCCTTTGTATTCTGGCACGCAATTTCATTTGAGAAATATTTGTTCAATGAGTAGATATTTAAATATTCAAATGGGAAAAAAAAAGTAGTGGTTCCTTAAGAGGTTCATGATAAATGGCAATGGAAACCAAAGAGATAATTTTCTTAAAAAAGAAACAAAAAAAAACAAAATGAGAGAGAGAGAGAGACTTTGTATATATATATTCCCCTTTTTCCCCCTGAGAGAATGATCAGCACTTAGATGTTCTTAGCCTATTGAGCATCCAAAAAAAACGCTTAGCTGCAGAGGAAATGTCAAGTACACAATGGAGATTAACGTTTCAGCACTTGGGGATAATCGCAAAGATGTTTTCTGTTATATATGCTCAAGAAAAAAGAAAAAAAAGGAAAGAAAGACATGAAAACCCAATGGAAAAGCATTTCAAATGGTAATCGAATTATTACTTTTATTGCAATCCTAGAAAAATTATTTCAAAGCCTCAGATCGTGAGTCTAAAGCCTGAAGACTAATCACTTAATAATGTGGTCAAAAAGTCAAGAATCAAAAACAAAAAAAAACTTGGATTGGGCAAGAATATTTTATACCATCATGCTGTTACTAGAACTGTGAGATGAAGGGATGACATCTGGATAACTATCTAAACATGCAGCAATGTCTCCTCCTCTGAGACACATTTGTTATTCGTAAAACTAACTTACCACTGAGTATGGTCAGTCTTTAATTGCAATTATTTTTTCAAGTGTCTGTGGTTTATTCCTCACTGCCTTTGTGGTAACTTTTGTGGCTAAGGATGTGTTTTAAACTTCTTTTTATTGTCTAAATAATCTTCCAGAGGGCTATAGTGAACATCTATGAATCTCACTACCCAGAATCATTCACTTTTCTTCGGATAAAATATTTACCATAATTTTCCTCTGGGGCAGCCCCTCAACCCCCGCTCTTGAGCAATGTGATTTGATGAGGTCAATCCCACTGCTAGTTTAAAACAAGCATATTTCCTCTCCCAGGCAACAATAATCGGATGGGCATACGATTCCACATCAGGAAATGTTTTAAAACTGTTCTGGGAGAAACACTCTCTTTTTCCCACTGGGTCTGAATGATGAAGTGTGTTGTAAGCCATCTTGGAAGCAATCAGGAGAGAGTCTTCCTAGAGATGGAGCCAGCACTCAGACAGAGAAATAAGGAATCTGGGTCCTGCTCACACATCTGCAAATAGTTAATTCATGGACTCTTACAATACATAAGCAAGTAAATTCACTTCTAAAAAATCAAGACAGCTTTGAATTAGTCAGTCTGTCCATTGCAACCAAAACAATTCTTATACACTGTAGGTACTTTATTATTGCTTTTGATTAATTTTTTACCAGTTCCCTCTTCATTTCCAGGCCTCGTACAAAGATCTAAAAAAGTCCTCTCAATTTGATTAAGATGGAAAACTAAGTCTCTGCCGTGATGGGTGTTCTTTAGTTATGCTGGGGCAAACACCTCTGCTTGAAAACCAGAGACTTTCCAGGACAGTCCTGGTGTCTGAAAAACTGTCCCTCTGATACTTCTGGAAAAAAAAAAAAAAAGGTAAATCTCTGAATTTTATACCTGTTTACACTTAGGAGGTATTTATTAATTCTGAAGAATCTTTCAGAAAATTAGAAATACATTTCTTTGTTTTTGTCAACAACTGTGTTTGTAATCAGTCAGGTCAATGTAGTTTGATACTGTGCCTTATAAAAGTGTGTAAAGCTATTTAAAACTAGAATGGATTTTTCAGAATTGAAAAGCAATACATACTTTTGTTTAACAATAAGTGATTTAAATGCGTAAATGGAAAATGAAAAATCTCTTGTAATCCCATCCCCAGAGAGAATCACTGATATTTTGACATATATCTTTCTAGACAGTTTCTACATGTAGAGATTTTTTGTTAAATGAGAAAAATGAAATCATCCCATTTATATTCTTTTTTCATTTAATAATAAAAAAGTGATGGTATTTTCATGTCAACATATATATATATTATAATTTTGAATGACTACTTAGTATTCATTGTATGGATATGCCATAGTATATTTTTAAAACTCCCCCCTTGTTAAAGAACATCCCAATTGATTCCCTAACTTTAGTATTATAAATGAGGTTGACAAATCATCACATATGTATGTAATTTTTTAAGAGTAAAATTTAAGAAGTGTAATAGCTGGCACATTTGAAAGTCTGATCCGTATTGCCAAATCACCTTCCCCAAAGGTTGCATGATTCAGCTCTCTATATAAACAAATTTTATTTTGAAAAATATTCAGATTTTTTTCTCATTGTGAAGGGTCGTTTTATTTCTCTATTTCTTGCATTAGTAAAAGCATGAGTTTAATGTCTTCTAGTAGCTGTATCCTTTTTCTGCCCTAACAGCTCTCATTTCAGATTAATTGAAGTGCAGGTTATCCAAATCAGTTTTTGCCTAGCTCACTAAAATCAATCCATTAGCTCTGAATGTCTTCCTATACACATTTTGAAAGTTAGAATTACTGAAGAAAAGTATTTTTTTCCATTCAAATGCACTTTGCTTATTATTTTCTAAGTTCTGATAACAGTAGATATACTGCCCAGTGGGAAGAAGTTTCTCCTTCGATTGAATTTTCCTGGCACTATGTCTAGGAAATTTCCTTTAAAATTTTTCCCTGAACATTTTTCTAGTGCTGAGATCCTCGAGTTTAGAGTATTTTTATTTCATAGAGGTATGCCATGCTTAGTAAAGAGTCATTCAGAAAGAAAGAAAAAAAAACCCTAGATGTGAAAAATCCAAATATCCTATTTTGAATATGAGGACTCTTCTCATTGAAAGGACAATTTGAAGAGATACATAGTCACATGAATAAGCTACAAATTTTTTAGCTATCCTGATGTTTAAGCAACGTAGGGTAAATTGTGAGTTTTAAAATACTCCAGCTATCTCTAGGCAAGGTACCTACTCTCAGTACTGCTCATCATCACTAATTTGTTCAACAAATATAGAGTGTTTCCCACATATCAGATGCAGTGAAAGGCACTAGGGATACACAGGAAGCCAGTCAGACACTGTCCCTGCTTTCATGCGGTTTATATTCACTGTAAGATACAGGCAATTAAGCAAGCGATTAGAATAATATGCTCAGAGTATCCTTCACTGAAACTCAGCTTCTAGTGTTGGCTATTTTTGTAACATTAGAAAGTAACTACAGGGGTTCCCTCGTGGCGCAGTGGTTAAGAATCTGCCTGCCAATGCAGGGGACACGGGTTCCAGCCCTGTTCTGGGAGGATCCCACATGCTGCAGAGCAGCTAAGCCCATGCACCACAGCTACTGAGCCTGTGCTCTAGAGCCTGTGAGCCACAACTACTGAGCCCACGTGCCATAACTACTGGGCCTGAGCTCTAGAGCCCGTGCTCTGCAACAAGAGAAGCCACCGCAATGAGAAGCCCGTGTACCATAACGAAGAGTAGCCCCCGCTCACCGCAATTAGAGAAAACCCATGCGCAGGAACGAAGACCCAACGTAGCCAATAATTAATTTTTTAAAAAAGTAACTACAAGATAGCATCTCAAGTTAGAAGAAGATATTTCTTTTATGTCACTATTATTTTTTTGCCTAGCTTTGGGGGAGTGTAGAGAGTGAAACATAATTTCACTTATAGGTAGTACGTGTCTGTGTTGCTCCGTCGGGATCAGAGCGTTCTCTGGTGTGCCGGACCCACCTCGTTTATAAACACTGCGGCCTTCCTCCTGTGTCATGAGTGCTCGATTTTAATCTTGCAAAACCCTTACCAGGATAGAATGAATTAAGGGTCAACATGACCTTCTATCTTGTTTAATAGTTTGAAAAATCCATTTCAAGAAGCTAAGCACAAAACGGCCTTCCTCAAAGAGAGTTTTCTGTATTAGGGGGTTTAAATACATATTTTCTGAGAAGACAGTAAGTTTCTCTGAATTCCATCTTCTAAAAGGTTAAATCATTTAATTTAATAGTTAAAAAAAAAAACAACAACCTGCCTGAAGTCCTGTGGCCTACCTTTCCTAGATGCCGATTAATATGAAAGAAATCTAATGTATACTATTCTTGTTCTAGGGGTCCTAGATGAAAGCCAGGTATACAGTATTCTGTACAGCATTTGGTGGTATGATGCCCCAGCTACCAACTCTTATTTTTTGGAGGCAGGCATTGCAAGAATTCTTATCTTTTACCTTAGTTTTATTATTATTTTTTTAATCTTAGCTTTTAAAATTGAATTTTGCTCTGCCCTTTGGTTTCAAGCACCATATGCTACTGGGTGCCAGGTATTCAACAACTGCAAATTCAAAATTGATTAATTTAGGTATGCAAAGGCGGATTTCGAGTTTAGAAATGAAAACAAATTATTTTAACCCAATTAGGAAACCAAGAAAACTAGTAAGGGAAATAAGTGAAAATTTATAATAAATCATTCAACAAAATCCAGACAATGTCGCCCGTACGTTTAGAGTCTAAATTCCTGAAGGGAAGAGTTGGGTGAGTGGGTATAAACATCAAACGAGTTTGTATTTTTCAATCCTTGTGTTCGTCTGTGCTTCATCAAATCCCCCTGTCGCGTGTCTCAGCGACGGCTCACCCTGTACCACAAGTGGTCCAGTCCCATCACCCAATCACTGCTCAGCCTCTTTCCTCCCCCAGTACCAGCCAGGCCTCTGCAGGCGGTACTTGAAGTGAGATGTGGAAGGGCTTGTCTCTTTCGCTCTGCCCTGCTCCTTCTCTTGGTTCTAACACTTCTGGGTTGGGGTGGAGTGGGTGTATGGAAAAGCACAGCGTCCCTTATGTAGTTGCCGCCGCTGTAGTCCTCCTTCGGCTGTCCCTGCTTTCCTAGCCAGAGCTAGGTGGCCGCCAGGCCCCATGCGTAGTAGGTGTGCAAAGTTAGCTCCCCTTTGCGGGGCCTCATTGGATGAAAGGGACCTTCCCAGTGCGTACATCCCTGAGGTCAGTTCACCTTTCTCCAGGTACCCGCTACAGTCAGACACCCCACCTGCTCTTGCCAGAGGACAGACCCCTTGCCTTGGACCAGGATGGCTTCAAGCTCCACAGCCTTCCATCGTTCCACCTGGTCCGTGGGAAATGCTCCCATCCTTACCAGGCCAGGAAGTGACTCCTTGGCTGTACCTGTCAACCCTCTGCCATTTCCCTCGACTCCTCCTTTCCTCTGTTTAGACAGCGGCTTCAGCGGGCGTCCAACCTGAGTGGCGCCAGTCTCCCGTTTCCCAGCACCCGTACCCTCTGTAAGTAACTGTCCTGGAGCAGGGGTCGGCAGCCTTCTTCTGTAAAGGGCCGGATAGTAAACACTTCAGCTTTGCGAGCCATCTAGTTTGTGCTTTGACTCTGCCGTTGTAGTGAGAAAGCCGCCATCAAAGATGTGAAAACGAGCGAGCATTGCTGTGTTCCAACAGGACTCCACCTACAACGAGTAAGTGGAGTGGGCTGCACTTGGACGTGGGCTGTGGTTTGCTGACCCCTGCCCCAGAGCATCCCCCGTTTGGTTTGCTGTGCCAACGTCCCACACAGAGGAGAGCGGAACGCCCATCTCCCTGCACCAAGTGGTGGACTCAGGACCAGACGCTCTTCTCTCTCCTGACACCACCCTCCCCGCTCATCCCACCCCAGGGTTTCTGCTTATATGACTGCAGAGGAGCAGAGAAGGAGGGAGTTTCAGTGAGGGGAGCAGAGCCGATGGAAGACCTCTCAGCAAGCCCTAGCACACGTGTCCAGAGCCCCCTGCTGGCAGTTCTCTTGCGAATGCAGCGCAGTCGAGGCTTCTCTGTCTCACTTTTACATCTGAGTCTTGAGAATGACGAGAGCCCCACTCAACCTCCCGTGACCCTCTCTATTTACCACCATGTTTTATTCTGTGGGCCGATGATTTTAAGAATGAAGACGATTCAGGAATGAAGAAATGCAGTTGTAGCTCATCAAGGACAATTGATTTAGTCCTAGTCTCAGCCTGTCACATTCTTGACGAAATCCTAGTATTTCCCACATCCTAGAGTACATTCTAGTGTTGCCCAAAATACTAATTTTTTAAAAATGTAGTTGAAGCTTCTCTTGCTTTTCTAGATTAGAGGGATTTTGGTTCTTGTTGTCTTTCGTTGACCTCAGCTTTGGCCCAGGGAGGTCAGTGTGGCCAATACCCAGAACGACATTTTTGACTTTCCTCTCCTCTTACCCCCTCTCATCCTTAACGAGTAAACCTCTCTCTTAATCCTGTTCCATGTCAAATAATTTCCCTTTGTGGCCTCCCTAATAAGTCTTATTAGACTTTCTTTTGTGGTTTTACTTTGGCTAAATGCATATTTTCTCCTCAGCCTAAGAATAACATCTGTTGGAAATGAGTTTTTCCCATTTCCACAGCACGTCTTCTATCTCGTGTCCTCCTCTTCTGCCCCACGTCCCTGACTTGGCATCCCACGTGCTGCCCTGGTAGCTCTGATGAAATAAATTTAATAGGTCTTCAGCTCCTCCTCTGGGCCACACAGTTCTACACACAGGAGATACAATCATGAAGACCTAATTCCTGCCTTCAAGAAGCTCACAGTCCAGAGAAGCAAGAGGATAGACATCTAAACAGGACACTGACGCTGGGAACAATTGGTTCTCTTCTTGGTGGACTGTAGGCACCAGTGTCCATGAACTGGGCACACTCCAGGCTGGATGGGAGGGGTAGGCTGTGGTGAATTCTTGTACTCCAGGACGAGAACAGAAACGGGGGGCATAGCCACGGTCCATGAGCTGGTGACTCGGGGTACAGCCCACTTGCATCACGCTCATCAGATGTGCTCGCCCCACCCCAGCCAGGAGAGCCAGGCCAGTGCCCCCGCCCTTTTACATTTCCCAGCACAGGCCCTGGAGGAAGTTTGGGGGCTCTTCTAGCCTTGTGCCCACTAAGATGTTGAATGGAAATGGAATTTTGATAGATATTGCAAGATAGTTTCCAATTGTTTCCTAAAAAGATGATATAGTGGGAGGGAGGGAGACGCAAGAGGGAAGAGATATGGGAACATGTGTGTGTGTATAGCTGATTCACTTTGTTGTGGGGCGGAGGCTAGCACACCATTGTGAAGCAATTATACCCCAATAAAGATGTTAAAAAAAAAAAAAAAAAGATGATATAGATTTAGACTCCTCACCCCCAGGAGTGTATAAGGGACCCATCTCACAAAAACTTAAACAGCATTAATAATTTTTTTTTAATTCTCTGACATTGGTGAAAATACCTAACTTTTTCTTTGCATTTCCTTGACTACTAGTGATGTAAACATTTTATCATATGTTTATTAGTCATTTTTGTATTCTCTTTACCTACCAGCTGTTTCTTTCAGTATTTTTCTTTAAGGACCCTCCATAGATGAGTTAAAAAACAGCAAAACGATAACACCTAAACTGATATGCTGTGTGATTTTGTAACATTACACTGATCAGAGTTGAAAGGTATGGTTCTTAGGACAGATTGAGAAAGTGATGTTCAGTAAGATAGGAAAAATGATGGCCCCTCTGAGAAGACACAGTTCTGTAATAGGAGTGGGCTAGATGTCTACTAGAAACACAGTGAGGGGTATGAGTATCAGCACACTGCCTGAGGTATGTTTGCATAATTATCCCCAAATATAGTCAAAACCCTTGATGTACAAAGGGGATTTTACTTTATAAGTTAATTTTAAGGACTAGCAGTATCAACAAAGTGCATTCTAGTATGAAGTGATACAAATTTGGTAAAACTCATCCTTACCATCATTTAGTAAAGCTCATCTCAATTTGGGAAAAAGAATTCGGTATTATTGTTTTAGCTTCATAACACACCAACACTGGGTGTATAGCTTTATAAACCTAGGTTTCTGCCAAATCTTAAAACAAGCCTAAATAATGATGAAAGTTAATTTCTGCATATTTAGATTTTCCCATTCAAGACCTACAGATATTAGAAATTTTCATTTTTAATTTTATAAAAGTAAAGGAGAAAGACGTGGTGTTTGATCATCAGATTCCTGACACTTTTGTTTGCTTCTGTTGATTACTGAGCTATTTTTGTATACGTTTCAGTTCTTTTTTTTTTTTTTTTAAAGATGTTGCAGGTAGGAGTTTATTAATGAATTTATTTTTGCTGTGTTACGTCTTCGTTTCTGTGCGAGGGCTTTCTCTAGTTGTGGCAAGCGGGGGCCACTATTCATCGTGGTGCGCGGGCCTCTCACTGTGGTGGCCTCTCTTGTTGCGGAGCACAGGCTCCAGGCGCGCAGGCTCAGTAGTTGTGGCTCACAAGCCCAGCCGCTCCGCGGCATGTGGGATCCTCCCAGACCAGGGCTCGAACCCGTGTCCCCTGCATTAGCAGGCAGATTCTCAACCACTGCGCCACCAGGGAAGCCCACATTTCGGTTCTTTAAAGAGCATAGCTCGATGCATAAAAACTTGTCACAGTTCTGTTTTTTCTTTATTAATGCTTATTTTTTCTTTTCAATTTTAAAAATTGTAGCAGAATACACATAACATAAAAGTTACCATCTCAACCATTTTTGAGTGTACAGCTCAATGGTATTAAATACATTCATAATGTTGTACAACTATGTCCACTGTCTGTCTCAAGAACTTGTTTCATCTTGTAAAACTCTATACCAATCAAGCAATAACTCCCCATTCTCCCCTCCTGCAGGCCCTGCAACCATTCTACTTTCTGTGTCTACAATTTTCACTCTTCTAAACACCTCAAATAAGTAGAATCATGCAGTATTTGTCCTTTTGTGATTGGCTTATTTCACTTAGCATAACGTCCTCAAGGTTCATCCGTATTGTAGCATGTTGCACAATTTCCTTTCCTCTTAAAGCTGAATAACATACCCCTGTTTATATACATACACCACATTTTACTTATCCGTTCATCCATGGATGGACACTGGGGTTGTTTCCACATTTTAGCTGATGTGAATAATGCTCCTATGAACATAGGTATACAGATATCTCTTCAAGACCTTGCTTTCAACTCTTTTGGGTATATACCGAAAATGGGAATTGCAGAAGCCCATGGTAATTCTATTTTTGATTTTTTGAGGAACACCGTACTGTATTTCACAGCAGCAGTACCATTTTACCTCCCTCCCAAGCGTGCATAAACTTCTAATTCTCTTTATACTCGTCAACACATTATTTTCTGTGTTTTGATAGTAGTCCTCCTAGTGGGCGTGAGATGGTATCTCATTGTGGTTTTGATTTGCATTTCCCTAAATAATCAGTGAGGTTGCGCATCGTTTCATGTGCTTATTGGCTATCTGTATATCTTCTTTCTTTCTGATCTGGATGCCTTTTATTTCGTTTTCTTGACTAATTGCTATGACTAGAACTTTCAGTACTGTGTTTTGATTAGAAGTGCTGAAAGCAGCCATTCTTGCCTTTTTTTCTGATCTTGGAGGAAAACCTTTCAGTCTTCCACCACTGAGTATGATGCTACTTCAGGCTTTTCATATATGGCCTTTATTATGTCGTTGGGCAGTGAGTTTAGTTGGTTGGAGCAGGGGGGTCAGCTTACTCTTTTCCAGGATTGCTTTTAATGCCTTGTTATTGTAATTCTAGCATAGTCCTTATTCTAGGAGTAGATTTGTCGTGCTACTAAGGTACGACCCGCTGGGTCTCTATTCAGCACTCTAGTTTTCCAAGATCTCTTCACTGAGGCTGAGTGAAACTTATATTGCCACAACATGAGAAGGTGCAGAACTACGCTTCATTGCCATGTTCTTGGCATAATTGGGGGTAGAATGGGAGAATTTTTAGACTGGGTAATTTGTTTCTACATTTGGGGCTCTTCCAGAGCCCCACATGTCCTGCTAGCCTACACGGTTATCTAAGGCTCACGTGATTTCTCCTTGTCCTCCAAAACATTTTTATCTATGGCGGGCCTGCTTCTCTGTCTGCCACCCTCCGCAAAGGTTGCTGCCCCAGCTTTTTGTTCTGCTGGCTACAAAGGGCTTGGTTTTCTTTGGAATTCCATTCATCCAGTATTACCCGTGTCCAACACTCTTTGTTACAGGGTGTTAGACAAGTACTATTTTTGCTTTTCTGGGGTTTTCTTGTCATCATGGGCCAAAGTTACATGATTTGCTACATCCTAATTAAACAGAGGTCTTCAAAATTCTCTTTGTAGGTTTTCACTTTAGTAATGGGTTTTAATCCCTGTTGTAGCTGAATAAATTACTGCATGAATACAGATACATCCAAATGGAGGTAATGCCTGTGGGCTATACTTAGAACATTATAATATTTTTAAATTATTTTTTATCCTACCTACCAATTTGTGTACAGTATTTGTCTTATAATTTAATCTATGTCCTCTGATATGAATCAGTTATGTTATAGACTGATCTGAGAGAGAGAGAGAAGTTTATATATGTTTTTGTATGTGTGTATTTCTTATTCAGTATGTGTGTAAACACATATATACATGCACAAGTGCACATATACACACAAAGATGTGTTTAAAACCCATTGAAATTCTTCAAATGGAACATCCTTAAATATGTTAGAAAATTTTATACCCAAAGAGAGTTGTTATAGGTGACATACTTTCTGCAATAAAATTACACAGCAATGGAAACATTTCAGAACATCGATTTTCAAGATGCTCTTCCCATGGAACAAATTTCTTTTGAAAAGAAGCAGTTACTTTCTCTTTTCTAAAAAATAACTTTTTTCCCCCAAAGGGTAGATTATGTGAGTTTTTTTCTTTATAAAATATTATCTTGCCTGCAGTACGGCAACAGTCTTTGAATTGATCCTGCTTGTATAAAACTCTCTCCAGTCTGCTCTCTATATGGCTTTCACAATGGCTTACCTAAAATAACCTGGACGAGCCCCCGCTCTGTCTCCCTTAAAAAAAACTTCCACTGATTCGCAGTTGGCTTCAGAAGGGATGATAACCTCCTTAGCATGTGTCAAATCCTTCACAGAGGGGACTTCCCTAGTGGTCCAGTGGTTAAGACTCCACACTCCCAATGGAGGGGGCCCGGGTTCCATCCCTGGTCAGGGAACTAGATCCCGCATGCCGCAGCTAACAGATCCTGCATGCCACAACTAAGACCCCGTGCAGCCAAATAAATAAATATTTTTTAAAAAATCCTTCACAGGGCTTCCCTGGTGGCGCAGTGCTTGAGAGTCCGCCTGCCGATTCAGGGGACACTGGTTCTTGCCCCGGTCCGGGAAGATCCCACATGCCGCAGAGCGGCTGGGCCCGTGAGCCATGGCCGCTGAGCCTGCGCGTCCGGAGCCTGTGCTCCGCAAACAGGAGAGGCCACAACAGTGAGAGGCCCACATACCGCAAAAAAAAAAAAAAAAAAAAAAAATCCTTCACAGATACTCAAGGTCATTTCCAAATGTACCTAGTTATGGACAGTAGGTTCCAGCCTTCTTTTTCACTACTCCCCGGGTATGGCGCAACTTTCAGGTCTCTTGCGCATTTGCATGTGCTGTACTCCTTTGTCTGGAATATTCTTCTTCCTCTTTCTATCTAAGAAGTTTCTACTCATCCCTTCAAGACCCAGTGCGAATATCAACTTTCCTGGGAAAACTGTCATGACTGTCATAACTAGAGCTGATTTTTTCCCACCACTGCAACCATTCTTCTGATCCCATTTGAAGCTGTGTAATACAGGGCTGTAATGATCTGCTGGCCAGACAAATCTGTTTCCCCGATTAGACAGTGAGCAGCTTGAGTGCTCTAACTCAGCTTTGATCCCCTGCATTTGATAAAGGGCCTGGGACCAGGTAGAAACTCAATAAGTGTTACCAGATACAAAAAGGAAGCAGGCAGATGATGACATACAAATTAAAGACATCACAGCAAATTTTTAAATGTTTCACTTACATGGTTTTATTTCCTTTTATGATAAAGTGAGAAGGAAAACAAATGAGGCCAGGTCATCTAAGATTGTATAGTCCATTTTGATTCCTGGATTCTTCCAGAAAGAGAAAGATGACAGTTCTCATGTTAGACTGCAGCTGCTTTTAGCTTGAGTTGCCCTGTTTTCAGGATTATGTGTGATGATGAACTGCTAGAATTCAATAATAAGCAATGAAATTAACTGATGACTGAGGATTAATTTAAACACACAGTCTTAAGCGAAGAAAAGAGATTTTATTTTTTTAAATTTTTTGTAAACTTAAAAAAAATTATTTTAAATTTATTTATTTTGGGCTGCTGCACGCGGGCTTCCTCTAGTTGTGGCGAGCTGGGGCTACTCTTCGTTGCAGTGCACGGGCTTCTCGTTGTGGTGGCTTCTCTTGTTGTGGACCACGGGCTCTAGGCACGTGGGCTTCAGTAGTTGTGGCACGCAGGCTCAGTAGTTGTGACTCACGGGCTGTAGAGCGCAGGCTCAGTAGTTGTGGCACACGGGCTTAGTTGCTCCGCAGCATGTGAGATCTTCCCAGAACAGGGTTAGAACCCATGTCCCCTGCATTGGCAGGTGGATTCTCAACCACTGCACCACCAGGGGAGCCCACGAAAAGAGATTTTATTTTGCCAAAATCTGAAGTATTATTGATGGTGTCGTCAGTGGTGTAACTAGGAATAATAGATTAAAATTTTAAAAAGACCAATTTCCAGAGGAAGATAAGAAAAATTCTCTATACTGTGAGACCTACTAGACTGTGAAATAGGCTTTCAAGTCAAGTGATAGAAACACAGTCCCCGGAGACATTCTAAATAAAGCGACAATGGACTCGGAAGTACTTTGCAGAGAAGAATTCTGCACTGACAGCTGGAGTAGGAATTGGGATGGTGACCACATGTGGCCCATAGAGAGGCTGTGTGCTCGGAAGGGAGGAAGGTCCTGAAGAGGATTTGCTTAGGAGGAGAGAAGCAAAGACAGCGTCAGTGATGGAGGAGGAACACAAGAGTCAGAATTCACATGGTGTGCAGACAGGTATTTTCAGGTTTGTAGACAAGGTGAGCTCTCACGAGCATTGACAGTGGAAAAGAAGTTTGGATGGAGAATGTAAATCTAGATCACAGAGGAGCCTGATAGATGAGAAGAGTTTAGTCTTGGTCTAAAGGGGAACAGGGAACGAGGGCCGATCCCTGCACTGGGAATTAGCCCTGATGCTCTGGCTGCAGTCTCCTTGGAAGGAAGTGGGGATGGAACAGTTGTGACTTGTTTCTGGTAGCCCAGCGTCTGGCAGAGAATGAATACTTGCTGAACATCTGCTGAGTGAAGCAATGAATGAACGGATAAGAATTGCATAATCAACACATAGTTGTAAAGAAGATAAGTTTGACAGTAGGGTGCAGGACAAATTAGGAGAGAGAAGCTAGAGTGATGGCAACCATCGCGAAGCCTTGCAGAGCACAACACAGAGCCCCAGCTCTGAGACACTTTTGTGTCCAGTGAGAAATATGTGCTGTGCTGTGACTCAGCATACACTCACACATACTCACATGCACACGTGTGCCACAAAGCAAGATACTAGATAACAGTAAGTATGATATGGTTTGAAATTACTGTTTGCAGTATTCTATTTCATTTTTTTTCAGTGCTGGCGGGGACTCACTAAATTGATTTCATGATTGGCCGATACTAATGGGTCACCACCTGTAGTTTGAAAAGCACCACTCTGGAGATAAATAATTAACTATAATCAAATGAGACAAAATAAGCAGGATACATTCTAGAAGAACATAGTGAAGTACAGCTTTTCTTAAAGTGGGAAATTTCCAGCAGCTCACCAAATGGTCACACATAGAAATGCAATACATATGGAGGAAAGGTATTGTTACTTCAGACAAACTGTGAAAATGGTCCATTTAAACCTGCCAGGGCATTTGTGGTACTCATATATCAAAACACAGAACTCTGAACATTTTTTAGGAAATTTACTAGGGACTCTAGGTGTGGGAATCAGTTAAATATTATTTTGATAACTCAAAATAATGCCAGCATACTGCAGAAATCTCAAAAGAGCTTTTATTTTTGGCAGAAAGTATATTATGGGCCTTCTCATCTAGGACAGGGTTGAATTGAATTTGAGGGTAAACATTAATCACACCGAGCTTTTCATATTTCAGTTTTTTTTTTTTTTTTTGGATGGCAGTCTCTTCTTCCAATCTTTTACAGTTCCTTGCAGTCCAAATCTCTTCGATAAACATGTTTATAAATTGTTCTAGTTTTCTGTTGGTCTTCCCACTGGCAGACAACAAACCATTTTGCTGTCTTAGCTTCCAAATGGGCCCGTGGATCTAATTCTCCCTTTATTTCTTAATAGGTTTAGAATGATCCTCTCTGGCATTGGTTTCTCTCCTGGCACAAGAGTAAAAGGGCATCTTATTTCCCTGTATCCCTCTGGCTGGCAGCAATATCTCCTTTTCCTTTCTTGTCCTTAATTGATGTTGTTTATACTCCTAGGGACCCTTTATCCCTCTTCCTTCCTGGTAGTTTTATAAGAAAACCACCTATGTTCACACCTCATTTGTCTCAGGGCAGTTCCTTGGGAAGCCTTGCTGGCAGTCACTCCATCCTTTGGAAGCTTTTCTTCATTCTTGGCTTCCCTTTTGGGTCTTAATTATGTGTTTCCAAAAATCCTTCAGCTTTCTCGTAGACATATGGATAGTGGTGCAGTGGGGATGCAATTAATGGATCCTTTAGGAGAGAAGATGTTTATAATCCACTATGTTTGCATTTTTAAAAAGGCAAAACAAAATAATTGTTATAAGCTCTGGAAAGCGGTGTTGGTTTGCTTCACAGGCTCAGTGGGGAAAGGTTGCCCTTTACCACCTCTTTACGAAGCGCATAGTGAAAGTGTTGCATCCTTGCGTGGTAGAACTGAAAGAGCATGGGTTCAGAGACGGACCCACTTGCATTTCCACACTACATCTGCCACTTATTCGCTCTGTGACTTTGTGCTGGCTACGTAGTCACTCTGAGCCTCAGTTTCTTTATCTGTAAAATAAGTGTAACACTATTTACTTTAGTAGAATAAAGGATTAAATGAGACCATGTTTATTAAGTGCCTAGCACAGTGGTTCTCAAACTTGATGTGTGTCATAATCACCTACAAATTAGTAAAGAATACAGAAGCCCATGTGCACTGAGGTAGGAGAAGACTCTTTGTCTTATTACCAAGAGTCCCATGTGATTCTGATACTCACCAAAGCTTGAGAACCATTGGTCTAGCATATGGTAGACATTCAATATACATTAGCCCTTTGCCCCATATTTACACTCAGAATAGCTGAAAACTAATCATAAACAATTTAAAGGAAATTGATTATAACTTAACCTTGAGTTTCAAGGGCCAGAGATCTGGAGAGGAAAGACGTTATTTATGAATATAAATCTATTTTATGTCTCCTAATCCATAGCCCTAGAACTGAGTTTGGGGCAGATGGCAGAGTAGAAGGACGTGGGCTCACTCCCTCTTGCGGGAGCAGTGGAATCACAATTAACTGCTGAACAATCATCGACAGGAAGACACTGGAACTCACCAAAAAAAGATGCCCCACATCCAAGGACAGGGGAGAAGCTTCAATGAGACGTTAGGAGGGGCGCAATCACAATAAAATCAAATCCCATGGCCACTGGGGGAGTGACTCACAAACTGGAGAACACTTATACCACAGAGGTCCACCCACAATGGTGAAGCTTCTGAGCCCCATGTCAGGCTTCCCAACCCAGGGGTCTGGAAACGGGAGGAGGAATTCCCAGAGAATCAGACTTTGAAGGCTGGCAGGATTTGATTGTGGGACTTCGGAAGGACAAGGGGAAGCAAGACTCCACTATTGGAGGACACACACAAAGTAGTGTGCACATCAGGAACCAGGGGAGGGAGCGGTGAACCCATGGGAGACTGAACTGGACCTACCTGATAGTGTTGGAGGGTCTCCTGCAGAGGCAGGGTGCAGCTGTGGCTAACCATGGGGACAAGGACACTGGCAGCAGAAGTTCTGGGAAGCAGTCCTGGGTGTGAGCCCTCCCAGAGTCCACCATTACCCCACCAAAGAGCTGGGTAGGCGCCAATGCTGGGTGGCCTCAGGCCAAACAACCAACAGGGAGGGAACCCAACCCCACCCATCAGCAAACAAGAGGATTAAAGTTTTGCTGAGCTCTGCCTACCAGAGCAACACCCAGCTCTACCCAGCACCAGTCCCTCCCATCAGGAAGCTTGCACAACCTTATTAGATAGCCTCATCCACCAGAGAGCAGACAGCAGAAGCAAGAAGAACTACAATTCTGCCACCTGTGGAACGAAAACCACATTCACAGAAGGACAGACAAAATGAAAAGGCAGAGGACTATGTACCAGACAAAAGAACAAGATAAAACCCCAGAAAAACAACTAAATGAAATGGAGATAGGCAACCTTCCAGAAAAAGAATTTAGAATAATGATAATGAAGATGATCCAGGACCTAGAAAAAGAATGGAGGCAAAGATAGAGAAGATGCAAGAAATGTTTAACAAACACCTAGAAGAATTAAAGAACAAACATCTAGAAGAATTAAAGAACAAACAAACAGAGATGAGCAATACAATATCTGAAATGAAAAATACACTAGAAGGAATCAGTAGCAGAATAACTGAGGCAGAAGAACAGATAAGTGACCTGGAAGACAGAATGGTGGAATTCACTGCTGTGGAACAGAATAAAGAAAAAAGAATGAAAAGAAATGAAGAGAGCCTAAGAGACTTCTGGGACAACATTAAATGCAACAACATTTACATCATGGGGGTCCCAGAAGGAGAAGAGAGAGAAAGGACCCGAGAAAATATTTGAACAGATTAGAGACAAAAACTTCCCTAATATGGGAAAGGAAATAGCCACCAAAGTCCAGGAAGTGCAGACAGTCCCAGGCAGGATAAACCCAAGGAGAAACACACTGAAACACATAGCAATCAAATTGATAAAAAGACAAAGAAAAATTATTAAAAGCAACAAGGGAAAAATGACAACATACAAGGAACTCCCATAAGGTTAACAGCTGATTTTTCAGCAGAAATTCTACAAGCCAGAAAGGAGTGGCATGATATATTTAAAGTGATGAGAGGGAAGAACCTACAACCAAGATTACCCAGCAAGGATCTCATTCAGATTTGACAGAGAAATCAGAACTTACAGACAAGCAAAAGGTAAGAAAATTCAGCACCACCAAACCAGCTCTACAACAAATGCTAAAGGAACTTCTCTAAGTGGGAAACACAAGAAAGAAAAGGACCTACAAAAACAAACCCAAAACAATTAAGAAAATGGTAATAGGAACACACATGTTCATAATCACCTTAAATGTGAATGGATTCGATGCTCCAACCAAAAGACACAGGCTCGCTAATGGATCCAAAAACAGGACCCATATACTGTCTACAGGACACCCACTTCAGACTTAGGGACACATACAGACTGAAAGTGAGGGGATGGAAAAAGATATTCCATGCAAATGGAAGTCAAAAGAAGGCTGGAGTAGCAATACTCATATCAGATAAAATAGACTTTAAAATAAACACTGTTACAAAAGGAAAGGAAGGACACTACATAATGATCAAGGGATCAATCCAAGAAGAAGATATAACAATTATAAATATATATGCACCCAACATAGGAGCACCTCAATACATAAGGCAAATGCTAAGAGCTACAAAAGAGGAAATCGACAGTAACACAGTAATAGTGGGGGACTTTAACGCCTCACTTACACCAGTGGAGAGATCATCCAGACAGAAAATGAATAAGGAAACACAAGCTTTAAATGACACAATAGACCAGACAGATTTAATTGATTTTTATAGGACATTCCATCCAAAAACAGTAGATTACATTTTCTTCTCAAGTGCCCCTGGAACATTCTCCAGGATAGATCACATCTATGACAAATCAAGCCTCAGTAAATTTAAGAAAATTGAAATCGTGTCAAGCATCTTTTCCGACCATGTTATGAGATTAGAAATAAATTACAGGGAAAAAACCCTAAGAATCAAAGAGGAAATCAAAAAATACCTAGAGACAAATGACAATGAAAACACGATGATCCAAAGCCTATGGGATGCAGAAAAAGCAGTTCTAAGAGGCACATTTATACCAATACATTTCTACCTCAAGACACTAGAAAAATCTCAAATAAACAATCTAACCTTGCACCTAAAGGAAGTAGTGAAAGAAGAACAAACAAAACCCAAAGTTAGTAGAAGGAAACAAATCATAAAGATCAGAACAGAAATAAATGAAATGGAAACAAGGAAGACAGTAGCAAAGATCAATACAACTAAAAGCTGGTTCTTTGAGGAGATAAACAAAATTGATAAACCTTTAGCCACACTCATGAAGAAAAAGAGGGAGAGGACTCAAATCAATAAAATTAGAAATGAAAAAGGAGAAGTTACAACAGACACCACAGAAATACAAAGCATCCTAAGAGACTACTACAAGCAACTCTATGCCAATAAAATGGACAACCTGGAAGAAATGTACAAATTCTTAGAAAGGTATAACCTTCCAAGACTGAACCAGGAAGAAATAGAAAATATGAACAGACAAATCACAAGTAATGAAATTGAAACTGTGATTAAAAATCTTCCAGCAAACAAAAGTCCAGGCTTCACAGGTGAATTCTATTTAGAGAAGAGCTAACACCCATCCTTCTCAAACTCTTCCCAAAAAATTGTACAGAAAGGAACACTCCCAAACTCATTCTATGGGGCCCTGATACCAAAACCAGACAGAAATACCCCAAAAAAAGAAAGTTACAGAACAATATTGCTGATGAATGTAGATGCAGAAATCCTCAACAAAACACTAACAAACAGAATCCAACAACACATTAAAAGGATCATACACCGTGATCAAGTGGGATTTATCCCAGGGATGCAAGGATTCTTCAATATACGCAAATAAATCAATGTGATACAGCATATTAACAAATTGAAGAACAAAAACCATATGATCATCTCAAAAGATGCAGAAAAAGCTTTTGACAAAATTCAACAGCCATTTATGATAAAAACTCTCCTGAAAGTGGGCATAGAGGGAAACTACCTCAACATAATAAAGGCCATATATGACAAACTCACAGCAAACATCATTCTCAATGGTGAAAAACTGAAAGCATTTCCCCTAAGATCAGGAACAAGACAAGGATGTCCACCTTCACCAATATTCTTCAACATAGTTTTGGAAGTCTTAGCCACAGCAATCAAAGAAGAAAAAGAAATAAAAGAATCCAAATTGGAAAAGAAGAAGTAAAAATGTCACTGTTGAATAAAGACACAGACCTACTGGAGAACGGACTTGAGGATATGTGGGGGGGAAGGGTGAGCTGTGACAGGGCAAGAGAGAGTCATGGACATATACACACTAACAAACGTAAGGTAGATAGCTAGTGGGAAGCAGCCGCATGGCACAGGGATATCGGCTCGGTGCTTTGTGACTACCTGGAGGGGTGGGATAGGGAGGGTGGGAGGGAGGGAGACACAAGAGGGAAGAGATATGGGAACATATGTATGTGTATAACTGATTCACTTTGCTATAAAGCAGAAACTAACACACCATTGTAAAGCAATTATACCCCAATAAAGATGTTAAAAAAAATAATAAATAATAAATTTCAAAAACAAAACACACACACACACACACATAAAATGTCACTGTTTGCAGATGACATAATACTATACATAGATAATCCTAAAAATGCCACCAGAAAACTACTAGAGCTAACCAATGAATTTGGTAAAGTTGCAGGATACAAAATTAATGCACAGAAATCTCTTGGATTCCTATACGCTAACAACAAAAGATCAGAAAGAGAAATGAAGGAAACAATCCCACTCACCACTGCAACAAAAAGAATAAAATACCTAGGAATAAACCTACTTCAGGAGGTAAAAGACCTGTACTCGGAAAACTATAAGACACTGATGAAAGAAACCAAAGATTACACAAACAGATGGAGAGATATACCATGTTTTTGGATTGGAAGAATCAATATTGTGAAAATGACTATACAAAGCAATCTACAGATTCAGTGCAATCCCTATCAAATTACCAATGTCATTTTTTACAGAACCTGAACAAAAAATCTTAAAATTTGTATGGACACAGAAGAGCCCGAATAGCCAAAGCAATCTTGAGGGAAAAAAAACATGGAGCTGGGGAAATCAGATTCCCTGACTTCAGACTATACTATGAAGGTACAGTAATCAAGACAATATGGTACTGGCACAAAACAGAAATATAGATCAATGGAACGGGATAGAAAACCCAGAGATAAACCACACACCTATGGTCAACTAATCTATGACAAAGGAGGCAAGGATATACAGTGGAGAAACGACAGTCTCTTCAATAAGTGGTGCTGGGAAATCTGGACAGCTACATGGAAAAGAATGAAATTAGAATACTCCCTAACACCATACGCAAAAATAAACTCAAAATGGATTAGAGACCTAAATGTAAGACCGGGCACTATAAAACTCTTAGAGGAAAACATAGGAAGAACAGTCTTCGACATTAATCACAGCAAGATCTTTTTTGACCCATCTCCTAGAGTAATGGAAATAAAAACAAAAATAAATAAATGGGACCCAATGAAACTTAGCTTTTGCACAACGACGGAAACTATAAACAAGATGAAAACCCTCAGAATGGGAGAAAGTATTTGCAAATGAATCAATGGGCAAAGGATTAATCTCCAAAATATATAAACGGCTCATGCAGCTCAATGTTAAAAAAACAACCCAATCAATAAATAGGCAGAAAAGACATCTCTCCAAGGAAGACATACAGATGACCAAGAGGCACATGAAAAGCTGCTCAACATCACTAACTATTAGAGAAATGCAAATCAAAACTACAATGAGGTATCACCTCACACCAGTTAGAATGGGCATCATCAGAGAATCTACAAACAACAAATGCTGGAGAGGGTGTGGAGAAAAGGGAACCCTCCTACACTGTTGGTGGTAATATAAATTGATACAACCACTATGGAGAACAGTATGGACGTTTCTTAAAAAAAACAGAAATAGAACTACCATATGACCCAGCAATCCCACTACTGGGCATATACCCAGAGAAAACCATAATTCAAAAAGACACATGTACCCCAGTGTTCATTGCAGCACTATTTACAACAGCCAGGTCATGGAAGCAACCTAAATGCCAGTCGACAGATGAATGGATAAAGAAGATGTGGTACATATATACAGTGGAATACTACTCAGCCATAAAAAGGAATGAAATTGGGTCATTTGTAGAGACATGGATGGACCTAGAGACTGTCATACAGAGGGAAGTAAGTCAGAAAGAGGAAAGTAAATATCGTATATTAACACATATATGTGGAGTCTAGAAAAATGGTACAGAAGAACCAGTTTGCAAGGCAGAAATAGAGACACAGGTGTAGAGAACAAACCTATGGACACCCAGTGGGGCAAGCGGAGGGCGGGTGGGGGGGGATGTGATGAATTGGGAGATTGGGATTGACATATATGCACTAATATGTATAAAATGGATAACTAATAAGAACCTGCCACATAAAAAAATAAATAAGATTTTTTTAAAAAAGCAAATTTCAGAAATAAAAGAGTTAACAGAGATGAAGAATACCTTGGATGGACTCATCTGTAAATCAACACACAGAAGGAAATCATCTGTGTATTGAAGGGCAAGCCAGTAGGAACCACACCAACCAAAGGAGAAAAGAGGTTTAAAAAATGGTACATCCAAGGCCTGTAGGACAATATCAGACAATCTAATATATACATAACTAGAATCTCAGGAATAGAATAGAGAGAAGAAGAAGATACATTTGAAGAGACAGTAGGTGAGAATTTTCCAAATCAAATGAAAGATAAATACTAAATCCAAAAAGCTTAGACAAATCAAGCCGGATAAATACAGCACACACACACACACACACACACACACACACACACACCTAGAAATGACATATTCAAATTGCCAAAAAACAAAACTAAAGAGAAAATTGTGAAAGCAGCCAAAGAAAACAAAGATGTATTAATTACATACAGAAGAACAAAGACAAGAATTACAGTAAATGTCTCATAAGAAACTATGTAAAACAGAAGGCAATGGAATGATATTTTTAAAGTACTGAGAGGAACACTTGTCAACAAAGAAAAAATGTATCCGGTAGAAAATACATTTTAAAAATTAAGAAAAAATAGAGATGTGTTCAGACAAAACTTGAAAAAACTCATTAGGATCTCACCTTCCTTACATGAAATATTAAAGGAATTTCTTCAGGCAAAAGAAATATGGTACTATGCAGACACTTTGAGCTACACAAAGAAATGGGGAGAGCTGGAACTACTGAAAATGAAGACATAAAATTTATTTCTTTCTAGTTTAAATCACCCTAAAATATAGTTCACTGTTTAAAGGAAAAATAGTGGCAGTGTCTTGTGTGTTTATAGCATACAGAAGATAAAGTATGACCACAATAGCAGAAAAGATAGAAGAGAGGAACTGAAGCTATATAGTTGTGAGGCATTAATACTGCATGGGAAAAGTACAAAATGCTTAAAGGTGGAGTGTGATTAATTAATGATGTGTATTGGAACCCTAAGGCAACCACTGAGAAGTATTTAAATAGTAAGAAAAAATTGAATGAAAAATGATTATCTTGGGACTTCCCTGGTGGCACAGTGGTTGAGAATCTGCCTTCCAACGCAGGGGACATGGGTTTGAGCCCTGGTCCAGGAAGATCCCACATGCCGCAGAGCAGCTAAGCCTGTGCACGACAACTACTGAGCCTGCGTGCCACAACTACTGAAGCCCATGCGCCTAGAGCCCATGCTCCGCAACAAGAGAAGCCACTGCAATGAGAAGCCCATGCACTGCAACAAAGAGTAGCCCCTGCTCACCGCAACTAGAGAAAGCCCACGCGCAGCAATGAAGACCCAACACAGCCAAAAATAAAAATTAAATTAAATTAAAAAAAGATTATCTTTCTACTTCAAAAGCATGCAGAAAGAGGAAAAAGAGAAAAAAGAACAGATACAACAAAAAAGATACTAAGATAGTAGATTGTCAGTTTTCAAAACACAGCTTTTTCATTTACTTTATTGTTTCCCTGTTTTCATTAATTCATTTCTGATCTTACTTTCTTCTTTTGCTTGCTTCAGATTAAATTTTTTCTCCATTCTCTACTTTCTAATTTAGATTTAATCATTTAGATTAATGATTTAGAGGCTTAAATCATTGATCGTAGACTTTTCTGCTTTTCTAAAGTAAGCATTACTGCTATAAATTTCCCTAGAAGTCCTACTATAGCTACATCCCGAAAATTTGATACAGTGTGTTTTCACTCTTTTTCATTTCAAAATATTTTCTCATTTCCATTGTGACTTCCTTTTTGGCCATGAGAAGTGTGTTGTTTAATCCAGTTTTTCTCTTATGTTCTTTCAACTGGACACAGACAAATGAAAATTGTCCTCAGAAATTTTATTTTGTAGTTATTGGTTTTGGTGGTTTTAAAATCATGGCAGCTAAAATGATTTATGAGAATTTTTGGTTTGTTTGCTTTTATTTTTTCTCACTATTATCCATTCTCTGCACAATAACCCCAGTGAACTGTTGAAAATGTAAATAAAGAGGTAGAACAGAGGCTAAAGAATATTTGTTAAGTGAATACGCAAATGAATGAATAAATCATTTTGCTTCCTAAAACTTTTCATTGACTTCACTACACTTAAAATAACATCTAGACTTTTTATTTGGGCCTTTACGTTTCTGCAGAATCTATCCTTTTCTGATGTCATCTGTGCCCCTCCCCTTTCCAGCGTCCTCTTACCCCTGCCCCACTTTGTTCACTTCTCCAGCAAAGGTTCTCGTGCCTTGGCACATGCAGACCCATAATATTTGTAGGGCATAGAGGGGTAAATAGAGTGTATTTACTTTAGCCCAGGCGTGTCTTCCAGCTCTTCACATGGATATATGTCATCTTAATACTTCATGTCTCAACTTAAATGGAATCTCCTCAGAGAGGCCATCTATGGCCGTGTTATATAAAACACCTTTCCTATTCTCTGTTATCTATCTTGTTGATTTCTCCCTAAATGATGAACAAAGGCAATAATTCTTTTACTTTCTGTGTTTACTTGTTTATTCTGTTCCCCCATACCAAAATGTTAACTCCAAGAGAGCATGGGTCATGTCTTTCCTGCTGTGTAGGATTAAGTTGGTAATTTGGAACAGAAAGATTTATTATTATTGTTTTCTTTTCTTTTTTAACTTTATATTATGGAAATTCCAAACGTTCATGGAAATGGAGAACAATATAATTATTCTCCACACCCATTACCCAGCTTCAACATAATTGATATATGGCCCATCGTTATCAATACCAACCTTCCCTTTCTCCCAAGTGAATAACTTTAAGGCAAATCCCAGACATCATATTATTTTACCTATAAATACATCAATACATAATGCTAGAGATAAGAAGACATTTTTTAACATGACCATAATACCATTATAACACCTAAAAAATTAATAAAAAATTTCTTAATATCATGTCATTTTTCTGTAATTAATAGTTGGTTTGCTCGAATAAAGATCAAAGTCCACCACTGCATTTGGGTAACAAATGACTGTTTCCCCTCCCCTTGTTGTTTTTTAACTGCTGTTCATTTGTCAGAAAAAAAAAAAAAAAAAAAAACCCTGATCATCTATTTGATATACTTTTCTATGTACTGGATTTGAATGGCTGTATCATTTTAATTCCACATATTTTTAAAACTTGAAACATAATTCATATGTCATAAAATTCACACTTCCAGGGTATATAACTGAGTTTTAATATATTCACTAAATTGTGTAAATGTCAACATTATCTAATTGCAAAACTTTTTAGAAAACCCAAATTGGGGCGTTCCCTGGTGTCTAGCGGATTTGGTGCTTTCACTGCCATGGCCTGGGTTCAATCCTGGGTCGGGAAACTGAGATCCTGCAAGCTGCACGTAGCCTGGCCAAAAAAACAAAAACAAGACCAAAAAACTCTCCATCACCTCTCTCCCCAGTCGTGGGAACCACTAGCCTGCTTTCTGCCTCTGTATTACATGTTCTGGACATTCATGTAAAAGAAATCATACCGTATGTTGTTCTTTGGGACGGACGTCTTTCACTGAACATAATTGTTCAAGATTTAGCTATGTTGCAGCACGTATCAGTACCTAATTCCTTGTTATAGCTGAATAATAATTATAATTATATTTTTAAAAAATAAAACAATAGTTTCATTGTGTTATAATTCTTGGTAACTGTCAAGCCACTCCCTCATTTATTCATTTATTTATTTAGCAAATATTTGTTGAATACTTACTCTGTGCCAGGCATTATGCTAAGTGCTGGGGACGTAGTGGTGACCAAGACAAGCACAGTCTCCTTCCCTCTTGGGAAGTAAGCGACAACTCACATCCAAGCAGGAAATGAAAAGGGAACCACCAGAGCACTCCATTCACAACCATTCTGGACAAGTAGAGGTGCACTGCAGTGATGTCTCTAGAATATCTTCTGCGGACAGCGAGCTCTTATGCGAGGTGGAAAATATTTCCAAATAATTTCCCTGTGTTTCTCTCCTTTTTCTTGGTCACTTGGTGCCTCATTTCTCTGAGAATTCCAGAGTGGACTTTCAGGACCTTCTGTAGACCCTTTTCACTTGTCCCACCTTTTCTGTTTACTCTGTTCTTCCCCTTTTCCTCCAAGAAGAGCATGATGGGTGTTTCCTTATTTAAGCGGTTTGTTTCTTGAATGTGGACAGCAGGGTAAGATGGAGGATTACATAAAGAAAGCCACCAAGGGGGTGTGGTACAATTTGGGAGACTCTGGGACTTCCCTTACTCATCAATTTCCGATATTTCGTACTTAGAGATTCTTGTCTCGGAAAGGTGTGTACTCTGGCTAGAGTGTAAATACCCCTGGGGAAATCATTGTTTTGAGTCTTATAAGTCCTTTCTATATAGGGGTGAGTGAGTTTATTTAATTCTTTTCTGAGAATAAGTTTTGGGTGCGAAAGATAGAAAAACTGTGAGCAGGAGGTAACTGCAGTTATTGGGAGAGGAGGTAGAGAAGGGAGATGGATGTCACTGCCGTTACAAAGGAGAAAAAGTCAGCCTTTCAAGCTGAACTAAATTTACTTTACTTTCAGACTATATTGCTAAGTTCCTTTAAAACACCCTCTAAACATGACATTAACAATTAAAATTAGCCTAATCATAAGTACTCAAATTCCACTGACTATAACACTTGGGACAGAATGACACTGGGGTTACATGAAAATATTTGGAATTCCTCTGTGTATATTCAGGGCCTCTTATGTATTCCTTCCTGCAGACCCCTTTCCATCCCAATCTTAAGGGTGAGAATTCCTGGCATTCTGGATACAGAGTACTAAAGTCAGCAGACCCCAAATCAATATTTAAGAAGAACATAAAAAGATGTTGGAATGATCAAAGGAGAATTAAAATTTCGCGACAGATTACTTGTTAAAATATGATACACTCGGCATATACTCGGCCCTTCTGTGTCAATTCTGGCCTCACACACACGAACCTAGATGTCTCTGTACAGATATTCTCACTGTGCTCAATAATACAGCTCAGGTTTGAATCATTCATTATTATTTACTTTCAGTAGGACAGTTTTAATCATTTTTGTCAATTTCAGCTGATTCACTTCAATGATAGATTTTACACTCATATTAAACAATAAGGTTTTTAATATGAAAGAAATGCCTTAAATGAACCCAGCCTTTAAATGAATAGCAGTTGTGTGAAATTGTGTGTGATACCATCCTATATAAAATATGTGGACATAACAAGTACAGACCATCTGTTAAACTGGCATCTTGCTTGTACAGGAATGAAATTTCAATTAAGTTTTATTATGAGGAAGTGTAAATGACAGATCCCATACGGAAGTCCATAGCCAGTAAACTGTCTAAATAAAGAGTGGGATGTCATATAGTTAATGAGTTGGATCAGGTTCCCTGATTACAGACTTTGTAAATAATGTGTTTGTCCACCAGGTCTTGGAAACTGGCCGTTGTTTTTAAAGTGATACCCATATGGAAGGTAAATTAGAATGGCTGTGCGACACGGTCCAGAGCTGTCTGATTAATGTTGATTCACCCCTTTAGCTGGAGAGACTGAATTAAATCATGCATTTGATAAAAGGATGATTTGCAAGGGGGGGAACACAAATCATATCTCAACAGTCTCTAATAAATTTTGATTTGCTGGGAGTCATGTATCCATTTCCTGAAGACCAGTTCACAGCTCTGAGGAAGTGACGTCATGATCCAACAGTGGTTTGACTGTGGTTGAATCGTTCCAGGAGGGCGAACATTGGACACTGTCAGCAAGTCTCAGGACCAGGGTCTGGATTATGAATGGGAGAGCAAATGGGCTTGTGGTTTTTAGTAGTGAAATGTGTCTCATCACTCAACAAGCAAGGTCCTCATTTCCTAATCTGTCACCATTATTAATGTCTATTATTGTTGCAGATAGTCAAGAAAAAAGAAATCACACCAAAATTCTACTTGTTCAAGTAGTAACTTGGAGAGTTGTCAAAAAGAAGTCTAATTTTCATTCCCATAAAGTAAGCTAAAAATAATCTCAAGCCATTTCTTTTCCATGCACTTCTGAAAAACATATAATTAAGTAGAGCGGTAAATCATCATAGAAGGCATAACCTACAGCTGGGACCCTTGGAAAGTTATTCGAACTTTTCCTGGACTTTTGCTGAGTAATGTCTGTGTGATGCAGTAGCCAGAATCCAGCGCTGGATGGGACATACCAGAGGCGTCTGCAGCCTGGGTGACCTGTCCCCTCCGGGCCTAGATTCTTCCACATTTCAGGCTTACTGAATGGATATCATATCCCAGAAAGTAAAGTCTCCAGTGACTTTTACTGTTAATTCAGCTTTTCTAGCTCTTAATGAAGAGTGGCTTTTTCTTTTTTGTTTTGGTATCGCCTTTTAAAAAAGAATGGGCAGGGCTTCCCTGGTGGCGCAGTGGTTGAGAGTCCGCCTGCCGATGCAGGGGACACGGGTTCGTGTCCCGGTCCGGGAAGATCCCACATGCCGTGGAGCAGCTAGACCTGTGAGCCATGGCCGCTGAGCCTGCGCGTCCGGAGCCTGTGCTCCGCAACAGGAGAGGCCACAATGGTGAGAGGCCCGCGTAAGAATGGGCAGATGACAAGAACAAGGAAAGTAAACTTTTACTTGGATTGAGACTAAGTCTACATTTTTTTGGAGGTGAGGTAGAAAAAATGGTACACTATGTACATGGCCCTAAGGCCATGACTAGTATTGGGGTGCACCAGAGGCAGGTGTCAAGATGGCAGATGAGTTTTGACTAATTTTTAAGAATTTTTTTATGGTGATGTACTTTACAAAGAGTGAAATACACATATCTTAAGTCTACAGTTCAGTCATTTTTGACAAATGATACATCCATGTAATTCACACCCCTGTCAATATAGAGAATATTTCTATCACACCAGGAAGTTTTCTTGTGCCCTTTTCCAGTCACTCCCTCTGCTGCCCCCTCCCAGGCAACCACTGATCTGATTTTGACCAATGCAGATTCATTTTTCCTATTGTAGAATGTCATGTAAATGAAATCATACAGCTGTACTCTCTTGTGTGAGGCTTCTTCTTGAAGAAGGCTTTCCTTCTATGGAAGAGGTTTTAGGGGCTAATCCATGTTGCATGTAGCACGTAACAGTCATTCTCTCCTTTCTGTGGATGAGGAATATATTCTGCTCTGTAAAAATAAACCGATAGAGAGTTCATCTATTTTTCTATTAATGGACACTTGCTGTTTCTAGTTTGGAGCTGTTATGGGTATAGAAGCTATGAGTAGCCTTTTATAAGATTTTTATGGATGTTTTATTTCTGCTGGATTAATATCTAGGAGTGGGATTACTGGGTTATGGGGTAGATGTATGTTTAACTTTCTAAGAAGTTTCCAGTGTTCAAATTGATTGTACCGTTTTACATACGCACAATTTCTCCATATCCTCACCGTTTGATGTTTTTATTTTAGTCTCTCAAATAAGGAGGTAGACGTTGAGTTACTTTCAATGCACTAAACAACAGGGAAAACTCAAGAGGTCTAAGGTCTAGAGACTGAAAATAAAGAACCTAGATTTGAAGTTTGCACCAGTGCTTTAGGAGTCAAGCCCTTGAAGGCCACTGCTGTGAAACAGTAAGACTTGGTTCATGAGAAGAGGTCTAGAGTGTCCAACCACATAAGTCAGATGCCCAGAAGTCATCTCATACCCCTTTTCTTCACTTCCCTCTCCCGGCATCTCTCTGGACCCCAAGTCCTGTTAACTCTTCCTCCTTCGTGTCTCCATCTTCAGTTTCCAGTGATTCCTTCCCGGCTTTCGTGCGTTATTCTGGTTTCCTCATCACCTGACCTATGCCCTGAGAGTGAACTTTCTAAAATGCACATCTCCTCATGACACTTTCCTGTTTGAAGTCCTTCGATGGCTTCTCATTTCCTTTAAGATTAGAATAACAACTGATACGTAATAAGGGATCATGATGTGCCAGGCACTGTATTTTTAATCTTTTATCATTTTACATTGCTGTGATAACTCTTTGAAACAAGGATTCATATTAGTCCTACGTACATATGATTAAACTAATGCTTAGAGAATGTAAGTATCTTTCCAGAGCCATGCATCAAATCCATGATGGGAATCCAAACCAGATGCGTTGGACTCCCAAGCCTGAGACCGTAACCCATGTGGCATATGATGAAATAAAACTTCCAGGCAGGGACTTCTGCTTCTGGAGGGCAGTGTGAGGAGCTCTATGGGCCCACCCCCCAGGGAAACAAGCCAAACTGGTGAACATCATTTTTTTAAAAAACCAAGCCATTTAAAGTTTCTGAAAACTTTCCTAAGAGCATACAGCAAGTAAACATTTATTCAAGAAAATCTACTAAAACTCGGTGAGAACAGCAAGAGTGTTCTCTTGTGGTGTTTGAACAACAGCCCACTTTTTCCCTCTCCCTCACCCGCACTCAGCTCAGTCTGATAGAATCTCCTCTCCAAGTAGGTTGTGCCCAAAAAGACACAGCTCCCTCTCCCCTCAGCTCCCAGTCAAGGGTGACCTGCCACTGGGAGGGGCAGACTATGGTCATTCATCATCTCCTCCAACTGCATGTCGAAGAGGTTAAATTCCTGGTGAGTGTGGCTGAGAATTTGGGGCTTACCTTCCTCCACTGAGGGTCCACACTCAGAGAATGGACGCTCTACCATAGGCAGGGCCGGCTGAAAATCCTGGGGCCCTGACTGTCTCACCCCACCTTGATAATAAAGATTCTGCATCAGGAGGGGAAAGTCAGGAAGACCAGAGAGCTCTCCCAGCCAGCATGCAGAGTAGTGGCTTAGATGTTTTGCCCATGGGGAGAAGCAAGCAGTAAGAAGAGAACTCTAAAGCCCTCCAAAGGAACTGACTTCATTTGTGGGGAGTTCACACCTGAGGGTGGTGTTGAAAACAATAATAGCTCCTCTTGATTAAGAGCAGCAAGCTAGGTGAGGCCGGCCGGTTCAGCAGAGCTGGCCTGAAATAAAATTTGCTTCAAGGTCTTGGGATGGGCTGTGGAGGTTAGGTTGGCCAGAATGGCAATGATTTCACCCCTCTCAAATCTCAGATTACCAGAAGAACAGAGTCTGACTGCCCTGGCCTAGTTTGTATTCTATCCTTGGTCAGAATAGAGCAGAAATCCTTGGTCAACAGGACTGCATACAATGGCGCAGGTATTCTCTAGAGGAAAATCAGAAAGGAAAGGGACAGTGCATGGGAAAATCCAATACATTCTCAAAGGATCTAAGTTGAAGTGACGGGTTAAGAAAGGGGCAACCCTTGGAAGGATGTCTTTGAGCATCTAGAGGGTGGATTGGAAGAAATGGTGACGGTAAGATATAATCAGTTTTTTTTTTTCATTCAAAAACACTGAATATCTTTTATGTGCTATGCACTGGCTTGAAAATGTGAGTGTAGAATTATAGCCATTTCTGTTTTGAATTTACGCTCGTGTGGCAAAGACTGTGTGTAATGTGCTGGAATTTTAGCTTTTGGCTAATTCGTTGGAAGACCCATTACTTTTCTTAGTGAAACTGATAGAGGTTTTTAATGTTTCAGATAAGGGACATTGATAATTCTAGGTACCTCAACCCAAACACATTTCTGGAGAATGCTAAAATTCTAGGGATGGAAGATAAGAAGTCATTAAAAATTGCATTTTATTTTTATTATTCATTTTCAGGTTTTGCTAAATAAATTTCTTTCCTCCTTCCTTCCTTTCTTTATCCCTTTCTTTCTCTTTCTTTTCTTTCTTTCTTTTTCTTTCTTTCTTTCTTTCTTCTTCCCTTCCTTCCTTTCTTTTCTTTCTCCTTCCTTCCTTCCTTCCTTCCTTCCATCCTTCCTTCCTTCCTTTTCCTTCCAGTATTTCCCCCATATTTGGTAAACAAAACCAGTATTATGCAGCAGTCAACTGCCCAGAAATCCTTCAGCCTCGGAAGCAGAAAGGAGTGGAGACATGTGCAGTGGATAGGGCTGGGAACTTATTACTTGAATAATTGTATATAGAGGGGAGAAAGTCGTCCCTAATCATGGTTGGCAAGGAGACTCGAGGGAACAGCTGGGTTGAGAGCAGGTTATCTCCAGGAATTTTCTCCGCCTCTCTTTATGGGCAGGCAGAAGAATATTTCCATAAGTGTTTGAGGCTGTTGAAAGTTATAAAAGAGCCCTGTGTGAAGAGAAATGCTCCGTGGGTTAGAGGAAAAGGTCAACGAGCCTGGGAAATCATGAATTAATTTTGGTGAACCAATTTGAAGAGCAATATTTTTAAATGGCAGAAAGTGAGCGAGACTGAAATAGAAAATAATATAGTGCAATAGAGAACTGTGAATTGAGCTATAAAGATTTAATTTTAATTAATATATAATTAGATACAATTTAGAATGTAATGACTACTATAGGATTAGGTATCTTATTTTCCGTTCTGTTTTGACAATGCAAGCTCAGTCTTGAATTGCAAGCGCAGATATGGAGTTTAGTCAATACCAAAAACTTGACAAGTGTACCCAGATTGCACAGGCTTTTACTGAAAAATGCTAAAGGATTGTAGTTCTATCATTTTCTGCCTGTGTTCTGTTGGGACGGATTTGAGGGTGTTTGCCAATATCGTCAGAAATCACTTGTAATGGCATCGTGGGGGGAGTGATCGTGCTCAAATGGGAATGTGCCGGCTGTAACGTGCTGGATCAGCAGGCTGCCCCGACACCTGGACTGCAGGTGCACCTGGGAATCCTCATTCTGGAAAGATGACTTAAGGCAGCGTTTCCACATTCCACTGCATGTTACAGTCACCTGGGGAGCTTCTACACCTGTCAGTGCCCGGGGCCCATGCTACACCAATTACATAGCATCTTGGGGGACCAGGCATATCTCTTTTCTCAAACGTCTCTAGGTTATTGCGGCTTACAGAAAGAGTTCAGAACCATGGCCTTGGGAGAAGCAGGACAGCAAATAAAATTGCCTGTAGAACTGAGAGTGACAAAAGAAGAGATGAGACTAGTGGAAAAGGTGGCCAGAGAAAATCAGCACAAGGGAGGACATGATGGGTTTCAGACTGAATCGCCAAAGAATGCTCACATTTTGTCCAGAGTGGGAAAGAGAGCTAGAACATTCCTTTTTCCAACACCCTGAAGCCCAGAGACACAACAAAGGAGCTGGAATATGGTTGGAATTCCTTGAGCAGAGGGGATTCCTAAGAAACGTCAAACCACAGTGGACAATGGTTCCTTCAGACAAAGATCTTGAGAATCTTGTTAATTTCAAAGAACACAAACAAATCCAAAAACAAGATAAGTTTTGAAGAACAAAGATTTCTTCCCCAGGGTAGCAATGGCTAACAGGCGGGCAGACCACGTTCTTCCTGCAGGAGGTTATGAGGAGGCCGGTGGAGCCGAGTTCAACAAGAAAACGTTAGTAACAGGAGAGACTCCAGTGGTTGCCATCTTCAAAAGGCATTTATGAACTCAACCTGGCATTCCAACTATGGCTGCCAGATCAATAACCAGACACCCAGATAAATGTGGGCTTTGCGTAAACAGTGAAGAACTTTTTAGAATCGCATAGGGCATATTTATACTAAAACTGTATGCACTGTTTGCCTGAAATTCAAATTTAACTGGGCCTCCTCTACTTTTATTTGCTAAATCTGGCAACTCTTATTCCCAGTGACTTTCTAGTAATATTTTCTAAAGTGCTAGTCTTGGAGGTGGGAAATGGCTGAGTAATGGAACCAGACTCGGCAGGGTGCCCAGATGAATGGAAGCAGCTGAGTATATGGTGGTCTGATGGGAAAGACAGACTGTCCACTAGGTACAGCCATCAGTGTTCACTGTGAGCACAAGGTTCAAATGGTTTCCAACAGAGATGCCAGTTTCCTAATAAGAAGTGCTCACGGGGGCGGAGTCAAGATGGCGTATGAGGAGGACACGGAATTCGTGTCTCCGCACAACTAGGACACCTACCCAGCACCGATGGGGGACCACGGACACCTAAGGGGACGGGAGGAACGCCCAGCGACCGGGTAGGACGCGGGGTGCAGAGAGAGTGAAGGGGGAAGAGAAGTGGAGGTGGGTTGGGACTGGCACCCCTGAGGGGCAGCTGGGGGAAGAGAAGGGATCCCACTCCCGAAGGGGGAAATTGGGGGACCATTGGGAGGGCAGAGGATCAAAAGGGAGCGTGGCCAGGTTTCCCCTGCCCACTTGGGCCCCCAGGAACCTGCTGAGATCCCCGGGCCTGATCCTCTGCCCACCGAGGCCCCCTCCAGCCGCACGGGTCCTGAGGGAGTGGGATGGACGGAAGGAAGGGGGAGCAACAGTAAAGACTGGATCTCCCGGACCGGCACCCATGAGGGGCAGCTGAGAGAGGGGAGGAGTTCCTACACCCAGCGGGACCCACCCACGCTTAGGGGCCCAGTGGCGACGGGGGAGGCCCTGGGGGAGAAGGTGGGGGAGGGGCGCAAAGGAACGGAGGGGAACGGGGCCAGCGCTTTCCCTGTCCACTTAGGCACCAGGGAACGTGTTGGGCTCCAGGGCCTAATCCTCTGCCCTCGGAGCCTCCCTCCTGCCGTGCAGAGCCCAAGCCCCGCCCCTATCCCCCCACCCGGGGCCCCACCTCTACATGCGGAGACCCCCTCTGAGACCCCCTCCAACGAGCTGGGCCTAAACCCCACCCACACACCCTCACCCAGGGCCCTGCCTCCAAACTCCGTAACTCCACACTCCGGAGGCCGTCCTTCCACGCGCTGCCTCTCCCCTTGTTCAGGTCCTAAGCAGAGGCCCCACCCCACACTTGAACGTCGCCCCGCCTAGGCCCCGCCCCACGCTGAAACGTCACGCCCCCCACCCGCCTAGGTCCTGCTGTACCCTAAACCCCGCCCCTGCCTAAGTTCCACCCCTTGCCTAAACCCCACCCCTATAGCCAAGGCTTTTTTTTCTTTTTTCTTTTTTCCTCTTTCAGATTGGGGTTCTGTTTTACCTTGTTGATTCATTATTGTTGATTCTTTTTTATTTTTCCTAATAAATCTTTTGTTTTTCTAATTTTATTTTATTCTTTATACTTTGTTAGTGATCTCTCCTTTTGGCTTGTTCACCCACCCCCTTTTTTTTTCTTTTTTCTGTTGTGGTTTTATTCTACCTTGTTGCAGTTGTTTCAATTATACTTTTATTTTTCCTAATATATTTTTTATCTTTCTAATTTTATTTTGTTTTTAATTCTTTGATACTTTACTGCTCCTTTTTTCTTCCTTTCTTCCTTTCTATTTTTTTACCCTGCCACGAAGCTTGCAGGATCTTTGTGCCCAAGCCAGAGGTCGGGCCCGAGCTCCTGTGGTGGGAGTTCTGAGTCCAAACCGCTGGACTAACAGAGAACCTCAGACCCCAGGGAATATCAATCGGAGTGAGGCCACCCAGAGGTCTTCATCTCAGCACCAAAACCCAGCTCTGTCCAACTGCCTGCAAACTCCAGTGCTGGACGTCTCGGGCCAAACAACCAGTAAGACAGAATACAGCACCACACATCAAAAAAAAAAAAAAAAATTAAACGACAAAAAAATATGTTACAGACCAAGGAGCAAGGTAAAAACCTACAAGACCAAACAAATGAAGACAAAATAGGCAACCTACCTGAAAAACAATTCAGAGTACTGATAGTAAAGATGATCCAAACCTCAGAAACAGAATGGAGAAAATACAAGAAACATTTAACAAGGATCTATGAGAACTAAAGAGCAAACAACCAGTGATGAACAACACAGTTACTGAAATTAAGAATACTCTAGGGCTTCCCTGGTGGTGCAGTGGTTGGGAGTCCGCCTGCCGATGCAGGGGACGCGGGTTCATGCCCCGGTCCGGGAAGATCCCACATGCCACAGAGCGGCTGGGCCCGTGAGCCATGGCCGCGGAGCCTGTGCTCCGCAATGGGAGAGGCCACAACACTGAGAGGCCCACGTACCGCCAAAAAAAAAGATCATACACCATGATCAAGTGGGGTTTATCCCAGGAATGCAAGGATTCTTCAATATACACAAATCAATCACTGTGATACACCATATTAACAAACTGAAAGATAAAAACCATATGATAATCTCAATAGATGCAGAAAAAAGATTTTGACAAAATTCGACACCCATTTATGATAAAAACTTCCAGATAGTAGGCATAGAGGGAACCTACCTCAATCTAATAAAGGCCATATATGACAAACCCATAGCGGACATCGTTCTCAATGGTTAAAAACTGGAACCATTTCCTCTAAGACCAGGAACAAGACAAGGTTGCCCCTCTCACCACTGTTATTCAAACTAGTTTAGGAAGTTTTAGCCACAGCAATCACAGAAGAAAAAGAAATAAAAGGAATCCAAATCAGAAAAGAAGAAGTAAAACTGTCACTGTTTGCAGATGACATGATACTATACATAGAGAATCCTAAAGATGCTACCAGAAAACTACTAGAGCTAATCAATGAATTTGGTAGAGTAGCAGGATACAAAATTAATGCACAGAAATCTCTTGTATTCCTATACACTAATGATGAAAAATCTGAAAGAGAAATTAAGGAAACACTCCCATTTACCATTGCAACAAAAAGAATAAAATACCTAGGAATAAACCTACCTAAGTAGACAAAAGACCTGAATGCAGAAAACTATATGACACTGATGAAAGAAAGATGATACAAACAGATGGAGAGATATACTATGTTCTTGGATTGGAAGAATCAACATTGTGAAAATGACTATACTACACAAAGCAATCTACAGATTCAGTGCAATCCCTATCAAACTGCCTATGGCATTTTTCACAGAACTAGAACAAAAAATTGCATAATTTGTATGGAAACACAAAAGACCCCAAATAGCCAAAACAATCTTGAGAAAGAAAAACAGAGCTGGAGGAATCAGACTCCCAGACTTCAGACTATACTACAAAGCTACAGTAATCAAGACAGTATGGTACTGGCACAAAAACAGAAATATAGATCAATGGAACAGGATAGAAAGCACAGAGATAAACCCACACGCATATGGTCACCTTATCTTTGATAAAGGAAGCAAGAGTATACAATGGAGAAAAGACAACCTCTTCAATAAGTGGTGCTGGGAAAATTGGAAAGCTACATGTAAAAGAATGAAATTAGAACACTTCCTAACACCATACACAAAAATAAACTCAAAATGGATTAAAGACCTAAATGTAAGGCCAGACACTATATAAAACTCTTAGAGGAAAACATAGGCAGAACACTCTATGACATAAATCACAGCAACATCCTTTTTGACACACCTCCTAGAGAAATGGAAATAAAAACAAAAATAAACAAATGGGACCTAATGAAACTTAAAAGGTTTTGCACAGCAAAGGAAACCATAAACAAGACGAGAAGACAACCCTCACAATGGGAGAAAATATTTTCAAACGAAGCAACTGATCCAACAAAGGATTAGTCTCCAAAATATACAAGCAGCTCATGCAGCTCAATATTAAAAAAACAAACATCCCAATCCAAAATGTGCCGAAAACATAAATAGACATTTCTCCAAAGAAGATATACAGATTGCCAACAAAAACATGAAAAGATGCTCAACGTCACTTATCATTAGAGAAATGCAAATCAAAACTACAATGAGGTATCACCTCACACCTGTCAGAATGGCCATCATCAAAAAATCTACAAACAATAAATGCTGGAGAGGGTGTGGAGAAAACGGAACCGTCTTGCACTCTTGGTAGGAATGTAAGTTGGTACAGCCACTGTGGAGAACAGTACAGAGGTTCCTTACAAAACTAAAAATAGAACTACCATATGACCCAGCAATCCCACTATTGGGCATATACCCTGAGAAAACCATAATTCAAAAAGAGACATGTACCACAATGTTCATTGCAGCACTATATACAATAGCCAGGACATGGAAGCAACCTAAGCTTCCATCAATATATGAATGGATAAAGATGGTGTGGCACAAATATACAATGGAATATTATTCAGCAATTAAAAAAAAACGAAATTGAGTTATTTGTAGTGAGGTGGATGGGCCTAGAGTCTGTCATACAGAGTGAAGTAAGTCAGAAAGAGAAAAATACCATACACTAACACATATATATGGAATCTAAAAAAAAAAAAAAATGCTTCTGATGAACCTAGGGGCAGGACAGGAATAAAGACACAGACGTAGAGAATGGACTTGAGGACACGGGAGGGGGAAGGGTAAGCTGGGACGAAGTGAGAGAGTAGCATTGACATATATACACTACCAAATGTAAAATAGATGGCTAGTGGGAAGCAGTCGCACAAGGAGATCAGCTTGGTGCTTTCCAACTACCTAGAAGGGTGGGATAAGGAGTGTGAGAGGGAGACACAATAGGGATGGGATATGGGGATATACGTATGCATATAGCTGGTTCACTTTGTTATACAGCAGAAACTAACACAGCACTGTAAAACAATTATACTCCAATAAAGATGTTTAAAAAAAAAAAAGTGCTCATGAAAGGAAGGTGCTCTGGTGTGCAGTACTGGAAGTTTCCTGGTCAGTAGTCAGTACATAGGACAGTCGGCAGGCTGCAAGCTCTGGTCCTTGGAGAAGGCCTAATGAGATCCAAGTAAACACCCAGAACTAGCAGGGCCCTGAGATCCTAGACGGGCACCTTGAAGTAAGGCTAAGAGAGAAGCTTGCTTAGTGTACCTGGGGTACCACAGCATCAGGGCAAACTAGCAGCAAGCAGCAAAATGTACGTACACACATATCCTCACCTTTCTACCTATCTATGTCTGTCTATCCATCTACCTATCTATCCATCTACCTTTCTATCTATCCATCTACCTATCTATCCATCTACCTTTCTATCTATCCATCTACCTATCTATCTATCCATCATCTATCATTCATCTGGTATCTATCTATCATCTATCCATCTACCTATCTATCCATCTACCTTTCTATCTATCTATCCATCTATCTATCCATCATTATTGTTCATATGGTATCTATCTATCATCTATCTATCCATCATCTATCATTCATCTGGTATCTATCTATCATCTGTCTATCTACCTATCTATCTATCTATGTGGAACATCACCTTAGGAAACTGGCCTAATGCTTCCTACCTCACACTAAAATTGATTCTGAGGACGGAGCACATTGCTAAACCTGCTGGTGAGGATGGCCTGGCTCCAGCCATGAGGGGGAAGGAATAATTGCGGAGTCATGGGGTGGAGACCCAGGAGTAAGCTGGCAGTGTCTCTATAGGGTTTGCAGGCATCTTCACCAAGCAGGCTGGATAAAATGTCACGAATCTTACTTGGCAGTTTATACAGCAGCAAATCAACATTTTGTTTCTCCCGTCTATCCCCTGAAAGTGCAAAAGTGCCCAGTGGCAGAAAAACGTCTGAAATCCCTGACTACTAAGCCTCATTCTAGCAGTGACTGGTGAACCACTGGCCAGAGCTGGTGTCTGTGCACGATGGTGCATGGTTGATTTCACTCAAAGAACCCAGAGAATATACTCAAATGTCCAATCAGAAAGTGTTCTATTAAGGAATGCCATTCTTCCAAAATCCTAATCCTCATTTAATTTATAGTTGTTTATTATGTAAGGTTTCCAGTAGCCTGCGAATTCTATGTTCCCCTCATCGAATGCAGATTCTGGTCAGGCGCCACCTGTAGAGGTGTTGGAGGTTTGACCCTCAGAAATGCTGGAAAGTGGATTCTAGTAACTGTGTTTGAATGCTGGGTACAGCACCACTGCCTTGAGTAAGAGTAGCAGGAAGGCTGGGCAGCAAAAGGCAGATGAAAGGGTGACTTGTAATCAGGGCAAAGCTGACCTCAGAATTATGCGAGGACCTTTGAGTTCCCTTATTCTTTCTCTCCCTCTATAGTACACACCCAAAGACAAAGCTACAGAATATGTGTACCTCTTTTATAATTGAAGTACCAGAAAAGCAAGTTCTGGCAACACCAGAAAACCCCTTGTTAGTTTATTGTGAGTATCCATCATTGTATAAACCAATTTAATGGGGTACTCTAGTTGCCAAGTTGTCTGATCTCCAGATTTTCTCAGCATTTCCCATCTGCTCACACAATAGCCAGAAGATGTTTGCTTTCCTGGATATAGAATAATGCTTTAAAACTGCATGAAGGAATCTACTCACCCAAGCTGTTTTAATAAGTTTAAGTATATAAAATACTCACCTCACAGGATATATGCCCATATGCTATCAGATGATTAGTCACAAACACGGACAGTTAATTATCCTGGTCACTAAGCCCATCTTTATGGCTAAAATACGAGGGGCTCCATGAATCAGCCTGTCTTATTTGTCTCTGACAACATTTTTCACCGAGCGCACAGGGCTTTCTCCACGTTGTCATGACATTTTATTTGCCTATCCATCGTGCAAATGGTTATTCCTGGTTGTCAGCCATTGCAGCATATTTGGAGGCAGATGGCCTCCTGGCATTCTACGTAATACCCCGAACCATCTCCTTTGAGGCTCTCATATGTTCTTAAACACTCCTAGTGAACATTGAAATTCTGTTCTGTCTTCAGAGAGAGCCAGGAAGGAAGTTCCTGGAATAAAAATACCATAAACTGTTGATTGGAAGCCTACTTTCCACTATTTCTAGACTCAAAAATTCTAGCCCTACTACAGTCTGGCCAGTAAGAAGAAACCACATTCTATAAGGGGGAAAAAAGAACCCTTGGGCTACAGAAAGGACACATAGTAATTTTTCTCTGTTCTCTCCCTATTGAAAATCATTGCTCAGATTTGGCACTTAATGGAGAGATAATAGGTGAACGTATCATTGAGGTTACATTTTCCCAAAAAGAATAGATATATGTATGTGTGGAACTGAATCACTTTGCTGTACACCTGAAACTAACACAACACTGTAAATCAACTGTACTCCAACATAAAATAAAAAATTTTTTAAAAGATTACATTTTCCCAGAGACAAAATTTTTTGTACTTCCTGTTCAGTGTATTTTTAAGTCAGGATACATATCAAATAGTACATGTATAATTAGATTGCAGATATTATCATATACCAGTTTAGATACTATATTTCTATTTATACATATATATATCAGAGGATACCTACTTAATGTTAAAAGTAATTCTCTCTAGGTGGTATAATTATCGGTGCGTTTTACTTCATCCTGTTTTCTTTTTGATAGTTTAAAATTTTTATCCCAGAATAGGCTTTACTTGTGTAATAATTTTAGAAATGTTAAAACAACCCTTTCTAAACTGAACGTGGGATCTGTATGTGAGTATAAATCATGCATGCCTACCCCAGTTATACAAGCTATGGGAATCGAAAGATAGCCTCGTGTCTGTCTCTCCCATGGGCGTACAGCTGAGCTGCGTCATGTGTCTGTTTTACCCGTCCCCACTGCCGCTGCCGCAGAGCCCTGGCAGGCACGGAGGAAGGGGTGCTCTGGGGATCGGACGAAGCCATCGCCATCTTACACTTTGATTTCCTGGGAAAATAGCGGTGGGCAGGGATGTACTATCAAAAAAAGAGAATAGAGAGAAACTAATGTTTAGTAAGTGTCTCTTGATGGCCTGGGTAGTTGATGTGTGCGCTGTCTCATTTTTCCTTCATTATCTAGTATCATTCCTATTTTGCAGATAAGGAAAGTGACAGGGAGTCTCTCATGGTGACTCACTGACCTATGACAGAGCCCGGGTTTGAACTGATCCTAAAAATTGCAGCTCTTTCCACTCTACCCCACTGCATTGTTTCCCAATTTCTAGAGAAAACTGGCAGACTGATGTGACACAGACAACCTGTCAGTCACCCGTAACTGCTGTTTCTCTAGTGCTTTCCTATCATGATTTCTCTTGACATTGGGAAGTAAATGCCCTCCAGACTCTTTACAGGACTACCTTTTCATTATCCTTTTAGTTGCAAAGCCACCCAATTAATAAATTATTTTGGACCTTTGATTTTTAAAATCTCATATATAATATTCAGGTTCTAACTTATACCATAGTACCGTATATGTTAACTAGCTTACTATCAGAGTGACAAGAACCGTCTGAGGCAAGTCAACAGACCTTGACATGGAATGGATAAGTATGGGGTGACCTGCTTTCCAATCCAGTCTGTGACCAGCTTTCCAATCAGCCAGCTTATTTTGACTTGATTCACAGTGATGTGAAGATTGACTTGGAAGGTACCTTCCAAACCAGGCTTGTCCACCTCCCATGAAACAGCCTTGACAGGCCATCGCCATAGGAGCCCCGTTAGTGATGGGGATGGAGGCAAGGGTGGGAAGTCGCCGTAGGTTTGGAAATCCTTCCTTTTATGGACTTGCAACCTACTGTCCTGCAACCATACTCAAAGTGGACAGAAGATCCTTCAAATGTTAGAAAACTGTGATTGGGTCTCTCTCTAATGTTCTCTCTCCTCCAGGTTAAACTTGTAGTTGCTTTGAACCAATTTAAGTGAATCTTTATTGAGTGCTTACTATGTGTTCTCCTTGGGTTGTCTCTTTTCATTCTCACACATCCTTATGGGGAAAGTATAATGGTCTCCAGACCCCTCTCCACCCTTGTCACTGGTTTTCAATCATATTAAAAATATTTTTTAAACATCTTTATTGGAGTATAATTGCTTTACAGTGTTGTGTTAGTTTCTGCTGTATAACAAAGTGAATCTGCTATATGCATACATACATCCCCATATCCCCTCCCTCTTGCACCTCCCTCCCACCCTCCCTATCCCACCCCTCTAGGTGGTCACAAAGCACTGAGCTGATCTCCCTGTGCTATGCGGCTGCTTCCCACTAGCTATCTGTTTCACATTTGGTAGTGTATATATGTCCATGCCACTCTCTCACTTCATCCCAGCTTACACTTTCCCCTCAGTGTGTCCTCAAGTCCATTCTCTACGTCTGTGTCTTTATTCCTATCCTGCCCCTATGTTCATCAGAACCTTTTTTTTTTTTTAGATTCCATATATATGTGTTAGTGTATGGTATTTGTTTTTCTCTTTCTGACTTACTTCACTCTGTATGACAGACTCTAAGTCCATCCACCTCACTACAAATAACTCAATTTCATTTTTTTTATTGCTGAATAATATTCCATTGTATATATGTGCCACATCTTCTTTATCCATTCATATATTGATGGAAACTTAGGTTGCTTCCATGTCCTGGCTATTGTAAATAGTGCTGCAACGAACATTGTGGTACATGTCTCTTTTTGAATTGTGGTTTTCTCAGGGTATATGCCCAGTAGTGGGATTGCTGGGTCATATGGTAGTTCTATATTTAGTTTTGTAAGGAACCTCTATACTGTTCTCCATAGTGGCTGTACCAACTTACATTCCCACCAACTCTGCAAGAGGGTTCCATTTTTCTCCACACCCTCTCCAGCATTTATTGTTTGTAGATTTTTTGATGATGGCCATTCTGACTTGTGTGAGGTGATACCTCATTGTAGTTTTGATTTGCATTTCTCTAATGATTAGTGATGTTGAGCATCCTTTCATGTGTTTGTTGGCAATCTATATATCTTCTTTGGAGAAATGTCTATTTAGGTCTTCTGTCCATTTTTGGATTGGGTTGTTTGTTTTTTTTGATACTGAGCTGCATGAGCTGCTTGTATATTTTGGAGATTAATCCTTTGTCAGTTGCTTTGTTTGAAAATACTTTCTCCCATTCTAACTTCAGACTATACTACAAAGCTACGGTAATCAAGACAGTATGGTACTGGCACAAAAACAGAAATACAGGTCAATGGAACAGGATAGAAAGCCCAGAGATAAGCCCACGCACATATGGTCACCTTATCTTTGATAAAGGAGGCAAGAGTATACAATGGAGAAAAGACAGCCTCTTCAATAAGTGGTGCTGGGAATAACTGGACAGCTACATGTAAAAGAATGAATTTAGAACACTTCCTAACACCATACACAAAAATAAACTCAAAATGGATTAAAGACCTAAATGTAAGGCCAGACACTATAATACTCTTAGAGGAAAACATAGGCAGAATATTCTATGACATAAATCACAGTAAGATCCTCACCTCCTAGAGAAATGGAAATAAAAACAAAAATAAACAAATGGGACCCAATGAAACTTAAAAGCTTTTGCCCAGCAAAGGAAACCATAAACAAAGTGAAAAGACAACCCTCATATTAAAATTTGACAAGTCTCTTCATGCATGATGCCTAGAATCTAAAGCTAACCAAGAAGAAGGTTACTAATCTCATCTGTTTCTCCTTCAGTCTTATCTGAAGATACCACTTTGGAGTGCATGCTTTCATGACTCTATGTATGTAAATCTCTCTCTCTGTCTCTGCTTCTCTCTCTTTGATGATTATAAAGTCTCCCATCACACACAAGGTAAACCTCCCAGTTGCTTTTGGTTTTTGTTTTGCGTCTTTCAATAAGATTGTATAGCTTGCTTTCATGGGTCCTGTCCCTTTGCTGCTAAATGTTAAATTATCTTTAAAATTAGAAACAGTCTTCCAGGATTATATTCAGTTCTAACATTCTCGACTCTCTATTCTTTAAACTAGTACTTCTCAAACCATCTTCATCTGAATCAAATGGTAAAATGCTTGTAAATGCAGATTCCAGGACTTCCCCGGCAGTCCAGTGGTTAAGCCTTCGCCTTCCAATGCAGGGGGTGCAGGTTCGATCCCTGGTCTGGGAGCTAAGATCCCACATGCCTTGTGGCCAAAACACCAAAAACATAAAGCAGAAGCAACATTGTAGCAAATTAAATAATGACTTTAAAAATGGTACACATCAAAAAAAAAGAACTTAAAAAAGAATGCAGAGTCCTGTGTCCCCCAAGACCGGATTCAGAATCTCTGAGGGTGCAGCAAAAATCCACATGTCAATGAATTCCTAGAGGTGGTGCCTGTATACACTATAAGGCTGACGACACTGCTTTGTACATTTGCTTAAATAGGACCAAACATGTAATCCCCCCCTGGCTCCTCTGATTCAGGTGGAACAGGTCAGCTCCAGCACCTTCCCCCAACCTGTATTCTTCATCAAGCCCACACCACGGTCTCAGACCATGAGCAGTGACACGTGTAGGCCAGCATCTTTGAAGATTAATGAGCCGATAGGGCTAAGCCCCTCATTGTTTACTCTGCAAGGCTGAAAACAGCAACCAATATGTTGCCCTTCGTGTGGCTGCTTGCAGCGTTCCAGCTGTTGCTTCACCCAGAGAGAGTGCCAGGCCTAAGGGTAAACAGACACTTCATTAGGCTAGGGTGAGCTCCAAAAACTTGCAAGTGGGCAAACCAATAATGCCGCCATGCTTTCTCACCAAGGATACTCCAAAGTGTGCTAAGAAATAATTATCCTGAGCTGGGAGAGCTGTGGTTTCTCCCCGCCTCTCCCTGTTTTGAGTGTTTTGTTTGAACTCTATGACCTGATAGAGGATTTAATCACGAGGAATGCAGTGGTACCATTTCCCTTCAACCCCGCCGCAGGAGTGGGTGTGTCCAAGGCCCGGGCATCCAGAGTTGGTCTTTGGATTCACGTTTCAGCAACAGACAAGTTTCAACAACCCTTGGTATCAACAGCAGGGGCCGATTAGCAGAAGAATAACACTCCATCCCTGGCCTGGCACAAAACTGAAGACAGACGTGCTCCAACCAGGAAGAGATGCAGTTTGCTGAGAAAAATTCATGCTTGGTAGATCTCACCGTGCCCAGTGGAGCCGTTGTGGACATTTTCAATATGTTTCACTATATAGTTTATGACTGTTATTGTACAAAATGACAACCGTCTGCTCCCCGTCGGCAAGGATCCCAGATGGTCGAGCTGGAGTTCAGTGAGCCTGTTGCCTTCTGAGTGTGGCCAACACTGTGGCGCTTCCATCCCTCACGTCCGCCCGACCGAGGGGCCCCTGTTCCTTTAAGGACCAGAGGAAACTAGATCACAAACGGGACACGTCAGTGCGTACGCGCATCCACTTTAGACGCCGTTCATTTTGGTAGGCCCGTGGCCTTGAGCTATTTCCTGTCTTGTTTTGGGTGTTCATATTTTGTTTTCTGTTTTGTTAGACTATGGTCTTATGCTGGTTTTGTGGCGTGTCTGCTTGACCAGGTCTAAATTACACACCCCAGAATTTCCTTTCAAGTTCGTGAGAAACTGGGCTGAAAGAGACTGTCTCCTGAGAGGGGGGAAGGGGAGCTGCAGGCTTTCTGTAGCGCACACACCCCTTCTCCCAGATGTTCATCAAACACACATCTAGGGCCGTGAAGGGATGAAGCCTTCAGATGGAACTGAAGTCTTCAATCACCTGACTGTTATGTTAGGGAAATTAGCCTAGGTAGGCCTTAGGCAATCAGCTGGAGAGATCCCTCCCTTTGGACAACGGGTTCAGCCCGTGCCCGACGGCTCCCAGCTACTCCTGACCTTGCCATCCTGATGACCTGCCTTCACAGACTTTGGATCTGCTTCACTAGTCCCAACAATTGCATAAGCCAGTTCCTTATAGTAGATCATGGATCCCTCTATCTGTCTGTCTGACCAATATCCATCGTCTGTCTGTCTACCTATCTATCTATCCATCCTGCTGGTTCTGCCTCTGGTTAAACCCTGGCTGATACAGCCGCCAGCTCCTTAAGGTCAAGAACGATGCTTTTTGTTTGTTTGTTTTTGTTTTTGAATTCACCGTAGCACATAGCACAGCGCTCTGTAAATACCTGGCACGTTAAAGAATGGCTCTTGGGTTTTTTAATGAAGTGCAGTTACTGTGTGATTTAGTCATCAGATACATATCTGCTTGATAACTCTCGCGATCCATCCGTTCAATGTATCTGTATTTACCCAGCATCTGATAAAGGGAATAGTAGAGCGTGTGTGTGTGTGTGTGTGTGTGTGTGTGTGTGTGTGTGTGTGTGGTGTGTACATACATGCACACAAGATGAGAGAGAAAACCAGATTCAGCTTCGGGACCTATTCCAGACTAAAGGAGACCCCATGACTTCCTGGCTCTCTCTCAAGCTGCATTGCGTGAAGGTGACAGTAACACAGAATTGAGGTTGCTTGACCTGGTTTATTGTTATTCGTCTGATGTTCAATTTATCATTCACTCAATTTTCCAGTCATTGTGACATAAAATGCAAACCTATCCATGCAGAAATATCCATTGAATTCAAATAAATCTTAAAATATTTGACCCACTCAGGCTATCACCTATCATTAGTCCAAACGATACATTAGGCTATTTGCAAGTGAGGGAATTATATCACATATTTAAAAATACCAAGAGAAGATCTTGTCTGTCAGGAATGCATTTGAAGTAGTAACAGAAAGAGGCTGATGTGTTCAAAGGAGATTGCAGGAGGAAGCCTGAATTTAAGGGGAAGGCTGACAAAATGGCCAAGTAGTCGTCCAATCTGATCTTGGGAGTTTGGGCACCGTGCCTGGAATGGCAGTCTGCAGGACTGAGTGGCCTTCAACCCTACAAGAAAATACCTGGGCTGCTGGACCGGGACGCTGGGGGGAAAGTCTCTGGGTCTCATTTCCCTATATACATCAAGGGAGGGCTGGCTTCAGTGACAGCTGACCGCACACAGGGACATTTTTCCTAGACCTGTAAGAGGATTTTGGCAGAAAGTTTTAGCCTCTTATGAACAAAGACAGTGCGCAGATCTGAGCATGGGTTAACAACCATGGGAGGTTGATCCTTGCTTTTTAGATCCGATTTGACTAACTCATTAAATATCATGACGTAACTACTGGCTCCCCGTTATAAGACGCAGATCCCAGTTAACACAGCATAATAAGCTAATTTCCTGTTATGATGTGATGTTTGAAATGAGTTTTTAATGATTATTTTTACAAAGCAGCCACGGATGTTTAGCCCATTACATTGGCCCATGAGCCAAGCAATCCCAGACTGGGATGATGATGGTGATGATAAGTACCATTTTGCTAGAGGACATAGTTCCTTCTACCCCAACCAGAGATCATTTCCACAAGAAACTCTCTTGACTGCATTTAAGTGCAAAGTCTCCTTTTTGCTCCCTTCTACCTTAAGCTAGAATATCCAGAGAAGATTGTCTCCTCCATGCCACCTTCCTAGCTGTATCCTCAAATCATTTCTCTCCAGACTGTTGAGCTGCTTACCCTGGGGGCATGACCCTCCCTGTTCAGTTGGAGGTGGGTGCTCTCACCGAGGAGCTGACGTCAGTTCTGCCGCATCTCTACAGATAGTAGGGAGGGGGAGATGACTGGTGATGGGAACACCCCCATGAGATAAGAGGATCATTCATTTCTCATCCTTTTGTTCCTTTGATGGCTCTTGAAGGAATGAATGGAGGGTCGAAAGAGCAGGTGTGCCCTGAGGCTGTGGGTGCATCCTCGGCTGTCCCTGGGGAAGGACAGCACAGTGGGAGAGCCCACGGTAGAGTGAGGGCTGAGGCTTTGCCTTCCGGGGCCATTGCAGTGACCATTTCTGAAAACTAGCAGATGTCTGCAGACAAGACTAAAACGTCAAGGTGCTAATGTCACAATTCAGGGATTGGGGAGGGAGGAAAATTGCAATAACTGCTCAGGGAGTTTAATCCATAGTGTGAAAACGGATAGCCTGTGGGCTAGACGTGACCCGTGGACGTGTTTTGGTTTTCCCCAACAAAGTTGGGTCACGCTGTGTTTTTAAAAATATCCAATTGTGCGTCCCTATTTCAAAACAGATTTCACGTAACATTTGCAAATTCCAGCTTCTCTTGAAGAATCGAGAAGCCTGGTCCCCCAGAACTGCCATTCCCATGTGCAGTAACCCACAGGCACCCCTTCCCACAGGGGTGTGCTTCAATCCCACTGTTCTCGGGTGTCTTCCCAACATGGGAGCCCAAGGGCGATCCCGTGCGCCATCATACATGTTTAATATGCAGACAGACAGTGCTGAAAGCACACAACTTAAGGAGCTTTTGTGAAACAAATTGGACATTTCTACCCCTGATAGCTAGTATAAATAATGATCAATGATGTACATGTCCCAGTGAACCATACCTTTAATTAGTTTGAGGGACTCCTTGAGCTGCGGGGGGAAGGGCAAGTCTCTGGGCTCACAAAACAAAAGACTTCTGGAATAAAGGAGGAGGAGGTAGGGTGACCAACTGTCCCCGTTTCCCCAGATCTGAGGGGTTTCCTGAGATGTGAAACTTTCAGTACTAAAACCAGGGAAGTTCCAAGTCAACTGGAAGGTCAGTCACTCTAGGAAGAGGCTCAGCAGAGGTGGTCCAGGGATCACCAAATAAGCCCCATCTTCCTCACAGCCTCGCCAGAGACAACCCTGGGTGGCCGCCCCTGTCACTGTCTGCCGAGAAATGCTGGTTCCCCGGGGGCCCCGCGATCTCAATGGGGACTGTACACAAGGGATACGGGTGGGCCTCCTTACCTCTGTGTTCCTGGAACAGACGTAGCTGTGGGGTTCCTTTGAGAAACTCCCAAATTGCCAGTCGATGTAGTCTGCCTTGAGCTGAGAGCCTCACCGCAGCCTCTCTCTGAGATGGAGAAAGAAGGGCTGAGAACCATCTGATGGGCACCTAGGGGCCTGGAGAGGACAGCAGCGACACAAAAGAAAGTTGTTCGGCCTGGTATTCATCTGGTTTCCAGTTTAGATCACTCTGCTAGATTATCTCCTGAAGTCATCTCTAAGAGAAAATTACTAGTTCTCCCTGCCAGAAGGGGGCCTGTAGCATCGCCTCTTTCGGGCCCTTTTCCTCCACAGGCTGGGTGTCCCCCAGCTTCCTCCTAACAATCCCTGACCTCCCCCATCTCAGATCGGCACAGCACGCTCCTCCCTTGAGGAGCTCTCTTCTCGTCCAGCTCCCCCTGACTTGGTCACCACCGTGAGTTGTGCGTCCCCTGGGGCCCCTGCGTCCCTGTGACCCAGCTCTGTGTGTGCCTGTGATTCAGATTTCACTGGTTTGGAATTCCTAATAATTCCATCTGGGCCGAGCTGAGTTTTACTGTGGCTTCTATTTTATGAGGAAAGGTTTTCACAAAACAAATGAATACTGACAACAAAATTACAAGGATGTTTCGTTTAATAAAGAGATCGACTTGCCAAAATGCTATCCCTGCTTTGGGGTCTGGTTCCAGCCCCTTGACAGATGGAGTGTCTGGCCCACAAGTTATGCCGGGCCGCTTCCGTCTCCTCCTCTTAAAACCTTCCCTCGCCGTCCCCAGGGCTCACCCCCTTCCCCCTCCCTCCTCTGGTCCTCATGGCAGTTCTGTGCCTCCTTTACCCCACATCCATCACTTCTCTAGCAAATTCTCTGTAGAGAGCTCTGTGAGTCGCACAGCTCTTACATCCGACGTTTTGACCTCAGCCTCCTCTGGGGCCTCTGGCCACTGTTCTGACCAGTCACCAGGAGACACAGCACTGCACACGCCCTGACCAACTCCACGTGGTACAGTCCTCCGTGCCTCACCTGTGCCCGTGGCCTGCGTCCCCTTCAGTGCTGCTGCATGAGATGCTACATGACCCACCGCGTGCCCACACCTGCTCAGCCCAAAGTGTGGGAGGGTTAACACCTGTGGGGCAAGTTATGTCCCACAGGACCAGAGCCAAAGGATAATTCTTCTCTTCTGGAGCGGCAGCTCTGAAACGTGTTTATATTTACAGCCCCAGGGAACATGGTCCCATGTGACAAGCACTCAGTGGAGGTTGATGGGCCATGCGTCCTGGTGTGGCTCTCCATCCTTCCCTGCCTCTCTTTCCTGCTCCCCTGGGAGTATAGTGCCTAATGAAACAGTGACCTATTGGCTTTGGCCTCAGGAGGTGTTTTCTGACGAACCCAGGCTAAGACACCGTATATCCGTCGTATTGCCCTCCCTGTCAGCTCCTACCTCCCCTGCCTTTGAGTGTCTTGGAGCCAAGCCAAGACGGAGACTTGGAGATAAGTCCCAGGGACCAGTCAGTGGGCAACAGGTAGGGTCCGGTGGCCCGTAGTTCAGGAGGAGAAATCATGAGAGCAGGGTAGAGAGCTCCGGAACTGGCTGTGGTGTTAGCGGTCTCTTCCAAAGGGTACCTGTTTTTGTTTTCTTTGTTGATGTTGAATGATTATCATTTTACACTGTATTGCACTGTTTTACATTGATGCCTCATTGTGTACATTTTTCATTGCTGCTGAGTAAATAGCGCACATAAATTTTATTTCCCAACGTGTGCATGGTTCACGCACTTTTCCTTTTTCTGTAAGAGCTTAAAAAATGACAAAGCGTAGGGTCCTGAGAGCATCAGCTGAGCGCGCGTCTCAAGAGGCAACTCCAGCCCGCCTTACCATCCAGCTTCCGAGTTACATGAGAAAACACACCATCTTTTCTTTTCCTTAAGCCGAGAGGACTCATGGTTTTCTAGCGCCTGCAGCAGAGAGTCCTAAGCGCTGCACAGAATCTGGGGCAGCGACTTGCTAGTAGTCAGTAAACTTAAAAGTAATAAAATGCTTCCCCAAATTTAAAAATTTTGATTGTTCAAATATGGATATACCCCAACTAGTCTAAAAAAGGTTTTGTATTATTACTTTAAAAACTAGGAATAGAGTTACCATATGATCCAGCAATCCCACTCCTGGGCATATATCTGGAAAAGATGAAAGCTCTAATTCGAAAAGATACACGCACCCCAATGTTCATAGTAGCACTATTTGCAATAGCTAAGACATGGAAGCAACCTAAGTGTCCATCGACAGAAGAATGGATAAAGAAGATGTGGTACAATCTTCAATGTACAATGGACTATTACTCAGCCATAAAAAAGAATGAAATAATGCCATTTGCAGCAACATGGATGGACCTAGAGATGATCATAGTAAGTAAATCAGACAGAGAAAGACAAATATCATATGATATCGCTTATATGTGAAATCTAAAATATGCTACAATTGAACATATTTACAAACTAGAGAAAGATTCACAGATGTGGAAAACAAACTTATGATTACCAAAGGCGGGAGGAGAGGAGGTGTAAATTAGGAGTTTGGGAGTAACATATACACACTACTATATATAAAATAGATAAACAACAAGGACCTACTGTATAGCACAGGGAACTGTATTCAATACCTTGTAATAACTACAATGGAAAAGAGTCTAAGAAAAGAATATATATATATGTATAACTGAATCATTTTTCTGTACACCTGAAACATTGTAAATCAACTATACTTCAATAAAAAATTCCATTAAAAAAAGGTTTTGTATTTTTTAATACTTCTGGAGAATGATTTGTATGGTGTGCCATGTCCAGTTGCATGTAGCAGGTCTGTAGTTTAGGGACATGAGTTGTCAGCAGGCGGGGCTTGTCCCCCTCTGCCCAGGAAGCCCCCAAGCCTCAGTCTCCAGCTCTGTGTCCTGATCACGCAGGAGGCACTGCTGGCTTCTCGTGGGGAGACTTTAAAACGGGTCTAGGACAGTTGGGGTTCTAGACACGGGGTTCTACATGCCACCTCTGGGTGTTGGGGGCTTACCAATCGAATGACAGCTAGAAACAGATGTTGATTTAATCCCAGGGAACCTTCTCCAAATCCAGCACAGAATTTGAGAAAAGCAATAGCAGAAGCAAGAGAAGGAACGGGGCGGGGAGGCTGACATTCTTTCCACATGTTACATGTGAGTGTAGTCTTCCCTCACATTCCTGGTAAATGTTTTATTTATATTTTATTTTATTCTATTTTTTTGTAAATGTTTTTAATGCCACTGAATTGTACACTTTAAAATGCGGAATTTTATGTTATGTGAATTCCACCTCAATAAAAAATAATTTCCGTAATATAAAATTCATCATTTAAACAATCTTAAAGTGTACAGTTCGGAAGCATATTCACGATGTTGTACAACCATCACCACTATCTATTTGCAGAACGACTTCATCACCTTCTGAAAAAACCCTTGCCCATTAAAAGTAGTCATTTCCCATTTTTCCCTCCCCCAGCCTGCGGCAACCGATTTTAAAAAAAGAGAGAGAGAGAGAGAAGGAAGAGGGGCGATGGTGCCCTGTTTGTGTCGGTCTGAGCCTGGCCCCAGGCGTGGGCTGCACGGGGTGCATCACCTCTAGGTGGCGCTCGCCCCTCCTGCCCGGGTGCGGGTCCGCTGACAGCGCGGAGGACCCTCGCGCCCCTGCAGCCGGGCGGTGGGAAGCTTGAGAGGAGGCGGGCCCAGGGGTCATCTGTTTCAGTTCTGAAAATGTCACTGGAGGGGAGCTCTCAAGTGACATTGGAGCCGTCACTCCCTTATACTCTTCGCCAGCTCCCATCCGCGGGTTTTGTTTTATTGGGGTAAAATAGAAATAACGTACAATTTCCCATCCTCAGGCAAGTGTAGAGTTCCGCGGTATTCAGCACATTCACATCGTTGGGCGACCGTCCTCAGCACCCTCCATCCCCAGAACCTTGTCATCTCCCCAGACTGAGACTGTCCCTAAGAAACAACCTCCCAGCCCCTGGCAACCACCCTCTACTTCCTGTCTATGAAGTTGGCTCCTTTAGGGACCTAACCCAGGCGAGAGTCATACAGTATTTGTCCTCTTGTGATTGGCTTATTTCACGTAGAGTAAGGGCTTCAAGCTTCATCCATGCTGTAGCAAGTATCCGAATTTCCATCCTTTTTAAGGCTGAATAAATCACAGAATACTGAAGCTCAAAATTCTAAAAATGTTGCTCCTTTTGCTAAGAGGAAAACCAGTGGGTTGTCAGCTGCGCTAAGGGCCGACCGAGACCCTCAGCGGCCGCTGCCGGGTGACCACAGGGGATCGCGGGGGCAGGGGGCGGGGAGGAAGCAGAACCCTGTTACCTCACCCGGGGCAGCAGCCTTCATCAATCCTGTACTGCGCTTCTGTGCAAGCTTCACTGGGGGAAGGGAATTCTGCTGCTCAAAATAGCTTGAAAACCCCTGGAGTCACCCGTTGTTAATCCTCTTCCCTTCTCCCACATTCCTGCCCCCAACATTTCACTCCCCATCTAATCCTTCCTGAGTAGGTATCAAGGTTTCCACCTTATCCTGGCTCTATGAGAAGAGGCCAAGAATCCACTCCCTCCCTCCAGGTTCGCTGGCCCCAGGAGGGATTGAGTTCAGCTCTGAGCACACATTACCACTAAAGAAATTACCGTGGGATCTGTTACTATGAGATCTGTTCACTGGACTTGAAAACTAACTTCACAGGCTGAAATGCAACTTACTCCAGGCTTTTCCCTCCCCCTCCCTATCTGGATCACTCCCGCACCGGGAAGAAAGCCAGAGGTTGTAATACTGATAAATAGAAAGGCCACACCCTGCATTCCAAGCTCTCTGAATCGTATCCAGACTCCTGTCTTCCTTCACAGACTTTGTGGCAACAGGACAAGGCTCCTTCCATTCTTCCAAACACACCCTAAGCCTCCCCACTTTTGTTCATTTGCTAAACACCTTTTCTCCAACTGGAAAGGGCTTCACCTCTCAGCATCCACCTGCCGCCGCCTGCCTATTCTACCCATTCTGGGGTTTGCTGGTTTCCATACTGGCCTTTTGGTGCAGACTCATGGGAACTAGAACCCCTCCAGCCCCCGTAGGAATGTGTGTCCTACCTGCTTTGAAACTGACGACGAGGGAAATGGAGGGTTTGGCCCCAACACCTAGATTCTGTTTGTAACTTTCCTTTATAGTCTAATTCTGACAAAACTTACTGCTGACAACTCCACCCTACTGTTCTGGGAAGTCACTGCCAGAAACTTTAATTAAAGGTCTGCAGTGTCTCCTATACTGAGGCTAAAGGTCTAGTGGAAGGTGACTCATCTGCCATCTTGGACCCATTTGGTTCTAATCAGTTTATGTCGTGTCCTCGGGCTATGTCATTCTTTTAAAGGTTGTGCCCTGCCCCATCCCCTCCTGTTTCACAATGATCTAGGTCATCAATAAACTTTCATTGTCTAACTTAATTTAGCAAAACTTTAAAGTTTTAATTTACTAAAAATCTGGGGCAACTATTTTGAAGTAGACATGCCGTGAAACATAATTACTCCTAAAGAGTTCACCTAAAAAATCTCATTTATATTTAATTTACTTATAAAAATTCCATCATACCAATTTCAGTTTCTTGCTGACAAATTTTGTAACAGAGATAGGCTCTTATTTGACTTCCAGTAAACCTAGGTACAATAAAAGTATTATACTTAATGCTGATGACTCTAAAGACATGTTTGTATTAACTAAACTAATAAACTTAAACTAACTTTAATACCAAAAAAAAGAACAAGAAAGTCTGCCTGTCTCAAGACCATTGTGTGATCTCAATTCCAAAGACTTAATTAACCAAGATGGTTCAGTTTGTCAATGTTTGTTTTTAAATGAAGTAATATGGGAGGCCTCAACTGCAGTCAAGATGGAAAACCCCCTTCATCAGGGAAGTACTCCAACCCCTGGACTTGCAAGGGACTCCAGCCAGTACTTTTGTGCCCAGGGTCTGATGACCCAAAACGAATATACCGAGTGAACAGGGAGTCACAAGGCGTCACAGCATTTCCCTGCATGGAAACCTGACTGCAGCTACAGCCCATGCGCATTTCACTGCAAACTCTCTAATCTCTAATAGAATTACCTGGGACTCCGTTTGTCAGTGCTTCCCTTGGCCACGTCGCCTGGTAATTGCAAGCAGTACCTGCATGTTTGATCTCCAGGCTGCTTAGGTAGATCTGCAGGCCATCTTTGCTGGGTGCGTTGGCGAATGGCAGGCTGCAAGGAAACTTCCTAATCATGCCCTAAGAAACCACCTGCCTTACCTCGCAGTTAGCCTCAGTCAGCCTCAGTCCAAGCCTCCCAGGTCCCCCACTGACACCTAGACTTACCTCACACTGCCCGCTTCAATCCCCCAGACCTCTCCCCTGGGCCCTGGGGAACTCAGGTGCGTCCTCGGTCAAGTCGTCTATGTTTGTGACTGCTTCAGTGAAAGCGGTCTCCCTTCTTGCTCCAACGGATACATGGCTGCCCTCGGAAGACACGGCTTCCCCTGTAGGCCTCCTAAGTGTTGCCTCTTAGTTTTTCCCACCTCCCATGCACTTGGGCCTTGGAGTATCATAAAAGCCCTCCTGGGTCTTCATTGCCACTTCCAGAGCATTGCTTCTCTGTCCTCCCAAACCAAAGCAAAGCAAACCAAACAAAAAAACAATCCAGCTCCTTCAGAGAACGTGCTATCTGGTTATTCCGTCGGCCACTGCTCCTCCTTTGTGCAGCCGACTTGTGGCCGTGCACCCTTATTCGTGAATGATTTTACACCCGGCCCACTGATTCCTGTCTGCTTCTTAGCAAATTCAACATGCACGTTGGTAACTCCCCCATCCACCACCCCCCTTCACCCACTCTGATCCACCATCTCCTACTCCCACCCCAGACTCCCACCTCAAGGTCACGCTCTATCTCGTCATCACCAAAACGGCATCAGCTCTGAATTCTTGCTTTCCACCATCCGATTCTCTGATCACAGCCTCTCATCTTTGGGGCTCACCTGCCCTAGCTTCGCTCTCCAACACTTCTTTGCTAGGACCTTTGACGGAGCCCACCACTGTCCCCTTCTCTGTCCTTCCTCTCTCCTAATATCCTCACTTCCTTCCTACTTAACTTAGATTCTATGACCTGTTATTATTACCGCAGCTCCCTTACCATTCTCTTCCCCTATCCCACTGACCAGAAGAAACCCCAAATGTAGTTAAATCCAGCTCTCCACCTACTGCACACCTGCGTCTGAGCAGCTGAATATAGATACAGAGAAAAGACCCAGCCATGCCGAGGGGTCTTTCTTTGATATTATCACCAGAGCTCGAGTGGGCCCTCAGCACGACCCCTGATCCTACAACACCCCACCGGCAGCGCAACCCCTCCTCTCACTGCAGCTCTATGTCATTGGGAAAGCAGAAGCTCACAGGAGATGTCTTCATCCACCCATCAGCAAATCCATCTGTATCCTCTGATCCCATCCTGTATCCTTTGGTCCCGTCTTCTCTCTTCCTCCTGTTACAACGGATCATAATGGTCAGAGGACAGAGAACTAACATTTATTGAGTGCTTACTATTCCAAGCACAGTTCTAAGTGCTTTACACCCGTTGACTCACTTAACCCTCATCACAGTCCTGTGTGATGAATGCATTATCATTTTTAGTTCACAGATAAGGAAACAGAGGCACAGGAAGGGCAAACTGTATGCGCTTTTTTTCTTTTTCTTTCTTTTTTCTTTTTTTTGGCCATGCCACGTGGCTTGCGGGATCTCAGTTCCCCGACCAGGGATTGAAACCAGGCCACGGCAGTGAAAGCCTGGGATCCTAACCCCCAGGCCACCAGGGAACTCCAAGCACTCTGTGTGTGCTTTTATTTAGGAGACCCTTTGTCCCCTAAACTTATGTACTCTCACCTCCTCAAGGACAATGCTCCTAACCCCAACCCTAACCCTTAACTTTTCCCTTCCCATCGCTTCCTCTCTGCTAGATTATTCCCATTAGCATGCAAACTTGCTGAAATACCCTGCGTCTTAAGTAAACATATGCCCCTGTCTTCCAGTTATTGGTACATTTCTCTGCTCCCTTGGATGGCTAACTTCCTTTAGAAGTCCTCTTCTCTCCTGAACCTTCTCCAGTCAGACCTCCATACCCATCACGGAAGGAAACCCTCCCATCAAGACTGCCAGTGACCAACATCGCCAAATCCTGTCTTTCTCACGTCTCAGCAACCATTCCCTTCTAGCACCTTTAAGCCACGGGGACCGCTTTCTCTTGGTTCTCCCGCTTCTCTGGCTGCTACTTCTCAGACCCCTTTGTAAGCTCCTTCTCATCTCCCTGACCTAGAAATATTGGAGCGTCTTACAGCTTTCTGTCTTTCCTCGCTACACTCACCCGCTAGATAATCTCTGTACCGTGTTTTCCTAACAGCACCCAAAGCAGCTTCACTGTCTTTCTCAAAGGTGGCTAACCAGTGCCCTTCTGCTCTCAGCTCCCTCTGTGTTGAGGAGTCACCCTGCATTTTGCTGTTTCTTCCTGAGCTGCATCCACCCGCAACTTTGCCCAGTGGCAGCCTCACCAGTGTGATAACAATGATCAAAATGAAGCAAACCTTGGACCTCCCTGGTGGCGCAGTGGTCAAGAATCCACCTGCCAGTTCAGGGGCACGGGTTCGAGCCCTGGTCTGGGAAGATCCCACATGCCACAGAACAACTAAGCCCATGCACCACAACTACTGAAGGCCGCGTGCCACAACTACTGAAGGCCGCGTGCCTAGAGCCCGTGCTCCGCAACAAGAGAAGCCACCGCAGTGAGAAGCCCACGCACCGCAACGAAGAGTAGCCCCCGCTCGCCGCAACTAGAGAAAGCCCGTGCGCAGCAACGAAGACCCAACGCAGCCAAAAATAAATAAATAAATACATAAATTTATTTCTTTAAAAAATGAAGCAAACCTTGAAGTCTGAGTCGTTCTAGAAGGCTCAGATGTCCAGGTCAACACGGAGCTCACGTTGCCTCACCAGGGGCTACATCTTGACTCTCCTCCTGTCGACCTCACCTAGTTTTTGGAGAACTGTCCCTAAATAACCAATCATTCTGGTGCTGAGACCCTGGCTTGGATTTTGTTCTCACTTTAAAAAACTGCTTCTACGTCTAGTTAGATGGTCAGCAAATGGCCCATTTGTAGCTCTAGGTCTTCACTCTAAGGCTCTGTATGGTCATTAAATCTGCTCTTCTGGCTCGACCAAGGACCCCCACAGTCCTCCACGTGAGCCCCCCATCTCTCCCTGTCTCTGCCCATCCTCCCTGGCCTGGCACCTGGCTGTGAGTAGGCACACAGTTCCTGGAGTCATGCCTTGTGCGTAGTAAACACTCAAGAAACGCCAGTTAAACTGAATTAACTAGAAGGATGTTTCAGTCACCATCCATAATTGCTGGGGGAAAACAACAGCAGCCCACTCCAAAGCAACAATTGACCATTCCTCATGACTGTGGGTTGACCGGGCAGTTCTGCGTGATTCTGCACTCCTGCCGGAGTGCTGGGATGGCTGGCTGGGCAGGGCCACACCTGTGCATTAACGTCTTGGGAGCCAAGCATGACCAGGGGCTATGGTTTTCCTCCACGTGGGCCTCTCCCCATGACTGCTGGGCTTCCTCATGCAGAATGGCTGAGTTCAGACTCTGCTTCCCTCAGGCTATCTGAGGTCCCATGGGCCAACGCTAGTCACTCAGCTAAGTCCAGAGTCTGTGCTGAGGAGACTCCACAAGATAAGTGGGAGGTCTGTACACTGGGGGCCCCCAAAATGGGGCCCCTCTAATCCCTGGGGAGACTCTCCTCCTCCAACACGTCCCTCAGTCCAGGTCACTCGGCAGAGTGGTTATCAGGTTGCAGACACAATTCCTGTCAGCACGCAGCTTGGCCCAGGCACTGCCCTCCGTCATAAACAGCGTCGTGCGGGTGGCGCACGCAGCCTCCATCCCTTACCTCAGTAGCCACGACCCTTCACATTTCCATGGTCCTCTGAGGAGCCCCCAGGTCTCCACCTCCTTGCCTTCATTGTTTTTATGCCCATGGAGGTCACGAAGGAGGTGGTAACTCGCCCTGTTTTACAGGTGGCGCTTAGACCGTTGCCAGGGGTGATCTCTATTCTGTTAGGCAAAGAAGAGTTGTCATCTTTCTTAGACTCTCTTAGTATATGGGCTGTAGGTTACTGGCAAACTGTCAGTAACAGTATAAACTTAGAGGAAAAATCTAAAAGCCCATTGACGAGGAAGACTACTTTGCAATTAAAAACATACAATCTAACATGAGCTGGGTCACCCAGCCAGGATGCCAGGTAGATGGCGTGCCATTTCACCTAACGTCTTCTTACTTGGCACTGAAGCCAGGTGCAGAAAAGACTCATGTGCTCTTTAGCCTAATAATGCTGGGTTTTTATTTCACAAGGGGCAAGTTCCCATCCGTGACAATGACAGAGATGTTCTTTTCCCAGAGCGAAACTAGACTGTGCTCTCTCCCAGAAAGGATGAATGCTGGCCTCTGTGTGCTTCTCCTTAGATTTGGGAGGAAAGTGGCCTCCGGTCTTGCTGGTCAGGAAGCAGATGTGGAAGTGGTACCTTCCCTCCAGCTTCTGGGACTCCGTTGAGCCCTCTTCCTCGCCCCTTTCCCACTGCAGGATGCACTAGGGGAAAAGGGACTCGTGGGCATCAAACCGGAGGCTCCAGGCTCGAGGAGGGTACTTCAGAATCTCCTTCTCCTCCGGGAAAGAGAGGAATTTCCTGAGGGCAGGGAGGAGGACACCAGGCTGAGGGATGGAAGGATGGAGCTGTAGAAAAAGAAAGCGGTGTTGCAGAGAGAGAGACCTGAGAGGTGCCCCCTTTTCCAAACCTGCAGGGTGTGGGTCCCTGCTCTCCTGGGGTGCAAGGGGATGACTACGTTGGACCAAGTTATAACATCTGCTTGGAGATCCGACCATCTCTTGAGTAGAGAACGTTGAGTTCCCACCACTCTGGTGGCCGGGTATGGAGATGGGGGTGTATTGGGGAAAACAGGACTGTACCTGGGAGACTGGGAAAGCCAGAGGCACCTGGGAAAAGAGGGGCAAAATCGTATTCCTCTCCCAGATAATATTCCAGGGCGCTGGGGGCTACTTCATTCCGGGGCCATATAAATGCCATCATGCAAATTTAGAAAAAGATGCCCAAGACGGGGAGGTGACAGGCATCTGGGCCGACGACGCAGCTCTGGGAGTGGAGGGGGCGGCGGGAGCCTAACCACTCTTCCCCCTTAGTAAGCATTTGCCATTTGTGTAACCACCGCCTCCTGATTGCTCCCCATAAGTGACCAAGTACCCGCTAGAGTCAGAATATGAGGGACCCCGTCACATCCTGGATGTAAGAACCTTCATTACATTTTTGAGAGCTTCCTGCAGGCCACGCACTGAGCTAGAACTCTCCTTTCACCGCCTCCTTCAGCGCCCCCCAGAAGCTGCTGTTCACAACACCTGCTCCTCTGCGAAGGAGGCTGCGGAGGCTTCTTGAGTTGCGTGGTCTGTCCCAGGACCCACAGCTACTAGCCAGCTGAGCCCCGGGTCACCAGCTTCTCCCTCCGTCTCTACTCACGTTGGGAAGGCTGGCTCCTCTGACCGAATTGGTGCAAGAGGTTTTACCTGTTTTCCGTTCTTTTTATTTTATTTCACCAGTTCTCATCAAACTACCCGCAGATTCAGGTTAGGTCAGAGTCCTAGGAGGTGATGGATCCGAAAAGGTCTGCCTTCCAAGCCCGGGTTCCCCCACGGCATCAGCCCCCCACCCCCAGTGCTGGGTTTGTCTCCTGCCCAAGTCTGATGACCTTAGCGAGCACCACCCATCTGCTGTGGCCCGGGGGACAGAGCATCTCTCTTCCCCAAGATGCCTCGTGTCAGCTGTCCACTCAGGGCATCGTGGCTCCAGGGTCACTGCAGACAGACCCCCATCAACTTTTCTGCTTCTCAGTCTGAGTGGGAACTTGTGGCGACCGATCTCAAGTACAGCTGCTCCTTCCGTATCCTCCCCGGTGAAGAAACAGTCACTGAGCCCTTTCGTTTTGCAGTCTCTCATCTTCACCCTTAAGAATCCTCTGCGGGAGCTGTATATGTTTGGCTTCTTCAAGTTCTTGTTATTCATCTATCTGTGGAATGGACCATCTCAGAAGGAGGAAATACGTATGCAGATGGGTCTGTTGAGATATATGTGTGTAGCTTTTTATTCACAAATATTAGCAAATTGTTGACTGTTTATGTTCATGCCACTCTTAATGAATAGTTTATATAGACAGTAAATTGGTAAAAATAATGTTATGTCTCAATAATTCCTTCCCACTGAGGAAGCAAACTGCTGAGTCTGTCTTTCACGCGCCTGTCGAGACGGAAGTTAGGGACACGAGGGGCCCCTAGCAGGCGGTTCTCTCTTCCCATCTTGAGACTGTGCAGTCCGCTGCATCCTGGGCTATGTACAAACAGTCTTGGTGGTCGCTCAGGGTAGAGCAGAGAGCTGCTGGGTGAACCCTGTGACACAGCACAGCCACAAAGGGGAAGGGCACTGGGACAGAGATACCCTGTTCTTTAAAAGCTCAGATGCGTCTACATATGTGTGCTTTCAGATTCAGATTATTGACAGAAGAAACCAAAACAACAAATGATAAACAACAAATACTCTCTCGGTCTGAGTGTGTCCCAAGTATTTGGATCGTACTTATACTAAAAAACAAATTTACCCTCTATCGGAAATTCAGATTTAAGTTGATATATTTTGTCTAGCAACCCTACCAGGAAGGGCCTTCCCCCACCATCCCCTCACTCCCCCGCCCCCGCCCCGCCCCATCCTCCAGCCTATAATTGAGAGATTAAGAGACACAAGATTAGAAAGAGGTGAATAAGGAAGGAATGCAGGGAACTTGATGTCTGCTTCCTGGACAGCAGAAGGTAAGGAGTTAAAGAGGCTTTGACGTTAAAGCTCCCTTAGATAAAAATAAGACTCGGAACTGAGTCAAGCTGAGTCCAGTGGACTTTCCAGCATAAAATGTGGTTCTGATTAAATTGAAGGCTGCGTCCTTAAGATGATACCAGAATTCCATTAAATGGTGATCGGAAGCCATTCCATTTAGGTGAGATGTCGCCCAGTTCCCTAAGTCCTCCCTTCTTCCCGCCCTGCCTCTCTCCCTCTTCCTTCCCTGCTCTTTGTTTCCTTTGTTCTCTCTTTCTTTCCTTTTCCCACTTTCTTTCATTGAATACATATGTATTTGTGACCAACTCTGCAAAGCAAGCCCTCAAAATGTTCATATTTTCACTCTTATCCAATTGCATCTTTCTTTGAATCCTTAAAAAAAGAGAGGATGAATAAACTTCTGTGCATCCCATGGAACCAGGGGAAGAAGCGACTAGAAACAAAGAGGCCAGTTTTGTTGACTCGTGCCAACCTGGATCAAGCTATAAGCTACTGCTCGTGCAACAATCCACTGGCATTGCCAACCCAGAAAAGAGCAGATGCAATTAGTTTTAAAAGTAGAACTCCCACATGGGCTAAGCTGGAAACACCTCAACACAAATGAAAAGTGACAACTTGGGTCACAGAAGAGGCAAAACCCCAAAGACAGGGAAATATAGGTTGTCTCTCTAATTAATTCTGCTGATACACCCTCAGAGTTTCCAGTCTACTCCCTATCATCGTTAACCATAAAAGAATTAGAAGGTGACGTGTAGAAGGAAGACCGTAAAATCTGCTTTGTTTCTCTATATTTCAAAATCTTGCTCCGAATATTGGGCAGGTCGCTTCTGATACCAGGACCTTCCCATGCGACACCCAGTGACAACCCAAAAGGGCTGATGCAATACATGGTCTGCAAATACTTCTCAGCTAGCATTTAATGGGCATCTCTATCAATAAAGAGCTCTGAATTCCCAAACTATTTAAGTCCCACATTTATGACAACCTCCTCTGTAACTGTGGGTATCAGACACAGATTCTCCTTTCCATGAAGTTTGAGTTTGCTGGCTCTCCCATTAGTCCTTACACAAACGAATGTCGGCCACCCTCCCTGGGCCCATCCTTCCTGCCCTTCCTGTTCTGTCACAGAGCTGTCACCGTGGGCAGCCTCTAATTCACAGCCCATCTCTCTCGGCTGTTTCTGAGCTGGATCTGCCTAAGCTTTGTACTTGAGCCCATCACTCTGCATGAGAGGATGTTCCTGAGAGAGGGTACATTGTCACCTTCATCCCTTTCTTCAGATGGAAATGAGTTCTGTTATGCAATCATTGGCTGACGTATAATTTGTTCTTGCTGTGATCTGGCTGACAATTGTACATGAAAAGAAAGCCTTGAAGCCAACAGCACCCAAGCTGAAATCCTCCTGTTATTTCCCAAAGAGAAGGACAAAAAGCAAAATGTAGCCGAAAATCCTGGAGACAAATGGAAGATTTTCATTAGTGTTGGATGGCCACCTCCAGACTGCTGGAATTCCAAGGGCTATAATTCAGCCAGTTGTATTAAATGCTTTCCTTTTGGTCCATTTTCGTGGCCAGAGTGACTGCCACCTCTGTGTTTTTTGTGAAACTTCTCTTCAAACCAGATGTCTGCCATTTTGTTCTAGTTCATGGTGCCTTTTGGCTTGAAGATACATTGTGTGTCCAAAGGAGACATTCAAAATGATGTGGTTGAATGACAGTTATGTTGTTTTCACGGTCCTGAGGTCAGTACTGGACATGATACCTTTGCATTCTTTTACACATACCTTTGGTGAAAATCCTATTTATTTCCTGGATAAGTCATACTTACCAATAGTCAGGACGCTTCTGAAAACCACAGAATGTCAGCACGGGAAGAACGTTTAAAGATCATCTAATCTAAGTTGATTATTTTTTAGATTAGGAAACGAAAGCGCAAAAAAAAAAAAAAAAAAAGAAACTAGTCAAGATCATATTCCTCCTTTCTTTGTTTTCACTGAGAACTCTTATCATTCGGGACCACCTGCCTCCTGCTTTGAACTCCTCCCAGAGACTAGCATGGATGTTGGCTATAGTCTACTGGGTGCATATATATATGCTTGGAGATTGAATAGTAATAATGGCTACTATATGTTCAACATGGGCTATGCAAAGTGGTTTATTATACCATCTATTATCCTCCTAACAACTTTACAATGTCTGTAAAAAAATAACGTTACGAATGAAGAAACTGTAGTTGAGAGAACTAGAAGTAACCGGCCAAAGGTCACACAAGTAATCAGTCCTAGAGATGGGTTTCCATTCAGTTCTTTCAGCCTCAAACATGAATGCTTCTTCCACAATATCATTCTGACTTGCAAGCAATATAGGGTTTAAAGGTGCAGTTAGAATTCTTAGGATTTCAGTAGGAGCAATCTGGTTCAATTTGTGTCTATCCTGACAGTTATGTGATCCAGACTCGAATACAAGGTTGAAAGAGCTGAAGACACACAGACTGTAAACAGTTGGCAACAAAGAGTATCAACAAAACAAAAAAATAGCTTTACAAGCCTGGGGGCTGAAGGATTATGAATCTTGGACAAAAATAGGATTTCATCTATACTCGCTAGTGTGAGATGAAATTTTCTATCACCAGAGTGACTTAGAATATGGAAATCAGAATTATAGGAGCTAAAAAATTCAAGGTTCTTGAAGGCTCACTGGTATTTCCTACGGGGGCACCTTGTCAAAAAAGAATGGCTCTCTGACATAAAATTCCGGGCCTCAGCGCCTGAGAGGAAGAAGGGATTCTTAAAACAAGGGCATGGTTTGTCCAGTGTGGTAGGCAGAATAATGACCTCCAAAGCTGTCCATGTCTTGGAATCTGTGAATACATTAGGTTACATGGCAAAGGAGAATTAAGGTTGCAGACGGAGCTAAATTTACGAATCAGATGACCTTGCGATGGAGAGATTATTCTGGATTATTGGAGTGAGCCCCGTGAAGTCACAAGGGTTCTTATAAGTAGAAGAGGGAGGCAGAAGAGGAGAGTCAGATGTGATGCTGGAAGCAAGGTTGGAGTGAGGTTACGTGGGGACTCAATTTGCCACTGCTGGCTTTAAAGATGGAGGAAGACGCTGTGATCTAAGGAATGCAAGTAGCTTCTAGAGGCTGGAAAAGGCAGGGAAATGCATTCTCCCTCAGAGCTCCCAGAAGGAACACAGCCCTATTGAAACCTTGATTTTTTTTAGGACTTAGGACCTCCAGACTGTAAGATAATAAATCTGTGCTTTTTGAAGCTCTAAGCTGTGGTATCAATAATTTGTTACAGCCGTAATAGGAAACTAATACATCCATAAACTCTAAAGACCAGAAGGCAGTGGGATGATGTATTCAAAGTGCTATAAACAAAACTAAACAAAACAAAACTGTCAACCAAGAATCCTACATCTGGTGAAATTATTCCTCAAGAGTGAGTGAGAAACTACGATGTCTCCAGATAAACAAAAGCTGAAGGAGTTCATTATCACTTTAGCTGACTTGTAGGAAACGTCTGAGGAGGTTCTAAAGGGTGAAGTAATGGACATGAGAGAGCAACTCAAAGCCATATAAAGAAATAAAGAACTCAGTCAAGGCAAATTCAAGTCAAAAATGCTAATATTGGGCTTCCCTGGTGGCGCAGTGGTTGAGAGTCCGCCTGCCGATGCAGGGGACACGGGTTCGAGCCCCGATCCGGGAAGATCCCACGTGCCGTGGAGCGGCTGGGCCCGTGAGCCATGGCCGCTGAGCCTGCGCGTCCGGAGCCTGTGCTCCGCAACGGGAGAGGCCCGCATACCACACACACACACACACACAAAATACACCACATTAATAGAATGAAAGGGGAATAAACATATGATAATCTCGATGCCAAAGAAAGTATCTGACAAAATTCTACACCCATTCATTATAAAACCAATCAACAAACCAGGAGTAGAAGGAAACTACCTCAAAATAATCAAGGCCATATATGGAAAACTCACAGTGAACATCATTCTAATGGTGAAAGACTGACACTTTTCCTCCAAGATCAGGATAAAGGTAAGGATGCCTGTTTTTGCCACTTCCATTCAACATAGTCCTGAAAGTCCTAGCCAGAGCAATTAGGCAAGAAAATGAAATAAAAGGCATCCAAATTGGAAAGGAAGAAATAAAATTATCTAAGTTCACAGATGTTATTATCTTATATGTAGAAAGCCCTAAAGATTACACATACACACACACACACACACACACACACACACACACACAAACAGAACTAATAAATGAATTCAGCAAAGTAGCAGGATGCAAAGTCAACATATAAAATCAGTCGCATTTCAATAGACTAACAAACAATCTGAAAAGGAAATCACAAAAACAATTCCATTTACAATACCATCAAAAAGAATAAAATACTTAGGAATTAACTAAGGAGGTGAAAACTTGTACAGTAAAGTCTACAAAACATCGCTGAAAGAAGTTTCGGAAGACATAAATAGATAGAAAATATCCATGTTCATGGACCGGAAGAATTAATATTGTTAGGATATCAAATTTACCAAAAGTGTTCTACAGATTCAAAGCAGTCTGTATCGAAACTCCAAATATGTTTTATTTTCAGAAATAGAAAACCCATCCTAAAATCCATATGACATGTCAAGAGACCCCAAATAGCGAAAACAATCTTTAAAAGGAAGATCAAAGCTGGAGGACTCACACTTCTTGATTTTAAAACTTATTACAAAGCTATAATAATCAAGACAGTATCAAAATAGACATATAGACCAATGGATTAGAATTGAAAGCCCAGAAGTGAACCCTTGATTTTTGACAAGTGTGACAAGAACATTCATTGGGAGAAAAAAGTCTTTTCAACAAACGGTGCTGGGAAAACTGGACATCCACATGAAAAAGAGTAAGCTGGGCCCTTATCTAATACCATATACAAACATTAACTCAAAATGGGTTAAAAACCTAAATGTAAGACCTAAAACTATAAAACTCTTAAAAGAAAACATAGAACACAAGTTTCATGACATCGTATTTGGCAATGTTTTCTTGGATAGGATACCAAAGGACAGGGAACAAAAGAAATAACAGATAAACTGAATTTCATTAAAATGTAATCAAAAGACACCATCAAGGAAGTAAAAAGGCAACCCACAGAATGGAAAGAAATATTTGTAAATCACATATCTGATAAAACATATCTGATCAAAAAAAAAAAAAAAGGATTACTATCCAGAATATATAGGGAACTCCTAAAACTCAACAACAGAAAAAGAAACAACCCAATTCAAAATGGAAAAAGAACTTGAATAACCATTTCTCAAAAGAATACATGCAAGTGGCCAATAAGCACATAAAAAGCTGCTCAGCATCATTAGGGAAATGCAAATCAAAACTACAATGAGGGGCTTCCCTGGTGGCGCAGTGGTTGAGAGTCCGCCTGCCGATGCAGGGGATACGGGTTCGTGCCCCAGTCCGGGAAGATCCCACATGCCACGGAGCGGCTGGGCCCGTGAGCCATGGCCGCTGAGCCTGCGCGTCCGGAGCCTGTGCTCCGCAACGGGAGAGGCCACAACAGTGAGAGGCCCGCGTACCGCAAAAAAAAAAAAAAAAAAAAAACTACAATGAGATACCACCTTACGCCCATTAGAATGACTACTATCAAAACACACGCACACACACACACACAAGAAATAACAAGTGTTAGTGATGTGGAAAAATTAGAATTCTTGTACACTGTTGGTGGGTACATCTGATGTGGAAAATAGTATGGCATTTCCTCAAAAAATTAAAAACAGAATTACCATATGATCTAGCAGTTCCATTTCTGGGTATATACCCAGAGAAGTGAAAGCAGGTCTCAAAGAGATATTTGTACACTCATGTTCCTAGCAGCATTATTCACAATAGCTAAAACGTGGAAGCAACCCAAGGGTCCGTTTACAATGAATAGGTAAGCAAAATGTGGTATATACACACAATGGAACCTTAAAACCCTTAAAAAGGTTGCTACAACATGGATGAACCCAAAGACGGATACTGTATAATTCCACTTATAGGAGGTACAGTGTGCCCTCCTATCTGTGGGTTCCACATCCCCGGATTCAACCAACTGCAGATCAAAAATATTTTTTAAGAAATTCAGAAAGTTCGAAAAAGCAAAACTTAAATTTGCTGCACACTGGCAACTATTTATATAGTATTTGCATTATATTTACAACTGTTTACAGCACATTTACATTGAATTAGGTACTATAAGTAATCTAGAGGCGATTTAAAGTATACGGGAGGATGCGTATAAAATACTACACCATTTTACATAAGGGACTTCAACATCCTTGGACTTTGTTATCCACAGGGCATCCTGGAACCCATCCCCCCTGGATACTGAGGGATGGCTGTACTTAAGTGTATTCAAAATCATGGAGACTAACGGTATAATGGTAGTTACCAGGGGCTGAGGGGAGGAGGGGTTGGAGAGTTATTAATAGGTATAGAATTTCAGTTTTATAGGATGAAAAGAATTCTAGAGATAGATAGCGGTGGGCTGCACAACATTACGAATGTATTTAATGCCATTGAACTGTACACTTAAAAATGGTTAAGACGGTAAATTTTATGTGTATTTTATCACAATATAAAAATGGAAAGAAAAAAAAAAACTCTTCTGAACCATTCTGCTATCAGATGAGCCTCTGATGACAAAGAGAAGAGATGCAATGATTTCAATCATGTTTTTAAATTACTCCTTTGTGCCAGACTCCAGACTAGACACTTTATATGCTTCAGTGAAGAGAGCCAGGGCATCCTTTAGCATGGGGTTAAAGAATTGATGCTGCGATTTTCTTTTCCAGATGAGAGGGCTGCCAAGTTGGGCTGGGTTCAGCTGGCTGGTTCTTCTCTGCTGGACTTGGCCGGGCTCACTCACATGTCTGTGGTCCATCCACTCCCATGCAGCTCGTAGTTTCTGTGCTGCGGCGGGAGGCGGGGGCTATTTAAGCTGGGTAATAGGAATGAAAGGTCGTATGTCATATGTCTGTGACATCCCTCATCATCCAGCAGGCCTCCTTGGGCTTACTCACTTGGGGCAGAAGGGTTCCAAGTACAGCGGCAGGGCAAGTGCTTTTCAAGTCTCTTACTGCATCACACTTCCTACTGTCCAAAGAAGGCTACGTGGTCAACCCAAACATGGGAGAAAGGAAGACCCCAGCTCTTTTTTTTTTTTTTTAAACATCTTTTTTGGGGTATAATTGCTTTACAATGGTGTGTTAGTTTCTGCTTTATAACAAAGTGAGACCCCAGCTCTTGCTGGAAGGAGTTATGAAACCACATGCCAGGGTGTGAATTATGGGGGTTGGGGGCGAGGAAGACCTCAAGACCATTCGTGCCATCTAGCCCAATTTTAAAAGTGAAACAGCCGTGGCCCAAAGACAAGGACGTGTTCCTTGGCAATATTTGACATTGACGGTGAGTTTGATCAGTCTAACATGCAAAGAGCATCTTAAAGTACTATCCAAAGCATTCATGCTTAAATAACCCACCCCATGAAAAAGAGACACAGAATTCCTACAGTATCGTTTGACTGAAAGATACGTGGTCCCTTTTACAATGGAAAGCTGAGATGCTCTTGAAATAAAACAATGGATGATGGTGACTGGATCGAGACGTCTGTTCTTATTTCTCCCCTCTTTTTAGATCCACTTCTTAAAAGCCTAGAGTCTCAACCATACATTTTGAAACCCACTTCGATGGCAGGGCTGGTTGGGGCAGGGCATGATTCCACGGGCCTCTCCTGGGCTCTGGCTGCCACCATCCTACTTGGCAAGACCCCTGACTCCATTTCTAATCCCTGAGCCCCAGTGGCTGGAGTTGCCAGGTGTCAGAGAGGCACTCCGCTGATGAGAGCAAGAATGCTTTACCCGCACACCGACTGCCAAGCTCTGAATGTTTAGGTGAGGCTGAATGAGAAAAACAATTGCCTGTCAGAACACTTCATTGCCTTTGAGAAACCTCGTGTCCATCTTTCTTTTCGACGGGTGCCCTCAGATTTCTTTTCCGAGATCCAGGACTCTCAGCTGATGCTGGCTTCCGTCTGCGTGAGCGAGGGAAGCTGTCACTGTCCGTTAGATTTTGGAAGGTGCCTAGGGACTCTCCTAGTTTTGAGGAAAGCTGGCGATGAAAAAGGAGCATCTGAGCTACAGTAGCAGCCAGGGAGGTCCTGGGGTGAGTGGCATTTTACTTCTGTACACACCGTGCTCCCAAAAGGGGGTTTCAGGTGGCCTCCAAAAATATAGGTGTATCAGAATGCGAAGAGTAAATCGGAGTGAACGGAAAAATAAGGGCAAAAAGAATTAGTGAAACACTAATTGGACACACTTTTAGGCAAGTCGCTCAGAAAAATACAACCAATTATATGAGTCCCAGTGTTCACGAAATAGAATTCAGTTCGTTCCTCAGAAGAGCATTTCTTTCTACTCTTATGCTTTGAAACCCATTTCCCCCAAGGGTCCTTACAGTGAGGATGCCCCGCAATGCTGTGAACAGGGTCCTCGCCGACTTCCTGATGCAAATACTGTGATGGCCCATGTCATCAGGCTGCAAGGCAGGAACCCCTGAGATCTGGTGTGACACAGATGGGCGTCCTCAGCCCTAATGCCTGAGATGGCCGAACAGACAGACCTGGCTCGGTGGGTTTGAATATGCCAGTCTATTTCAAGGGCATAGAGAAACCATCAGCGAGGGTTCCAACCTGTGGACCCCTGCGGGATTTTTGACAAAGTACCAACAGTTCTTCAGAGGTCCCCCCAAACTGGGTTCCTCTCCTTAGAAAAGAGACACTTAACTAACTGACGGGAGAGATTTGTCCCACCAGTTCTGGGAAGGTTCTGGACCACATCTTGGTAGGGGGGTGGCAGGGAGAGCAGGGAAGCTAAAGCCACAGGACTACGTAGGGAACAGGGAGGGAAACGGTGAGGCTGTCGCAGAAAGGTCCCAAGCCCTGCATGACTCCAGATCCCCAGCTCGTAAGGAGGAAAGAGTACACTGGTCCAGCACAGGCGCTGGAGTTGGGCACACCTGGACCCAGCATCATCACTGGTGGCACTGGGCAGGGGACAATCTCTGGGACCCCAGACTCCTTCAGTGAAAATGACTTAACGTATTTGCTACTACTTAGCTGCAGCAAACAGAAAACTCAATTAATCCAACTTAAACAGGACGGGTATTGTTCATCTCACACAGCTAGAAGGCCCAGGTGTGCAGTCCAGGGCTGGTATGCTCAGCCGTGTCACCAGGGACTCGGGCTCTTTCTTTTGTTTAAATAATACTTGTTAATTGAGTAGATGATTATGATATACATATAACATGGAGAATCCTAGTCATGTTTGCCCAGTGTCCAATAAAAAAGGTTTTTTATTTTTTTCCTTTTTAAAAAATGTTTTATTTTATATAGGAGTACAGTTGCTTTACAATGTTGTGTTAGTTTCTGCTGCACAGCAAAGTGAATCAGCTACACGTATACATATATTCACTCCTTTTTAGATTCTTTTCCCATATAGGCCATTAGAGTATTGAGCAGAGTTCCCTGTGCTCTACAGCAGGTCCTTGTTTGTTATCTATTTTGGGCTCTTTGTAACTTTCTTTCCCACCATCTTTGATTTGTAACTTTCATCCTCCTGAGGCCCCTCTAGGCTTCCTGTCTGTCCTGTCCTCCAACCGGGAGGAAGACAGACAATACAAAGCCTGCTGCTCTGAAGCTTTGTTATTTTCTCCAGAGGAGGAGAAATCTCAGCTTATCTCCCATTAGTCAGAAGTGTGTCACGTGGTCATCCCTAGCTGCAAGGAAGTCTGGGAAGATTGCTGTTGGCTGCCCTCCTTTAAATTACAGAAAGACAAGGGAAGGGTCCTACCTGGCATGCTGGTGCCATTTCACGTCACTTGTCCCAAGCCAGTAATGTGTTCTGTCTTGAAAGCATTTCACCCACTGCCTGGAACACGGAAAGCATACAGTAAATGTTACTGTTACTCACATGCCACAGAGCACAGTCCCCCCCAAAACTCCGCCTTGTCTGGCTGGACCCAAGGGATTGTCAACCAAGTGTCCCAGGTTTTCCAGATCAGTCACAGTTTAAATTGTTTGTGGTCTAAACATGCATTAGATAACCATTTGGGATGCAGAAAATATGATCCCCATACCATGAAGAAGTTCTGGTGACAGGGGTTGAAGTAAAAATTAATTGATACGGTTTTCAGAGAATCGACAGATAAGCCCGGGGAATGGTAGAAATATATCCCTGAGGTATTTCTATATAGAAATATAGCCACGCAATCGCTGTGCTCTGAAAAATCAGAGACTTTAAATCTCTTAGGAAAATCTAAGCTGTAAGGAAAGAGTAGGGTGATTTTCTTCACCCCGTGAAAATTATGAAGGGGAAAAGGATTTTCTTATGGAACTTAATGCCAATTTGCCAGAGCAAGGAGTCAGAGCTCTGACCTTCAGCCCGCTTCCCAAGGAGACTGGATATAAGCCCTCGGGCTATACATACTGAGGAGTCGCTTACAATGCAGGCCCTGAGGGGACAGGGTGGTGACCATGATTAGCCCCAGGGCCCTGATCTTTCTGCAGTTCCCTCCCCGGGGTCTAGTGGGACCCTGGAGGGAGCTCGACCCTCCCCACTCCGCCACTCTGTGGTTGGGAAGCTAGAAGGAATACAGGGATAGGGATGTTTCGATCACCCACATACAAGTAGTGGGAGTGCCAGCTGTGCTCTCTGCGGTGCGTGAGCGTCTAATGAGAGACGACAGGCAGCTGAGTGTGGCACCGCGGTGCGGTGCTCCGGGCATCTCTGAGAAGGCGGGGTCGCTGTTGAACCTGGAAACATGATCTATTTCCTTGTTGGTGCGTAAGTGTTCTTTCCAGCTCTATATGGAATTCCAGGTTTGCCCTGCTAACTCTCCATGGCAAGGGCATCCCTGTAGTGTATGTATAATGTGCACATGCTAACTAAAGAACAAAGTCACAAGAAATTGAGGGATGTTTGGTTGTTGGTTTGAACCAGCCAAGCATCACAGAGGTCAAATCTTCCACAAAGTGACCGAGCCCTTTTCAGGTGCTCCACGACCCAGAAGCCTTCCCTCTCTGTCAAAAACCAGAGCAGCCCCTGTCATCATCCCACTATGGGGAGGAGATGGGACAGAACAGAGAGGGAAGGCGGGAGACCATTTCCTGGTCATAAGCAGCTCAAGCTTTCACTTTAGAGCAAATCCTTGGGAGGAAAGCAAACCTTAAATGCCAAGCTTGCATCTCTAATACTTGACGCTGCTAATTTAGGAAGAGAAGTCACCAGACTCTGCCCTTTCTGGGGCCTCCAAGCCAGCTTAACCCTTCCAGGCACGACAACCTGCGTGCCTCTGACAGTGAGGCGAGGGCTGGAAAATGTCGCTTTAAAAACTGCCACACTCCTCTCTCTCTTAAAATACTGGGAAATGTCATTCCAGGGCCCATGGCCATGGACACTGTTCCCCAGAGGATGCAGAGGAGAACCGCTGAGACACAGAACCAGGATGAGGAGAAATAGGAATGTGGAGGGGCCGGACTGCACTTTGTCACATCTTCCTAGAGGCCCCAGTGATTCCCTGTGAGAAGGGCAGGCAGAGTCTGCGAGCTGTCCCCTCTTCCTTTACTAATAGAGCCCCGGACTTTATCCTAGCCCATGTGGCTACCCAGAGTGGAAGATCACAGCCTCCAGCGTCCTTTGCTGCTCAGTGTGGCTATATGACTAAATTCTGGCTAATGGAAGCTTCTGGAAAGGGTGCTTGAAATGCCGAGACATGCCCTATTGTTCCCTTCCATGCTCCCGCTGTCTGGAATGAGTTTGTGATGTGATGGCTGGACCTCAAGCAGCCACACTGGACCATGAAACCACTCTGGGACTGAGGACCACGTTTGATAAAATGGCAAAATAGAAGGAATCTCGGTCACTTGGGTATTTTATTAAGTGGAGGAAACTTGCCGGATTTGGACCACCTACTCTCAGACTGAATGTGAGAGAGAAATAAGCTTCTACCTTATTTCAGTTATTCTTACTGGGGACTTTGCCATGCTTGCTGTTGAATCTGTTCTTAACTAGCATAGAAGGGAATAAGCTTTATACCAAAATCTCATTGTATCTTATTTGTAGTATGGGTACTTATATCTACCTATAGATATTTAACTAAGAATGCTTGAGAAGCTTCTTCAACTTAAACTTCGATAAACACAATACAATGAGTGACTGAACGCACCGTAGACAGTCTTATACCCTCACGTATGCACGTTGGCGCTAAGACTACAGAAAACTGCATTGGACCAGCTGGTTTGGATCACTTCAGGGCTCTGGGTATAGGGGCTTCCCTAGGTGTCTGGCACCTGGCCCTGGGTGACTAGGGCGGGGGAGGGGAGTGAGCACCCCATAGAGGAGGTGGTGGGGTGCCCGCTCTAGATGGGTTGGTTGGCAGGTGAAAGGTGAGCTCCCAGTTGCGTTGTTTACTGTCTGTAGGAACTGGCTGGCTCTGGGAGGGGCAGTCCCCTCTCAGGCCCTGGAGGCCAAAGCATCACATCTAGAAACCAGGAGATGTGGTTATCCAGAAGGGCACGATGTCACTCTCGAGCACCCGTGCTTGTCGAGGAGCCACTGACAGCACCCGTCCTTACTCAGATCTCGCCTCGTCCGCTGGCCCTGTCAGAACCTCTCCTCCACCGCGCCTGTGTCTCCCAGGAAGTCCGTATCACCCTTGGTTTGTGGTCACGTATATACGTGGTGATCTTGCCATCTACTCCGGGAGCCCCTGAGAAACAGGGAGGTGTCAGTCAGCTCCATATCACCTCCCAACGTCCTCCCCAGGCCTGGCACAAAGCTGGCCCCGCAGGTGCGTGTGAAATTGATGAAAACCCAGTGCCGGGCGCAGGAGGTCTGCGGATGTACACTGACCTGTGTGTGATGCTTTCCCCGAGGGAGTGAATTCCCCAGTCACTTCTTACTAAGGCAGTGATGGGGAGGAGGGCAGAGCTACTCTGTTTCCTGTGTTTATTCCTCAAATGCCGTGCGCTCTTAGGGGAAGGCAATTTCACTAGATAATCTGGGGACCAGGATTACTCCTTCTTTCTTAACGTTGAGTTATTTGCATGACAGGAATCCGCATTTACAACGATGAAAACCACAACTGAATTTGGAATAAATCTGGGTGGGAGCAGCACACTCGTAAAAAATCAGCAGGTTTGGGATATAGGGAAGCAGAATCATTCCGTGGAAAATTTCAGCGCAAATTGAATTTTCTTTTTTTCGAGTGCTTTAATTTGCTCCTTCCGTGCTTTTGTTACTTGACTTAAAAAAGCAACTTTACATAGTACCTGCTCATAGTACCTACGAGTTAAATATTTCCTTTCTGCATACGTGATGGCAACCGCAGTGTAGCTATTTCATTAGTAAATTAAATGATTTCTAATTATTCATGATGAGTCCACTTTCCAACAGCTATTTTATTATCTCCATATTTTTTCTCTGCAGCTCTTCTAAACAGTTTTTGCCCCTAATCAAACAGATCAACTTGTATTTTTTCCTTTCTCTCTCTCTCTCTTCATTACTCAAAAGAAACATTCTCGAATGCCTTTAACTTCAGGTCTCAGTAATGAACAAAAGGTTACATTATCAAGGATAGCCTTTTCCAAAACTGTAATTTTAAACCTGTTTCATGCTTTTGGATGGCAGCAGGCAGTTGTAAGTAGGTACAAAGCGACGTAAATCCAGTCCCCACTGTCTACTTTTTTTTTTTGGTTGCATTGGGTCTTAGTTGTGGCTTGCTGGCTCCTTAGTTGTGGCACATGGGCTCCTTAGTTGCAGCTCAGGAGCTCCTTAGTTGCAGTTCGCTGGCTCCTCAGTTGTGTCATGCCAACTCTTAGTTGTGGCATGCATGTGGGATCTATTTCCCTGACCAGGGATCGAACCAGGGCCCCCTGTATTGGGAGAGCGGAGCATTAACCACTGCACCACCAGGAAAGTCCCCATTGTCTACTTTTTTAAAGGGTGCTTTTTAAGTCTCTGACAAACTTTGTCATTGGGGCTTTAATATAGAGAGCAAATTGAATCTTTATTTCTCTTTAAGACAAAGTGAACAACCTGCTGTATAAAAAGATAAATAAAATAAAATTCAAAAAAAAAAAAGAAAGACAAAGTGAAGTCCCGTACCCTCCAAAATAACCAGCCAGGAACAAAACGAGGAGAAGTCACCTAAGCTTATTTTCTTTCTTTCTTTCTCTTTTTCCCTCTGAGGCAAATGGCCCTCCAAATACAATGGGGAACTACCATGACTGTTGGTATAGCCCAGGTGATCTGGGCCGGTGTTGGTTGAGCAGTAAAGAGCAGCAGTTACAGCTACTGCCATCAGGAGGCATTTAATTGTGTTACATAAAAGCCAGTGATGGCACTGTCCACGGGGACCAGCCCGTAGCTCGGACACCTGGCTGGAAGTACGTGGCACACGGCACTCTGCCGAGAGAGGCTGAATTGAGTTGTTGTATTGAGTTGATTTTTCCTCTAAACAGGATTTAAAATATCATTCCCATCACAACAGCACAGAAAGAAATGGAGATCTGCCCGCGAAAAATCCCATTAACTCATTAAATAGCAGCGTTTTCAAGAGTATATTAGTGAGAAGAAAATGGAAGTATCAGAAGAGAACTTCCACACAGCTCGCCATGCAGTCCTCCGCTTTGCCTGCCTTTGTCCCTACCCTGCACAGCCTGGATGTGATACCCAAGCCCTCCATTTCCATCAGGCCCCTCTCCTGTCGTTCATTTCTCCCCCTATCGTATAAACACGCCGTGCCAGCTCCCATCTCAATGATGGTAACCACAGCACTGCGATTCCAAGGAAACCCCCTGGATCCCACGTCCTTCCCCCAGGCTGCGTCTTTTCTTTGCTTCCCTTTCCAGCGACGTTCCTAAGAGTTAGTTCCAACGCCTGCCTCTTCCTCTTCCCCTTCTCCCATTGTCTCACGAACCTACCCTGGCCAGGCCTTCATTCCTCCCGTTCCTCGAGCTCTGCGCTCGTCCAGGTGACCTGTGTGTCGCTGAATCCAGAGGTCAGTGTCTCCGTCCTTTGATGACTCCTGCCTTCTCCATAGACTTCCTCCCTGGGGCTCTAGGACACCTCTTCTGTGGCCCCTATTCCTTCTCAGCCCCAGTCTCACCAGCAGTTTCTCCTCCTCTTCTCTACTTCCAAGAACTGGCTTTCCCCGGAATCCAGAGTTCTTTGTCGTCTGTTAAAGAGTCCTTTAAAATATGTCTTTTGTTCTTTCTCTGCTCACTCCCTGCTGCCCCACAGCTTTAAAGACATATATAGGAGGAAGATTTGCCTACTTATTTCTCCATCTTGGACCTGTCTTCTGAATTCCACACTCACATACTTGACACCTCCCGAGGTTCTATAAGCTTGTCAAATTTGACATGTGCAAAGCCAAACTATTTCTATCCAGAAACATGCCCCCCATAGTCCTTTCCCATCACAGTAAGTGGCAAATTCATTCTTTAAGTTTCTCAGGTAAAAAATTCTTGAATCTTCATCTCCCATACTCCACATCTGAACCATCAGCAAGTCCTGTCCACTCTGCGCCAAAGTACACCCAGCATCTGATCTCTCCCACTACCTGTGCTCTCCTTTGCTGTGGCCTATTGCAGTAGCTCTCTAACTAGTCTCCCTGATCCTATCCTTGAACCTAACCCATCCCCCCAAAGCATGGCATTTGTTCTCAGCCAATGCCAGCCAGAGTCGAGATACCTTATAGCTAGATTTAATGAGAGTGACATATAGGAAAATTGAAAGGACACCAGCCCAGCTACTTCCTGGGGAAAAAAAGTCAACTTTTTGTTAACTTCAGAGTAATTGCATTTAGGAGCCCTTCTAATTATTCTGAAAATGACCACCTGAGCCATGAGTCCGCTCTGTGACCATGTCTGTTGTGATGCCAAGTCCCAGTAAGAACAAAACCAGGTGGGCAGCAGAGCTTGAAAAATATTGCTTTAACAAGATTTATTTCTATCAGGGTCTGCTACAGATGGTCAGGCCCAGTACTGATAAAAGTACATCGTTTCTGGTGCTCTGGGACAGACCTTTCCCAGCTTTCTGGAGGTTGCAACATCCTCTTGTTCATTTAATTCCCTAACTTCTGTCCACCCAAGTTAGGCATGTTTTATTTACGTAAAATTTAATGGATGGAAATTTAAATTGTTACTGTTCTGAGCATTTTTAGAGACTTGGACATCATGGGAGTTATTTCATAGCTGAGAATCACAGCTTCAAGGCAATATTTGAAAGAACGAATGGGACCCAGAGAGCCAAGAGAGGAAAAAATAAATCAACGGAGAAGGACATAGAGTTAGGAGGAGGAAGAATCAACAGAGAACTGAATCAATAAAACGCAATGGAACCCCTGAATGTTGCCCTCCACACGTCGGGGGAGGCAGTTATGTTTATGTGATTGCTACGGGGACTAAGTGCACTCAGTTCATTAATTCAAAAAGAAATATCTCTGAGCACTTGCTTGGATATGGGCAATTTTGTAGGCATCAAAGAAAAAATAAAGATGAATAAAATAATATTTATTCCCTTGAGGAAGTCCAAACCTATAAGGGAAAATGAATGGTAACCTGAGTCAGAGAACAATTAACAGCTGTGTTCATTAAGACAGGGCCAGAAATGCAAGAGATTTCTGTGTATTAATTCTGTATCCTGCAATTCTACCAAATTCATTGATGAGCTATAGGAGTTTTCTGGTAGCATTTTCAGGATTCTCTATGTATAGTATCATGTCATCTGCAAACAGTGACAGTTTTACTTCCTTTCCAATTTGGATTCCTTTTATTTCTTTTTCTTCTCTGATTGCCGTGGCTAGGACTTCCAGAACCATGTTGAATAAAAGTGGCGAGAGTGGACATCCTTGTCTGAGAGGAAATGCTTTTTGCTTTTCACCGTTGAGTGTGATGTTAGCGCACGAAAAGATGCTCAACATCGCTAATTATTAGAGAAACGCAAATCAAAACTACAGTGAAGTATCCCTCGCACCGCTCAGAATGGCCATCATCCAAAAGTCTACAAACAATAAATGCTGGAGAGGGTGTGGAGAAAAGGGAACCCTCTTGCACTGTTGGTGGGAATGTAAATTGGTACAACCACTATGGAGAACAGTATGGAGGTTCCCTAAAAAACTAAACATAAAACTACCATATGACCCAGCAATCCCACTACTGGGCATATATCCTGAGAAAACCATAATTCAAAAGGACACATGTACCCCACTGTTCATTGCAACACTATTTACAATAGCCAAGGCATGGAAGCAACCTAAGTGTCCATCGACAGATGAATAGATAAAGAAGATGTGGTACATAGATACAGTGGAATATTACTCAGCCACAAAAGAGAACAAAATAATGCCATTTGCAGCAACGTGGATGGACCTAGAGATGATCACACTAAGTGAAGTAAGTCAGACAGAGAAACACAAATATCATATGATATCACCCGTATGTGCAATCTAAAAAGATGATACAAATGAACTTATTTAGAAAACAGAAAGAGACTCACAGACATAGAAAACAAACATGGTTACCAAAGGGGAAAGGGGGGGGATAAATCAGGAGTTTGGGATTAACATGTACACACTACTCTATATAAAATAGATCAACAACAAGGACCTACTGTAGAGCACAGGGAACTCTGCTCAATACTCTGTAGTAACCTACATGGGAAAAGAATGTGAAAAAGAATGGACATACGTATATGTATAACTGAATCACTTTCCTGTACACTTGAAACTAACACAACATTGTAAATCAACTATACTCCAATAAATAATAAAAATTAAAAAAAAAAAAAAAAGACAGGACCAGGACCAGAAACCAGACCCCCGTCTCACCTTCCGTCTCCTCTCTTGTTATCAATGTTCTTGGGTGACAGAAAGAACAACTGCTCTGTTAATTTACCTTGTCATACCAAACAGCTTGGGAATTGCTCATGAGATAGAGTCCTTCAAGGGATTAACAAAGAACACCCAGGGGAGGCCTGTTGATGTATCCACTTTCATCCGGGGCTCAACAATGTTGTGAGCCAGGACAGCTGCCTGGATGGGTGAGCGATGGGTGAGCCTGAGGGACTCATGCTAGTTAGTTCACATGTGGGTTAGCAAGTGGATAGGCCACCTTCCCAGGAAGGGTTCTGTAGCCCGAGTCCTCCAGTGCCTACTGCAGTCGGGGCATACTGCCAGACAAGGTAAAGATTCCCTCAAAGAAAAGACCCTAACCTGACGCTCTCATGTGGACTCCTACCTGTGTCTTCAGCTTCTTGCTCCTTGTTAAGTCCATCGTTTTTAGCGATTCCTTCTGGTAGAAAAGACCACTTCTGTCCTTTATGTGTATTCAAGCTTCCGCCCACTGGTGAGCAGAGTGGGTCCAGGCTTCCTCCCATCCCGGCTGCCTGTGTCTTTCTTGCTACAGCTTCTCCTGTAAGACTAAAGCAAAGCAACCTTCCCCAGCAGTCTCTCCAGGCTAGCACAGCCACGGACACTTCTGCGTATCCTCTTCCAGAGGCATACCTAAGTGCAATACAGTGCCTAGCTGCCTGTACCCAGCTGTTTGGCTTTTATAGGTTATAGACTCCTGGCTTAGAATGTCAAATAGGTCTGTTACCGAATCCGGCCTAGCTGCTCACTGCTCAAAACTCAATACAAGAAAGCGACAGAGAGAGAGAGAGAGAGGGAGAAATGTTGGTAGAAAGGAAAGTTGCTTTTAATCAGAAGGCCAGCAATCTGGGGAGATGGTGGACTCAGTGTCTCCTAAAAACCGTCTCCGAAGATTCTGTTCAGTCATGAAAGCCTTTAAAAAGGGAAACAGGGAGGTCATCTCAGTGAATCATTGAGGTAGGGGGTCAGAGTCCTCGCCGTCCCCCACCGCGTGCAGGCGTGTGTGCAGGCTTGTCGATTCGTCATGATCTCTCTTCAGATGCCGTCTTGTTCACACAGTTTGTTCACGGGATTACTGAAGGGGAAGCTGGGGTAGAGATCTGGTCATCTGTTAATTACTTATTCTTCATTGCTACTTCTTTGATCTATGGAAAGAACCAACAGGTTAGGCAAGGTACCGTGTAATCAAAAGATGTGAAAGGTGTTCTAGGGCCGGAGATGAGTAGAGCATGACGGGCACCTGGTGTAAGGGTAGTGACAAGACAAAGGGGGCCGCCGTAGAGGGCTCTTTCCTGCCGAAAGCTGCTTACAGTTCTGCAAAAGAAAACCAGAAGTCTTCTACTTTGCCCCTCCCCTCTCCAATTTTCACATCCTCCACGCAGCCATCGTAACCCTTTAGCTGGCTTTACACTGCCATTTCTTGATATTTTAATGTCTTAGAAATGATTGCCATTTGCCATTTTGAAAGTCAGGGTCTCACTCTCTTCCCACACAACTCACACCTTTTCCCTCCCACGCTTACATTCCCTTCCACTCAATTAAGTTACATAATAATTTTTAGATTTAGCGTTTTCATTATGCCCCTGTAAACAGCAGCTTAGCTATTTATTAAGCTCTGATTATATTTCCTTTCTTGAACAGATGATGGTTTCCCTGGACTTAGTAAATGACTCTGCTGGAGGTATAAGCCTGCCTCAATACTGTAACGGGGTTGTCTGTCAGTTTCCTTCTTTTTCACGGAGCCCTTCCTCCTGGACCCCTCTGCCCTCCTGTCGAACGTGCAGATCATCTTATGGCCTCTCTTCGGCATCTCCTGGGGACCGCTTCCCTTCTCTCTTGTTGGATCCCTGGTTTCTGGAGCCAATATCTTTCTCTTTCTAGATGTATTTCTTTGTTTTCAAAGAGTACATACGTAGCTTCATAAGAAAGCGTGCCTGAGAGGCGTTTTTGTTTTGTTTCTGTCTTGTCTTTGTTTTTTGAGGTCTTGCATGTCTAAAAATGTCTTGACTGCCGCAGCTGGACCTCAGGGTCTGTGCCATCATGGACACTCTCCACCCACGCTGGACGCACTCAGAGTTGTGGGAAGATGAGCTGGACTCAGAAGAAGTTTATCAAACTGGAGGAGCCCCGAGGGGTGCAGGACTTGGGGAAGGGGGCTCATGGCCTGTGCTGTGGCCCTGCGGGTGAGAGAGAAAGTACAAGGGGAGACCACTCAGAAGACAGGAGGTGTGGAGACATGAGGAAACTGAAGAACAGGGGCACAGAAGAGATCAACGAAGAGGAAGACCCCCTTTGAGCACATCGCTCGTGCAGAAACCAACTAAAGGCGTGAGGTCGCACACATGATGGAGAACTTTGAGACAGAGCTGCAGAAGAGGAAAGAGATGCAGAACACGAAAGCAGAAAGTCAAGCTGTAGAATGCGGTCTCTGTGAACCTGCAGCGAGCATCCTCAGCAAAGACCGTGGAGGTGTCTCCCAACCAGACGCTGAGCGGCGTCCCCAAGGTGGACCTCCAGCGTGATGCTGAAATAAAAACTATTTCCATGGAGGATGCTAACATCTGTTGGCAGGGCAGCAGAACAAGAAGAAAGACAATGAAATATCCTCTGTGTTCACCAGCAGTGTGTAGATTATGAGCAGCCCACTGATCTTATCACGAGGCGCTCGATGCTCCCAAATGGAGAACAAGGAAGAGCCCAACACTTGCCCTTTGAGAAGGGGTCCCCCCCCATCCCTAACCACAAGAGTCCTGCTAAGGACAATGCCACCAATTTCTATCACTATGAGAAGTTCAAGAAAAAAGAAGTGAGGGTGGTTGAAGGGGAGAAGGGCAGGGTGGGATGTAAACAGAACCTTCCTTCGAGCCCCCTCATAAGAAAAGGCTTCCTGGACAGAGACCTGCTTGTCTGCTGGCAGACAGCTCCGAAAACAGACTTTACTAGTCCTGTTGCTTCCCTGCTGCATTTCTCAAGCACTGAATTTGTAACCTTTTGAAACAAAACAATACACAGTTTTCCTATTTGGGAGCAAACTCTAGCCTAACTAGCCAAGCTCTAGTGAGCATTCTGAAATCTTGTTTAAGGAATTCCCTGGTTGTCCAGTGGTTAGGACTCTGCACTTCCACCACTGAGGGCCAGGGTTCAATCCCAGGTCAGGGAACTAAGATCCCGCAAGCTTCGCGGTGCAGTCAAATCTTAAAAAAACAAAACAAAACAAAACAAAAAACAGTCTTTATTCTTCACTAATTGATAGTGTTGCTGGGTATAGAATTCTACATTGAAAATTGTTTGCTCTGCAAATGTTGCAGGCTCTGCTCCTATATGGATGGGAGAAGTTGGATATTATTTCTTTTTGAAAGATTTTAGGATCTACTCTTTGCCCTGGTATTCTGAAATTTGTTTGTGATGTGCCTTAATGGATTAGGAGGCGACTTTGAATTTTAGTTCTAGGAAGTTCCACTGAAATATTTTGGATAATGTCTTCCTCCACTTTTCTTCTATAACCTTTTGTTCTGGAACTCTTAGTACTTGGATGTCGATCTCAAGATTAATCCTTTACCTTCCTTAGCTTTTTCTTTTTTTTTTTTTTTTTTTTTTTGCGGTACGCGGGCCTCCCACTGTTGTGGCCTCTCCCGTTGCGGAGCACAGGCTCCGGACGCGCAGGCTCAGCAGCCATGGCTCACAGGCCCAGCCGCTCCGCGGCATGTGGGATCTTCCCTGACCGGGGCACAAACCGGTGTCCCCTGCATCGGCAGGTGGACTCCCAACCACTGCGCCACCAGGGAAGCCCCAGCTTTTTCTATTTTTAAAATTTCTTTGCCACTTTATTCTCTATTTCAGATTTCCTCAACTTTTTCTACCAAATCAGCTCAAGAATTTAAAAGTTCTTTTCATTAAAGTGTGACATAAAATCCTAAGTATATAGCTTGACAAGTCACCTCCAGGTGATCACATCTTGTCTCTACCACCTTATCGAGACATAGAACCACATCCCCACCCAAGAAGTCTCCATGAGTCCTCTCTCTAGGGCGCTTTCCTTCCCTCCCCTCCAAAAGTAGCAGAAATTCTGACTGCTAACGCCCGAGTTCAATTTTGCCTACTTTTGAACTTTATATAAATGGAGTTATATTGTATGAAGACTTTTGCTCCTGGTTTCTTTCACTCAACATTAAGATTGTGAAATTCTTCCATGTTGTTGCATATAGTGGCAAATGTTCATTTATTTTAATGGCTTTAGAGTATTTTGTTATATCTATCTATTCTGTTGACAGATATTTGGGTGTTGTTTTTAGTTTGGGACCATTATTAACAGCTTGTACAAGTCTTACAGACACACACACACACACACACATACACACACAAGTATGTAAAACTGCTATCCTAGGTCATGAGTTTAGCAAACATGAGTAGATAGTGCTAAACCATTTTCCAGGGGTTATACTAACTTAGCCTCCTACTGACAGTGGATGAGAGTTTCATTTGGTCCTTATCTTTGCTAATACTTGGTATTGTCTGTCTTTTCCATTTTAAAATGTCTAAATGGCAGTGTGGAGAGGTATCTTACTATGGTTGTAATTTGCACATTCCTCATTACTAATGACGTTGAACACTTTTTCATCTATTTATTAGCTACTTGGAGATCTCTTATGAAATGCTTGTTCAAATCTCTTGCCTATTTTTCTACTTGGTTGTCTTTTTTTTTCTTAATGACTCAGTATCTTCTGGATAGGACCCCTTTGTTGATATAGGTTGTGGTTATATTTCCCACTCTGTGGCTGACCTTTTATTGTTTTGTATTGTGTCTTTGATAAATAAAAATTCTTAATTTTAATGTACTCATTACAGTTTTTCAGTTTTCTCTTTATGATTAGTGAGTTTTGGTTTTGGTTTTGTATCCTGCTTAACACATCTTTTCCTCTCCCAAAGTCCTGATAATACTCTACCATATTACAGGAATAAAGACTCAGACGTAGAGAATGGACCTGAGGACACAAGGAGGGGGAAGGGTAAACTGGGATGAAGTGAGAGATTGGCATGGACATATATACACTACCAAATGTAAAATACATAGCTAGTGGGAAGCAGCCGCATGGCACAGGGAGATCAGCTCAGTGCTTTGTGACCGCCTGGAGGGGTGGGATAGGGAGGGTGGGAGGGAGGGAGACGCAAGACAGAGGGGACATGGGGACATATGTATATGTATAGCTGATTCACTTTGTTATAAAGCAGAAACTAACACACCATTGTAAAGCAATTATACTCCAATAAAGATGTTTAAAAAATAAATAAATAAAACACCCTTTGTCAAAAGGGACAATTTTTTTTAAAAATCAAAAAAATAATACTCCACTGTATTAACTTGTTGAAGTTTAATTGTTCCAACGTTCACATTTAGTTCTAAAATCCGCTTGGAGTTGATTTTTGTGCATAGCATGAGGTGGGAATCAAGTTTCATCTTCTTCCATATGGATATGCATTTCATCCTTCACCCTTTGTTGAAAGACCATCCTTTCCCCAGTGCTCTGCAATGTCATCTTGGTCATAAAGCAAGTGTCCATACATGAGTGGGTCTATTTTTAGATTTTTAGATTCTCCGTGTATTTGTCTCTCCTTGCTCAAATACCTCTCTCTTAATTTACCGTAGTTCTTAATAAACTCAAAACCCAGCAGTGAAAATAGCGCTTTGCTCCTCCCTGAGATGTCCTTGGCTGTTACTGGCCATTTGCGTTTTCACACAAATTTTCGAAGGAGCTTGTGAAATTTCACGAAATTCTATTGGCATGTTGATCCAGATTGCATCTAGATGTTGCTGTGAAGGTATTTTTGCAGATGAGATTAACATTTATATCAGTGGACTCTGAGTAAAGCCAATTATTGTGGGTGGGCCTCATCCAATCTGTTGAAGGCTTAAAGAGAAAAGACTGAGGACCCCCAAGGAAGAAGGAATCTGCCCCCAGACTGTCTCTGGATTCAAGCTGCACTATCGACTCTTCTCTGGGTCTGCGGCCTGCCAGGTGTGCCAGTGCCCACAGTCCTGTGAGCCAGTTCTCATGTACGTACATATATACACACACATAGATATCTTCTATTGGTTCTTTTTCCCTGGAGATTCTTGACTAATACATAGATCATGTCCCTGGCTGTCTATGCTGTCCATGAATAAGGCTGGGCCTCTAATTGGTTATTGTCATCTTTTGCTCTGGTTAGTAGTACTAATTCTGCTTTCTTTATTCTGTAAATAACTTTGAACACCTACTGTGTGCTGGGCAATCTACTAGAAGCTGCAGGACTTTTGCACAAACAAAAATAGCTGTCTGTGTGTTCGAGCCTCAATGTCATCTATTAGTGAAAAGAACATCTTAGTTACAGGGGTTTAATGAAACTTTTTGAAGATGAGCTATAAAATCAATTCCTTTCCATTACTAGAAAGAGTTTTACATACACATATAGGGAAGGGATGACAAAGAGACTTGAATTCATAAGCCAACTCGGGTAAAGTGATGGTGGATGCCTGGAGCCCTCCTGTGTGGGAAGGGGTCTGAGAAGCACTTGGGTTCCAAGGGAAAGGGACCCTTTTGTGACGTCTTCCTTGGGCATTGAGGGATAACAGGCATCACAGGTGCCCTGTTTTGCCATCCCTGGGATTCCTTTTGTCGCCTTAAGAACTCAGTGAGCTCGATTTTGAAAGCCGATGCCTTGGCCACGCTAATGCTTACAGCTGGAGGTGTTGCAACTTTCTATAAATTACGTACCGAGAAACTGGTCATGGCCATTTGTGTTGCTCTAACGTCACGTTAGCATAAATTAAAGGAGGGATTGGATGCGGTTCACTGCAGTTATTCACAGTTGTTCCTATGATTTGTGTTTGGAGTTGGCCTGCTTACGTCTTCTTGTGACTGATGGAGGCTACAAGCAATGTTGTCCCATTAGAGGAGGAAAAAAGAGAGAAAAATACTCATTATAAAGCATGATACGGTGACTCACGTTCATGTACCCTAAAGGGCTTCCTGACATGAGGAAAGGGAGAGGAGATATGTTTCTGGTCACAATGCTTTTATTCCATTATTAAAGCTATTGCTCCTCTGAGAAAAAAAAGATTTATAATGTTTCCAATGAAGGTGCCAATTAGACCATGAAAAAGTTCTGCAAATTAAAGGCATTAAGTAACTAGCAAAGAGGAGAACTGTTACATACCCACAACGTTGAAGGAAAAGAGTTGTGTTGTAAAAATGTGGCCTCATTTGCCACTTAATAACCTGCTTCCCAATGTCACTTTTCTTACAATAAACTCCAGACTCAGTTTTAGAGTCCCTTCCTGGGTATAGAATATTGCGGTAAAATCTTGGGACCAAGCATTTAACTTTCCAGGAAGCAAAAAGCATTTTAAGACAATTTACTGCACACCTCACACCCTGCCAGAAGATGGAGAGATTAAAAACTAGGCAACACAGATGGGCTCTGAGTCCAAGAATTTCTAATTTTACTAGAGATACGGAGGTAGGAGGGATCAAATTCTCAGAGGAATCGTGTATGTATCTTCTCAGGAGTAGCAGTTTGATTGTCTTGAATGAATGTGCCCGACAACTCAGTCAAGTAAAAAGTTTAAGTGATGTTTTAATTTCCTGACTTGATTGGTTGTAGACTTAATAGCCCAAGGGAATTCGTATTTTGGCCCAAAGATGGCAAGTTCTGCCAACCCAATGATAGATCGCATATTCCTTTTGTATCTTAAGCAAGGTGGATAGCGGACCAAGAGTACGGGCTTTCCTTTCTTGAAAAATGGGCATCTTCCTCAGTATTAAGTGGATTCTGGGGGAACTTATTTTTTAACTATATTATGTGAAAGCACTTGACAAATATTGGGTCAGACTCCCGTGGTATGGAAGGCTGAATCAGGAAGTCAAGTCAAGCCATGGTAGATGCCCATTGATTCTTCCAGTGGGTCTCTGGCCCCATCTGGTAAATGGCTACGTAGGTCCCTTGGGTCCCGGGGAGACCCTGACTCACTCAGCTTTGATCGTCTGTCTGCTGAGCGTGAGCACACATGCCACCCCTGCAGTGGCAAAGGGAAACTTCCAGCCCCATTCCTCCACCCAAGGCTTCCTAGGCGGTACTAAGCTGGTGCCTCTTTCTCTGTTGTGGCTGTGAAGTCAGGAAGGATGGCATTTATGGTGAGGTTAAAGTAAAGGTGGAGGACTGCTCTTCCGCAAGAGGTGTGGCTCCTGATGACAGGATCAGATTCCATGACACTGATCAGTGTCACTCAAGTCAGGCACAGACATGGTGTTAGGGACCAATGAGGTTAGAGTTCACCAGAGACCGACCCAAAGGTCCGCCATCTTGCCCTCTTTTCTTCTCCCTTGTGGACTGGGTTCCAGCTACCATCTCAGCCTCTGGAAGCTGGTGGTGGTGAGCAAAACCGTCCTTTATTCTGAAGCCATTTGCTACATCAAAACACAGTTCAGAAAGGAGGGAAGTACCCTGAGAAAACCATAATTCAAAAAGAGTCATGTACCAAAATGTTCATTGCAGCTCTATTTACAATAGCCAGGAGTTGGAAACAACCTAAGTGTCCATCAATATATGAATGGATAAAGAAGATGTGGCACATATATACAATGGAATATTACTCAGCCATAAAAGAAACGAAATTGAGTTATTTGTAGTGAGGTGGATGGACCTAGAATCTGTCATACAGAGTGAAGTAAGTCAGAAAGAGAAAGACAAATAGCGTATGCTAACACATATATATGGAATTTAAGAAAAAAAAAAAAGGTCATGAAGAACCTAGGAGTAAGCCGGGAATAAAGACACAGACCTACTAGAGCATGGACCTGAGGATACGGGGAGGGGGAAGGGTAAGCTGGGACAAAGTGAGAGAGTGGCATGGACATATATACACTACCAAACGTAAAATAGCTAGTGGGAAGCAGCCGCGTAGCACAGGGAGATCAGCTCGGTGCTTTGTGACCACCTAGAGGGGTGGGATAGGGAGGGAGACGCAAGAGGGAAGAGGTATGGGAACATATGTATATGTATAACTGATTCACTTTGTTATAAAGCAGAAACTAACACACCATTGTAAAGCAATTATACTCCAATAAAGATGTAATAAAAAAAAAGAAAGGAGGGAAGAACTGGGAGCTGTGCGGGCAGAGTTCCTCCTTGGCTGCCTGACTGCGCTCACAACTGCAAGGAAGACTTTGACTTGTTGTGACCTTGAGGCCCCAGAGACTTTTCACAGGTGTCTATAAATTCAGACACTGTAGTTAGGGTCTCCCAAAGCAACAGCATTGGGCTGGGCCTTGGATTTTGTTGTCACAGAGTGAAAAATGACCACCAACCACCGTCTTCCATTTCAATCGGGGACGGCATTGCTTGAGCCATGAAAGGACTCCCGGGGATTAGGAAGAGGTTGAGATTTCAAGCATTTTCCCCTTGGTTCAGGACAAGACAACGTGGACATGCCTTTATCCCAGTGACATGGCTACCAAAAGTATCCAGGGTGGGGGGTCACAGAGTCGTCTCACTGGCTGGTCTGCACGAGCAAGGCATAGGGCGGTGGGTCTGAATTTCTTCTGCTTCCTCATTTCTGTACTTCTGGGTTGTGCCTCGTGCACGATTGCAAAGGCAAAAACTGCAGTGAGTCGGAATGACCTGACATTTCTGTGACGTCTGCTTTTGTTGCACCTGAATTCTCCCAGAGACCATACCACACAAGGGAAATGCACATGGAAAATATCTCATGAATGTCTCTAAGACACACAATAAAAACGGACTACTCAGAGCTAGCCAAGATCCAGTCTGGGGCTTCCCTGGTGGCGCAGTGGTTGGGAGTCCGCCTGCCAATGCAGGGGACACGGGTTCGTGCCCCGGTCTGGGAAGATCCCACATGCCGCAGAGCGGCTGGGCCCGTGAGCCACGGCCGCTGAGCCTGTGCGTCCGGAGCCTGTGCTCCACAACGGGAGGGGCCGCAACAGCGAGAGGCCCGCGTACCGCAATAAAAAGAAAAGTCCAGTCTGGAGCCTGATGAACCCTCTTTGGCAGTTTATAATGAACTGAGGAAATCTTGCAGCTAGTTGTTACATGCCTGTGTTACCTCTCGAGGGACAGATGCCATGTCAGGATGCTATGAGTTAGGCTGAAATTTGCCAACAATTCTCTAGCCCAGAGACATTCTCAAGAGAGATGTTAGAGCTGGAACGGGCCACAGAGACTGCTGGGTCCCACTCTTGATTTTTCCAGAGGCAGTATCACATGCAGTCCGGGTAATGACCTACCCAGGAGCGCACAGCTAAATGTGGCAGTGCAGGCATTGGAGCCCAGGTCTGAACACCCGACTCTGTGCTTTATTTAAAGACTGCACTGTCCCTCTAGGAACGGTAGGTCTGCATAAGCACAGGTAGCCAAACTGACGGTGTTCCACTAACCAACTGAAATAGACCAAGGCTTCCTTGGTCAGTCAGGAAGCCGGAAGGGCAAGGGAAGGGTTTGGTCTTACAGGGTGGAGACGAAATGGCTGCTTCCAGTAGATTGCTAAGGAGCCAATGAACAAGTCCAGACCCCGAGCAGCTTACAAACAAAATTCTTCCTTCGCCCAGACATCTGTGCTTCCTCAGTGGAGGCTGTGGACTCTTAGGGCCATGTCACTGTGCTGGCAGTGATGACTCCCCTGTGACGTGGTTATTGTGTAATTCTCCTGTAAAGAGAGGTTAGCTCAAATTCAACAGGACGGCTTAAATTCAAACCAGGGTGCAGCGCCCGCTGTGCATTGGTTACAGTGGCACATCAAAGCTCTGAGAAAAGGAGGGGAGATTTCCTCGCCGCCCCCCAAGGCCCTTGAAGCGCTGCCCCGTGGCAAGCGGGGGAGTCGGTGTCTCGTTCCCAGGCGCCGTCATGTCCGGTGATGCTGCAGGGTCCTCCGGCCTGGCGTGCGGTGCCTTTTGTTCCAAAGGCTGGACCTCGCTTTGACGCGAGCTGGCAGAACCCAAGGACAGAGGGCCACCAGGGCGGGCCCCGTGACCGGAGCCTGGGGAGGGGTAAAAAAAGCTGAATCCTTCCGGCCTGATGGGTTTCCGCACTTCACACAAGCAAATGCACTCATTTTAAGAAAGGGCTGTTAAACCAAACAGGAGATGAAAAGGGAGGCATGCAGGGCGAGACAGAGAGGAACGGAGGGAATTAGATCAGCTGGCTTTACTGAGCACCCCCTCGGGCAGGAAGCCAAGGGCTGGGCAAGGTCTGCTCTCAGGGGTGACTGTCACTTTCCCCCCACTCCCTTATCACCTGGGTGGCTCGCTCAAACATTAAAGTGTCAGCAATGAAAGAATGAAGGCTGCAGTGTTTTTTCAGGAAGAGATCATCCAGTACAGGGATTCACTAAGCGACACGGTGCATCTGCTGTGGGCCCGGAGAGGGACAGACTGGTCAGACTGGGAACAGCTTTCCCAGTAGAGGTTGGCTTGGACTTTCCTGGGTAGTATTAGTTTCTAGGTAGCATCCTCTCTTGGGAACAAGTAAGGCTGTATTAGTCTCATTACGGAGTTAAGAGCCACCTGACTGTCACAGACAGCAATCCCTTTGTGATAGGATCCAGTACAAACAAAAGAAAACACAGGCTGAACAGTGGACTGGTCTTGCCCTTGGGTGGCAGCAAGGCCAACAGCCTTTCAGATTCACGTATGTGATCGCGTGGCTTTCCTGACTAACTGTCCCCGCCACACAGCAAAGCCTAGACTGTGGAGCTCAGCTCCCTCCGCCCTTGACTCAGAAGAATGCCCACATGCTTGCTTGGTTTGACGCCCATGCACGCTGTGATTCAGGCCCCTCCCCCCCCACAACTCCTGCCCTGACCCTTCTCCTTGTCTCCCAGATAATTCTCCAGGTTCACAAAAATGGACATATACAGAGCTCTTGTCTAGCTCTTGTCCTAAATAGACACTTATGGAGCTCTGGTCTGTCTCTCTCTTGGGAGAAGTGTCAATAACCCACATTTTTCCAAACTTGCATTCATCCATTTATTCTTTCTTTCCTTCAATACTATTGAATGAGCACCGGCCACGTGTCAAGTACTGAGCTAAGTGCAGGGGAGTCAATAAAAAACACTGGAATCTATAGTTGGGTGGACGGGTCAGGGGATGCCCACGGAGGCTGGGCGGGTGGGCACGTGGTGGGAGCTCCAATGCTGTTTCCCTGGAGAGGGAAGGATGAGGCCCCCGGGGTGGGCAGGGGTCAGTGGCTGAAGGCTTGTGACAATGCCAAGAGTCCCGCCTCTTCATCAGGTCGACTTACCCGTTGACACTCCTGGGGCACGTTCCTCTCTCTCAGCGTTCTAAAGAAATGCCTGCATTCCAGTGATGCCTTAGCAGAGGAGCAGAGGGTTTGCTCATTTTACAGGTGAAGAAACTCGAGATCCACGGAGGTGACAGGGCCGGCCAGGGTGACACAGGAGCCCAAAGTAGAAGTGGAACCGTCAGCGAGGTCCGTGACAGGAGAGGGAAATGCGAATCTGCTGCCCAAGGAGAACCCAGTTAATACATGGTATAAATTCTTTACATGGTATTTTAAAAACCAAACTCCCTGGTTGAAACTTAATCAGGAACGTATTGTGCAAGCTGGGACACTGAAGGTCAAGGCTGTGGAATTGCACTCCATACATCTCTGATTCTGCCTCCTAAAGTACAGCCAGACCGAGGACGGTGTCACCGTGAAGAGGGAAGCGCATTCCTGCCTCGGGGAAAGAATGGGCTTCACTAACTTTCTCTATCATCAGTGTGGACCAACAACAGACTAAATGGTTTTAGTTCAAGGGGAGAAATAGAAAACAAGTGACCTTTGATATATGGAAATGCAGAAGGAAGAGCCCAGGATCGATCATTCAAAACCACAGGTAGATAGATAGTGACCTATTTTCTCTGTTCTAAGAGGAGCTGAGGACGGCACCCACCCCCTAAGCCTTTGGGATGAGGGCAGCATGACCTGATATACATCAAAGTGCTTAGGGCAGTGCTGGGCATACGGTAAACGCTCAATTTGTTAGCTGTCCTTGTCCTTAGGTTCCCTTAAAGATATGGGCACCCAGTTTGAGAAGCATGGTGGTAGAAAACGCTTCTAAAAGCACAAGGCTCCCCCAGGATCCAGCAGCACCATGATGGTACCTGTAGGAGAATGAGATCAAGCTAGACACGGGCCATGTCTTCCTATAACACCCAGCACTTGATCGCGTAAACAGCGCTCACCATACAGCAGAGGAGGCTGAGTGATTCACAGGTGTTCATGCAAAATGGCACAGTGCTGGCTGCTGGTGTGGATCGTCAAGAAGAGGTGAGACCAGTATAAATAGACAGAATACATCCCATGGGAAGAGTGATGTAGCTAAAAGTGTGATGCTGCAAAATGATCACAGGTTTTTAATTTTATTTGTAACAATGTTATTTTAATTAAATATATAATTTATAAAAATTATAAATTATATAATCTGGGAGGCCAGATCTGAGTGATACATAAAAAGGAGAAGAAGGGCTTCCCTGGTGGCGCAGTGGTTGAGAGTCCGCCTGCCGATGCGGGAGACGCGGGTTCGTGCCCCGGTCCGGGAAGATCCCACATACCGCGGAGCGTCTGGGCCTGTGAGCCATGGCCGCTGAGCCTGCGCGTCCGGAGCCTGAGCTCCGCAACGGGAGAGGCCACAACAGTGAGAGGCCTGTGTACCGCAAAAAAAAAAAAAAAAAAAAAAAAAAAAGGAGAAGAAAATATACCGTTTTCCACATGAGAGGCCGTCCTTTTTCAATGCCTTACATCAGTTTAACAAACCCATGCTTCCTGTCCTCTATTTTCTGGCTGATCCTTCGTCCCAGTCTACGGACCAGAGATTCAGCGAGGAACGAAGAAACTCCACCCTTTTGTAAAAGCCCGTAACCCTTAAAGTCACAGTGTGAGAAGATAAATCCGCACAGTCAAAATCACCCTTAAAATTCTATTTAGTCTTTTGCTCAAACAAGAGAGCTACAGGCGTCCAGGGGAAGTCTAGGTTCAACAATATTTAAAGGCAATTCTTTTCTTTAAAAGGGATCTAATCGTTGGTAAATGGCTTCTAGAGTAGAAGAATGGGTAGTGCCTGCGCCTTTCAATTTTGTCTCCACCACATTTAAGATTAAGTCATTTTATTATTATTTTATAATTTTTTACCGAATGACTCCCTTGTTGGTCCCCCATTGGTTATATGCACACAGGGGAGTGTTATGTATGTACACAGGGTTGTTATATGAACACATGGGGTTGTTATATGCACACACGCGGTTGTGTGTACACAGGGTTGTTATATGCACACACGGGGTTGTTATGTGTGTGTGCAGGGTTGTTATATGCACACACGGGGTTGTAATGTGTGTGTGCAGGGTTGTTATATGCACACACGGGGTTTGTTATATGTGTATACACGGTTGTTATATGCACACACGGGGTTGTTATGTGCACACACAGGGATGTTAGGTGTGTAGACAAGGGTTGTCATGTGCGTTGTTCTGTGCACACACGGGGTTATCCCACTGCACCTTTGTTTCATTTGATGATCTCTCTCAGCTTAGTCTCTGAAGGATACAGATAGAAACTACCTACTCTTTGTGTGCTTTCCTACACAGCTACATGCTTTGACCTCCTGGAGGCAGCTTTTCCCCTTGCTCTAGTTTTTTTTTTTTAATTTATCTATTTTATTTATTTACTTTTGGCTGTGTTGGGTCTTTGTCGCTGCACGCAGGCTTTCTCTAGTTGTGGCAAGTGGGGTCTAATCTTTGTTGCGGTGCATGGGCTTCTCATTGCGGTGGCTTCTCTTGTTGCGGAGCATGGACTCTAGGTTCACGGGCTTCAGTAGTTGTGGCTTGTGGGCTCAGTAGTTGTGGCTCGCGGGCTTAGTTGCTCTGAGGCATGTGGGACCTTCCGGGACCAGGGCTCGAACCCATGTCCCCTGCATTGGCAGGCGGATTCTTAACCACTGCGCCACTAGGGAAGCCCCCCCCCCCGGCTTTAGATTTAACCAGATTGTATTTGCATAATGATCTTTTGCTCATCTAACTTACATATGGCCATGGTGTGAGTCAGTACCTTTCACTTTAGCAGCAGTGGGCCCTGCCTGTGACCTCCTGTCTACCGAAAGCCCATAGCAGTCTGAATTGGTAACTCTGACTGCTGTCTAATACTCCTCCCGCCTGCGATGTATAATCTTTGGTCTGTAAATGTTTCATCGATAATGATCTCAACATTTCCAATATGTCTATTTAATGCTTTGTTTCAATTCTAGCGCAGCTAAGTGCCAGTGCCAACATTGACTATTTATCTGACAAAGGATTTGTATCAAGAATATATAAAGAGGGCTTCCCTGGTGGCGCAGTGGTTGGGAGTCCGCCTGCTGATGCAGGGGGCACGGGTTCATGCCCCGGTCCGGGAGGATCCCCTGTGCCATGGAGCAGCTGGGCCCGTGAGCCATGGCCACTGGGCCTGTGCGTCCAGAGCCTGTGCTCCATGGCAGGAGAGGCCACGGCAGTGGGAGGCCCAGGTACCAAAAAAAAAAAAAAAAGAATATACAAAGAAGTACTAAAACTCAGTTACAAGAAGACAGTCAAATAGAAAAAAATGGGGAAAAAATTAAATAGACATTTCTCAGAAGAAGATATATGAATGGCCAATTAGCATGTGAAAGATGCTGAACATCATCAGGGAATGCAAATTAAAAACACAGGATTTCAGGACTTCCCTGGTGGCGCAGTGGTTAAGACTGTGTGCTCCCAATGCAGGGAACCCGGGTCCGATCCCTGGTCGGGGAACTAGGTCCCACATGCACACCACAGCTAAGAGTTCGTATGCCACAACTAAGGAGTCCACGTGACACAACTAAGACCCAGCACAACTAACTAAATAAATAAATATTAAAAACAAACAAACAACAAAAAACCCCACAAGATTTCATTTCATGGATAATATAAGTTTTTAAAGACCTGACAATACCAAGTGTTGGCAAGGATGTGGAGCAATTAGAAATTTCGTACATTTCCAGTAGCAATGCAAAATTTTACAACTGCATCGGTTATCTGGCAGTTTCTTGCAAAGTTAACATACACCTATCGCATGGCCCAGCCATTCCACTACTAGGTGTATATACCCAAGAGCAATGAAAATATATATCCACACAACGATAGGTGCACAAATGTTTATCACAGCTTTTTTTTTTTTTTTTTTTGCTAACAGCTTCAAATTAGCAACAGCTCAAATGTCCATCAACAGATGAACAAACTCCAGTATGCCCACACAACAGAACACTACTCAGCAATAAAAAGGAGCAAAACAGAATGAATAAAAATCTGCTGGAAATAAGTTAATTGAGCTATTTATTTCTGTACCTTGTGCAATGTCAGCCTCTGTTTCTTCTTCCTCTTTTTTTTCCAAAGATTTATTATTTATTTATTTATTTATTTAATTTATTTTTGTCTGTGTTGGGTCTTAGTTGCGGCATGCAGGATCTTCGTTGAGGCATGTGGGCTCTTCGTTGCGGCACGTGAGCTTCTCTCTAGTTGTGGTGTGCGGGTTTTCTCTCTCTAGTTGTGGCGCGCAGGCTCCAGGGCACATGGGCTCTGTAGTTTGCAATACACAGGCCTTCTAGTTGAGGCCTGCGGGCTCAGTAGTTATGGTGCGGGCTTAGTTGCCCCATGGCATGTGGGATCTTAGTTCCCTGACCAGGGATGGAACCCGCGTCCCCTGCATTGTAAGGCGGATTCTTTACCACTGGGCCACCAGGGAAGTTCCCCTTCTTTCTCTTTTTGTTTTCTCTAGCTTTGCAGCTGAGTGTATATAGATGAGCCTATACAGAGTTTATATAGGTTGTAACTCATGGAATCAACAACATGAATATTATAAGTTAATAAAACCAAATACACACAAAAATACATACTACATAACATGCTAAGTAGGAAAAACTAAACTGTTTGCTAAAAGTCAGTGTATGTATTCTTTTTGGTTTTTTGCCCTAAGGGGTAGTGTTATTGATATCTGAAAAAACTAGGAATGATGAAATTCTTTATACTATGAGACACTTTTATATCTAAGTATATTACATGAAAAGAACAGTGAAGCTCTTTGAAGGCTTTAGGACAACAGAGAAAAAGGAAAGCAGCCTAATGTTTTTCTCCCCTCTCTAAAAGGTTCCTTCTTCATAGAAGCATGTAGGAGTATCACATCTTTTAGCACGTTAAGCTTCTAATCAGTACTCGGGTTTCAGGAACACCATCATTTAAGATTAGAAAATACAGGAAGAAAATACTTATAAAATAGTTGATAATGGTAACATTCAAGCTGATCTCAAAGAAGAACTGATCCAATTTTCAATGAGCAGAAGAGCTCTAAGTAGATCAGTATGTGTATGTATGGCAGTGGGATCTCTGGGATGGGGCAAAAGAGAACTATCTCAGGTGATGAAAATGTTCTCTCTCATGCATTTGTCAAAACTGATCGAAATGTGTGTATCCTTTATTTTTTTTAAGTGTCCATCTCAGTAGTGTGGTTATGTGGATTAAATGAGATGATGCCTATAGAACATTAAGCATAGAGCCCATGCATAATTGGTCTTATTTCTGAAGTAGTATTAGAAACTTCTGGTTTCAAAGTAGAAACGATAATGAGCTGGAGAAAAACACGTATTGTAAAAGTTATCTGTCCATTTAAAACTTCTCCCCAAATCCCAAAGACTTGGTGTATTATCAAGGCAAGTCTAAGAGCTTCAAGAGAAATGAATTAAGGGGAAGAAGGAAAATAGCTTCTCTTAAAGAGATAAGAAGAAAAGAAAGATTAATTTTCTTTCCAACTTAAAAGAGTGTCTTTGTTTGTAGAATTAAACTACCAATTATTTGTAAGACCTAGTAGGCAGGCAAAATGTGCACGTTCCAAGTTTGCAATTTAACAAAACATGTTTTAAAAAAAGCAAGACAGGCATTAATTAAAAGCTTGTTTGTCTGTTTGTTTGTTTAAATTACAATAGGAGACCATGAAGTAGCTTAGTAAAGCCCTTCAGTTTTCAAAAACGAACTGCAGGCTTAAAGTTCCTGAGTAGCTTAAAAGTAATTTATATCCATATCAACGTGCATAGATGCTTCGATACTCTGAAATCCAGAGACCGCTGGAACAAATCAAACCTGGCCCAGAGGAGAACTAAGTGAGCCTTTATAATGTGGAAAGGTGAATCTGAGAGTGGTTATCTCATCCAAAAAGGACTCAGAGATTTAGAGCAAAAGTGCAGATTATTGCCGTATTCCTTGGTATAAAAATGGTTCTGAAAAGTTCTTTGAAATAAATTCATAGAGTTATTAATTTCTGAACCCTGTGCAAGGTCATCATGTGTTCCTTCCACCTCTTTTTTCTTTTCTCTAGCTTTTGTAGCTGGGTTTATACAAATGGACCCCCCAGGATGCACCCAAGACCACCCCAGGGTCTGAGCCAACCAGGCCTTGGTATTTTGTTGTCTTGTCAACTAGTTCTGGGACAAAGCGTGCTGGGGATGAGCCCTGGGCGCCATCATGGGCAGTTGGTGTCCCCTAATCCAGCCAGGTGTGTTGACCTAAAACAAATAGACTGCCAGTTATTTCTCTAGCAATTGGGTTTATTTGGAGATTTGCAAAGACTTACAATTGGGAGTCTGCAATCATGGTGAGCCATGTGCGAATCCCCCCGCAAGAATGGAGGGGAGAACTCTTTTATAGAGGGGAAAAGGAAGTTGGGATGAGAGTGGAGTAAACAAAGAGTCCATGTTTTATCATTGGCTGAGCGTTAATAGTCCCTCATTGGCTGAGTCCTTGCCATGAAAGGACTGTGGGGTTCCGCTATCAGCATAGGGCATGAGAGCGCCCCCTTCTGGTCTCCCAACTCTATTTAATTGAGGTTTCTATGTGTTAACGTTTACAGAGGCCTGGGCTACTCGGAAAGGCTGAGCTCTTGCAAAGCAGTGCAATACTCGTAGGCAATGAGACGGCGCTATACGTGTCAAGGGTCAATATGGCAATCCTGCTGAGCTGCAAATTTAATATGTTGTGTGTGCCAGAAAGCAAAGACTCAGCTTTCCACTTACACAAAATGCAATGGTTTGTAGACCGTGCATCTGTACCATTTTAGACTTCTCCTATAGTAAGCTTATTAAATCACTATTTCTCGATGCCTGGTTTTTAGACAGAGAAATATAGTGGTGAAATTATCTTTAGGCCAGAAATGACAGTGGGAACAGTTGTCATTGAACTAGACTCCCTGCATTCACTGGGGATTTCGGGATCCTGGGGTGTTGGTGTTAAGCAGAAACTTCGAGTCACAGATCAGGACATGTGGCAATGGACAGCAGAGCCAAAGCTATTCAGTCATCAAATGTGAAAAAACATGACTCAACCAAGTAAATTGTGAAGATCTAATTGACTTTATTGAACGATTCCTGAACCAGGTATAATTCCATCTAGGAAGTAGAGGGGAGTTCCAGGGGCCACAGAAAGGGAAAGGTTTTTAAAGTCATTTCCCTTTGGGGAAAGGAAGGGAATAAGATTAGGTGGCTTACCTCATCTTCCTCTGGGGGCTAGAAAGGGCCCATGTGACAGATGACCTCATTGGTACTGACTAGAAAATTCCTGACTGGTTAAGACTACATTTCTAGGGGAGGTTGAAGCTTCAGTTAGGTTCAGTATTAAGCCCTGGTTCGGAGGTGTGGCCTCGCATATATGGCTCTATTTTGGGCCTGTGGTTTTCGTTTTAACACAGACCATGCAGTAATTAGAATAGTCTGACCTGCAGTGTCTTTGGTGTTGGTCACGGTGGCCCTAGAAGTGAGAGTTGGGAACTACCTAAAGTCTTATTTTGTGTACATGGCAAAGCTCTACATCTGTTGGACAGAAGTGTGAGCTGAGTCACCATGAGAGACTGTTACAGCCTGTCAACCAGTTCCCAGACTTGAGTCATTCAAGTTCAGCCCAGGGCTGGGCCTTGAGGGCGGCAAGAAAGATCCCTAGAGTGCAATATCGGAGAAGGCACTACCTCCTAGATGATGAAAATGCAGGATCGCCCCCGCAGGACCTGAGAGCCTTTAATTCTGTGCCGGAGCCCCTTTTTTCCTCACCCGGGCCCCAGCCAACAGAGGCCCTTGCCTGAAAGGGAGGCCAAGCCCTCCAGAGGAAGGATCATGCTACACAGCAAATGTTTAGACTGTAAATCTTCCTCCAGAAGGCCCTGTGGCCATTTACCAGAGTGACTGTGTATTGAGGAAAGGTGAATAATCAGACTTTTCCAGGATTACAGGACAGTGGCTGTAAACTGAAACGAATTTCTGGAGCCAAAACACCACTGTGCTCCGCTTGCCAGGCAGAATGGGGGCTTATGAAGGGCGGGTGAGTAAGTTTTGTTTTCTTTTTTAATTTTTATTTATTTATTGGCTGCGTTGGGTCTTTGTTGCTGCACGTGGGCTTTCTCTAGTTGCGGCGAGCGGGGGCTACTCTTCGTAGTGGTGCACGGGCTTCTCATTGCAGTGGCTTCTCTTATTGCAGAGAACAGGCTCTAGGCACGCAGGCTTCAGTAGTTGTGGCACGCGGGCTCAGTAGTTGTGGCGCACGGGCTTAGTTGCTCTGCAGCATGTGGGATCCTCCCAGACCAGAGCTCGAACCCTTGTCCCCTGCATTGGCAGGCAGATTCTTAACTACTGTGCCACCAGGGAAGCCCCAGGTGAGTAAGTTTTGATAGAAATCCATTTCATAGTGGACTCAGTGGGTCCTGAACCCACCCTTTGGTGATTTCCCCAGTTTGGAAGGCACACTGGAAACAAGCCCTGAGGCAGGGTGGGCTCTGGGTGAGGGTGATTCACAGGTTCCTTACAGGGAATGGGTTCCTTGTTTCTCCGCTACAGCACCTGCAGTGCAGCTTCTGCACAGCAGCTTCTTCCTGGGCTCCACGTGTTTACGGGGGATCTCACGGGAGGGTGGACGCAGCAGGTGCAGGAACGACCCAGAGGAATCTTGCAGGATCCTGGGCCTGGCCCCATCCCCAGGCTGCACGGAGCGCCCTGCCAGGACCAAGGCTGCAATCACCATGGCCTCCGGCTCCATGTGTCATCTCATCAGTAGCACCTAACTCAGGCCAAGGATGGGAGTATCTGGTAGGTGTAGCTTTGGGTCCTTGCCTTTTCCTTTCCTTAGCTGCAGAGGAGGCTGGAAACGAGATCTCTGGCACGCAAAGAGGTGACCCATTCCCTAAACACAGGAAAGGGTTTAGATGCTGGGCAGCTAGAATGAATGTCAAGTTGAACTATGCTGTTTCATAACATTGCTGTGAAAAACTGAGATAATGTGTGTAAGAGCTTAGGATGTGCCTGACACATAGGAAGTGAGCTGAATGAAGCTTATGTTTCATGAGGAGGAAGAGGGGAAGAAGGAAAAGTTTCTACTTGAGGAAGACTGAACTCTACAAATCTGCCTTATGTCTGGACACATGCAGAGGCATCCCAGGGGCGGGCCGTCAAATCAGGTCTCCTGATGGAATAGCAGAATAGGAGAAACACGGGCCACAGAAGGACAGGCTCAATCATACCATGGGGAGGGGACACCTCAGCAAATTCCAGACTGTGAACAACTGGCTAAGACAAACCAGCAGTTTCTTTACCAAAGAAATTACCGGAGAGAGAGAGAGGGAGAGAGAGAGAGATGGAAGGGGTCCTTTAAATTAAAGGGATGCAAGATATTTCAACTAATTACAATGTATAAACCTTATGTAAATCCTAGTCAAACTAAAAAATATCACTGAATTAATTAGGGAAATTTGAATACTGAGCTGGTATTTTATGGTATCGAGAAATAGGGCTTCCCTGGTGGCGCAGTGGTTGAGAGTCCGCCTGCCGATGCAGGGGACAGGGGTTCGTGCCCCGGTCCGGGAAAATCCCACATGCCGCGGAGCGGCTGGGCCCGTGAGCCATGGCCGCTGAGCCTGCGCATCCGGAGCCTGTGCTCCGCAGTGGGAAAGGCCACGACAGTGAGAGGCCCGCGTACTGCAAAAAAAAAAAAAAAAGAAAGAAATAATATTTGAGATGTGGCAATGGTATTGTGGTTACATTTTTAAAAGTATCCTAATATTTCAGAAAGGCATATTAAAATAGTTATCAATGAAATGATATGATATCTGATATTTTGCTCGAAAGAAACCCAGTGTGGCTTTAAGATGGGGAGCTGCAGATGAAACAAGACCAGCCGTGAGCTGGTAATTGCTGAAGCTGGCTCTGTGTCCATGGGGCTTATTATCCCATCCTATTCTCTGCACATTTGTACCTGTTTGAAATTTTACATAATAAAAATGTAGAAAAAGAAGAAAAAGGAAAAAGCAAAACCCCTGAAGTAGAAAACAAGCTTAAGAAATGCTTCTAAGAGGAACGCAAGCGCTCAGAGAAGGTACAGTTACACATCTGGCAGGTTCCCTTCCCAGCCTCACAGGAGCTCTGGGAGATGGTAATACTGCCTGATGGACTTTATACCGTTTAAGAGCTTCCCCATAAATAATCCCACTTCATACTTGCAGCACACCTGAGGGTCCTGCAGGGCAGGAATTTCCTTTTTCTTTTTTGGTCGTGAACACTTGGGCCCAAAGCAGTCGCACGACTTGTCTAGGGTAACATAACAAGCTGGTCTCAGCTGAGCAACTTGAATTCGCACTTTAATGCTCCTTTCATGGTTCCGCGTATTTATGCCTACCCAAAGCGACCACGCTCAGCTGTCACTTGCGCTCCTGTGGCAGGAGGCCAGGCCAAAAGGCCCTGGTTTTGCTCATGCAGGTGTGGAGTGTCACACCCTCTCGGGTAAAGATGGGCAGGGTCCCTCCTACTAAGCCTCAGGTCTGTGGGATGGCAGGGGGGCTGCTTATCTGGGGTGGGGTGGTGGGCTGTACACGTACCCAGGGTTGGGTGCAATTATGTGAAACAGACCTGACGTTCGCGCAGCCCAATTTTCCTTCCACCAACAAGCTCAAGCACCGTCACACCATTTGGTCCTATTCTTTCCTGCTTTCCCTTCCATCTCTGCTCCCTTGACTCCCCAGTCTGCATAATTGGGAGAGTGGTCCTCCAAGGCCATCTGTCAGCCACGTAGACAGAATCAGACTTGCGGCAGCTGCAGGAAAGGAGCAGAACAGGGCCCAGGACAATCCTGGGTCTTCCAGCTATCAGCGTTGAAGTCTCTAGTTGGGGCTGTTTCCTAGGAACAGAGAGGGGACGGGCACCTCTTTATCCTAACCAGGCCTGTGGGACCATATTAGGAGCCCCGGAGCATCCCTTTCAAGAAGCTTCACCAGCCCTTAACTGCAGGTGTTGGTCTGCGAGGTTTCCAGCTCCAACGAAAGCCCTTCCTGGATGAGATCCACCCTGGGACATCAGAGTCATTCTGCAACAGCGAAGGTCCCCTCATCCTCTCCCAGTCAAGTGATGCATCCTCCAGGGCCCAGCTCAAAACACACCTTCTCCAAAACCCCTACTCTGACCACTCCAGCCTTTACTGATTTCTTTTCTTCTTCCTCATTTTCCATATGTTGATTTTTTTAAGTTTTTAATTGTGGTAAAATACGCATAACGTAAAATGTACCATCTTAACCATTTTTAAGCGTATGGTTCAGTGGCATTAAGTACATTCACAGTGCTGTGCAACCATCACCACCATCCGTCTCCAGAGCTCTTTTCATCTTGCAAAACTGAAACTCTGTCTCCATTAAACAATAATGCCCATTTCCCCTCTCTCCAGGCCCTGTCAACCACATTCTTCTTTCTATCTCTACGAATGTGACTATTCTAGGTACCTCGTATAAGTGGAATCAGTATTTGTCTTCTTGTGCTCTGAGAGAACTCGGTACATGGGAAACACTAGGTAAATGTTAGCTATTATCTTTTGTTAAGTATGTCCAAGTATTACAAGGTTGGTGGCCAAAATGCAATGCCAGCTCTCTCAATGGTAATTGTTATCCAGTAAGGTAGGTAATCTAAAGGGGTGGGAAAGGAATTCTTCCCCCCAGGAGCTCAGATAAAGGTATTTCCATTTTGAATGAAAAAAAATAGCTCATGGATATTTAATAGTTTTAAAAATTTGGACCTTAGGTATAAGAGTCTGTTCACCAGTGATTTTTTTTGTTTCTTAAAAATTAATTAATTAATTAATTAATTTTATTTTTGGCTGCATTGGGTCTTTGTTGCTGCGCGCGGGCTTTCTCTAGTTGCAGAGAGTGGGGGCTACTCTTTGTTGCGGTGCATGGGCTTCCCATTGCGGTGGCTTCTCTTGTTGTGGAGCATGGGCTCCAGGCGTGCGGGCTTCAGTAGTTGTGGCATGTGGGCTCAGTAGTTGTGGCTCATGGGCTCTAGAGCACAAGCTCAGTAGTTGTAGCGCTCAGGCTTAGCTGCTCCACAGCATGTGGGATTTTCTTGGACCAGGGCTCGAACCCCTGTCCCCTGCACTGGCAGGAGGATTCTTAACCACTGCGCCACCAGGGAAGCCCTACTCACCAGTGTTTTTGATTTTCTTAGTCTTTTCAGGACAGAAGCTATTCAAATGTACCTTTGATCCCTACTGTGTATCACAGTGCATAGTCTCTGCAATAAAACAGAGGAAGGAAAGAAGGGATGGAGGGAGGGAGGGAAGGGGGGTGACTATATTAAATAACCAGCTCTATTTACATCAGGTGTTGAATATTCATTAGATACAGCAATTTTTTTTTTTTTTGGTTCCTACACATCAGAGGCTGATTCAAACCAGAACGATTGTCATATTATTCTGCAAACAATAGATTCTCCACTGATGGGATCCGAGCAAAATGAATGAAAGTGAACCTGCACAAAACAAAGCTGTGCAGTGTTAGCGTTCCTGAGGAAACGACAAAGCCAAACAGAAGCTTTGCCCCTCTTCCCCGTGCCTCTCAGCTTGTCCTTGGCGGTTCACTCTCACAACCTTCCTCGTTTACTCCCATCATTTGTTAGGAGGCTAAACGCCCTGTTTCTCTTGGTTCACCATTCTTCCTGGAATCTTGCGGTGACCCAACTCTCACCTGCTTGGTTTTCCACGTTTACTGTGATCATAGCCACACTTTTCAAGAGCACACAGCACAGCCAATGGGTGTGCCAGGACTGCAGCCCAGGGCCAGGGACACGAACCACAGTCAGAGAGTCAGAAAGCTGTCCCCAATACCCAGTTCTCCCACTGCCCCTTACTATGAGCCAGAGCTTCTGCAAAGCTCCGTTTTCCCCATCCCTACACCAGGACATGGTGCCCACAAGTGTACAGCATCTGGTCAAATGAGATGGGCTGTATACGAATATTCCCCAAACCCATAAACCTATACACGTGCAATGAGCATGCACACACGCACTATTGTTACTCTTAAGTGTATTTGTACAGTAATTTAAACTTGGGTTAAGTCCTGAGTACCAGAAAACAGAACCAAGAATACGGTTACGGGGGATGTGAAAATATGTAAGAGGGGGAGAAGACAAATGTGAATGTGTTTTGCCAGCCTGGCATTCAGTCGCCCCTGTGGAAATAGCGCCTCAATTCCTCTTTGGGGAACATCCCTCCCTCAGGTCCCGACCCTGGGATTGAAAGGGGCAGATCCCCCAGTGGAAAAAGAATATCCAACTTTGGAAGAATTTTCTTTTTGTTCTGAAACATCAGTTCTCTACATCTGGAGTCTAGATGTTCCTTGAGTTACCTAAACTGATGTCTGCTGGTAGCTACCAGAATTCCAGGCATAACATCAAAACAAAATAATCCATCCTATGGTGAGCCTTACAAACTGCTTCAGTGATGGAAATGTTACATAGTTAGCATTTTAAAATAAATTTTTTTTAATAAAAAGAAGAGTGTACATATGACTGTGTACATGTTTCTTTCTTTTGGAACTACTATGGGTTTACTTGGCTACATCAGCTGTTCTTCATTCCAGTTTGCATGGAGGTGAAAGAAATCTGGGTGGAAGGCCCTACCTTACCAGTGATGCAGCCTTATAAATGTTGCAGAAATGATGGTGACAGCTCGACTGTACAAATCTGCCTTTTAGATGATTCCTTTTCAAGCAGCAAGAAACAGGCCATTTGACTGGTGTATATCCAGGCTAAAGGGAGCCGTGGAGGTCCTGGATGGGCGCACACCAATTAAGTTGAGCACTCACTGAAATTGCTTTCTCTGAACGGAGAATGATCGATCAGGAGACAAACTGTACACATATTAGACTGAAAGAGTTTACAGGTAACTCTGGCCCAAAGCCATTGCCACTTCATTTCATGGGCTGAAACCCCTCAAGTGGTGAAGTGAGGGGGGAGGGGAAAGCCACTTAATGCTTTGCACAGGGAGATCCAACAGCTGGGTCTTGCATTGGTTTACATTTATCGGATGATGACAGGAAGGGAAAATTGGTCTTCACGTGCACGGTTGAAGATGGGCCTTTAGAAACTGCCGAGGAGTTTCAACAATAACAACAACAGCAAAAAAGCTCGAGATGCTCAGGGCTCGCCCAAGATCAATCACTCCGAATGTCTGGAGTTGGAGCCCAGGCATCGAGCACTTTTAACCAGTTGATACTACTCTGCCGTCACGGCTGACAACACTGGGTAAATAGTTCCAATCGGTAGCAAAGCCTCCTCCTTTGGGGAAGGCTTCCAGGGACCAAGGCTCCTTCAGAAGGGCTGATCCCCGCAGCCCGGGGGAATTTCAGCTCGCAGGTCCCATCCGGGAACAGAGCTCGGGCAACGGCGCCCACCTTGGAGCAGGATTGGTTTAGTAACACGCTCTCACGCACATCTCCTCGCAAACACCCCACGTAAGTTCAACACCGAGGTTGGAATACAGGGACGCGCAGAAGACGGGACCACTATCCTCCCACCCTAGACGGGCGGACGCCGCTCGCGGGGACCGGGGCTGAGAGCGGAGGGCGCATGCGCGGGCCGAGGCTGAATAGGGAGAGCGCATGCGCGGCCGAGAGGGCGGTGCTTCCGGCCGGCGGAGGTGGGGACTGCGGCGTTGCGGGGTGGACTCTGGGTCGCGACCCCGACCCCTGCCCCGTTCGGCGACTTCGACCCCCACCCGGGCCGTTACCCCCACCCGGTCATACCCGTATGGCCCGGCACGTGTTCCTGACGGGACCCCCAGGTAACCCCGCCCGGGTCTGCGCCTCCGGGAGGCCGAGGGGTGGACGTGAGGGGTGCCCGGGCTGGGGGCGGTCCGGTGCTTTGGGCAAGGGGCTCCGGCCGGTGGCCTATAAAATTCCCCATGTAAGTTACACGCTTGGTGGTCTGAAGCCTGCGTGTTTTTCCCGGAAAACGTGACTGTGAGTCCATCAGATGAGTGAAATGAGGCCAACTACAGGAGAACAGGAACCAGCTGTGATGGGGTCGCCCCCGGCCTTCGGTCTTAAATATTAAATAGCAGGGGCGGCGGCAGCAGTAATAACTCCCGCAGTTGTGAAGTTGTGATGGACACGAAAGGTATTTCAGAATCTCTGCCACCACCGCGGTGGAATCGAAGGTGTGTGGTTTCTGTCGATAGTTACACGTGCTCCTAACCTGCACTCATCATGAAAGGAAGAGCGGGATTTCAGTTGCAGGGTAGTGAAACTAAACATGCTGCCGTGTTCCCCATCCACGTTCACCGACCCACTGAATTCCCTCCATGAGTGAGGCCGCAGGTTAAGAGCTTTGGTACCTACAGGGCACCGCCCACCCAGGGCCTGCGTCTGCGTCTGTCTCTTCTAATGCAGATCCCTCAGCCCTCGGGCTGTGAAGGTCTCACCTTTGAAAGGAGATAGTGTGCTTTCAAATGAGAGTCTGGGGGAGGACATAGATGCCTTTTAAGCCAAGATGCCGCACGTGGATAACTCATTATTGAAAGAAGAGGCAGAAAAGTTGTAGCAGCATCAGATACATTAAGGGGAAAAAAAAAAAAAAGATGGGCCTAAGCAGAAAGTGATTTCTTCAGCTTCCTTGCAGCTTTTCAAGTTAGCTGTGGGTTCAGATATCAACCATTGCTACCCTGGGCCTGAAATTCTCTTTCACTTTATTTTAATGATTATCGTTTTTAGCCTTCAGGAGCAAAGGCTAACTTAATATTGCAGATTCTGGGATTTTATTTTTACCAGGCAGTGGGGGAGTGCTGAGGAGGGAGGTGTTGTGAGAAATTTCTGATACCCAGAGGTAAAGGACCATCTTCTGAAAGTTGATTTGTCAGTCCTTTATTTGAAACTTGGAATGCAGTTTTCTCAGCAGGCTGGCCCCAAGACATCGATGTGTTTCATAACAGAGGTGGCTTGTTATTGTGATGGTACCTGGCTGCGTCCCGGAGGTGGGTGGGGACAGAGGCTCGCCTGGCCAATACTGGTTCTTCTTTCTGTTTCCTTCTTCATAAAAGTTTTATGTACATACACATAATTGGAAGACTCATTCCTACAGTATAGCTCTCTTAAGCCTGTCCTCAAACCCACTCACCTTCTCTTCCTCCTAATCTTCATAACGCAGTTATCCTGTAATTTTAATTAGCTCAGTGGTCAGTGTTTACAGTATTATTAGCAAAAGCTAATCACAGAAGAGCCTTGGAGTAATCTATCATTTCTTTTCCCTTTGTGAACAATTTTTTTTTTCTCTTTGGAGTTGTTGTCTAATGTTGTTTTCTCATTGACTTAGTTTCTTTCTCTCACCAACCCAATCCCAAACTCTGCCGGCGGTCTAAATCTCTACGTGTTCACAAATGTAAAATTGATAGCTAGTGGGAAGCAGCCACATAGCACAGGGAGAGCAGCTCGGTACTTTGTGACCACCTAGAGGGGTGGGATAGGGAGGGTGGGAGGGAGACGCAAGAGGGAGGGGATATGGGGATATATGTATGCATATAGCTGATTCACTTTGTTGTACAACAGAAACTAACACAGCATTGTGAAGCAATTATACTCCAATAAAGTTGTGTAAAAAATAAATAAATATAAATCAATCAATCAATCTCTACACGTTCAGACCATCGGGTAAGGTATCTTCTCAAAGAGGTCACTTTTTGTTTTCTACACTGTCAGGGCCTCACCCATGTGTCTTTGGCACTTAGCATTTTTTCCAGCTTCCAACTATAGAGCCTCTGACCCATCCTGGAGGGCTTTCTCTGGTCCCTGGAGCCCACTCTGCCTGCACAGGGCAGGCCTGAGGGCCAGGGAATGCCTTCTCTCAGGAGCAGCCTTGACCCATGATAGATGGAAGTGAGCAGGTAAACTCCTTACTTCCTCACCCCTCAGACAGGAGAACTCGGAGCCTTGGGTCCAGAACTGTGTCCTAGGATTTCCCAGTGGGATTAAGCTACCCACAGTGGTAACTTATTTGATAATGCGATTATCTTCCTACCAGCATGTCGTCTTGGGGTGTTGCTTCCCAAATTAAACTGCCTGTATTTGAGTCTTTATTTCAGGGTCAGCTTTATGGGAGAACCAGAGCCAAAATAATTCTGGAGCTTTCTGACCTGTTCTTGTCTGTGCGTGGTGTGGACCTTTCAGCTTGGGGTCTCCTTCTCACACAGGCCACTTCTTAGCCAGTGTAGACAACACTAGGGTAGTAGCTTAATTAACGGAGGTGAAAAATTCACCGGAAGATTTCTGGAGCCGAAGAGGAAGAAAGGGACTTGAGCCCAAGGCCTCCTCTTGCTCTATAATGTTCTCCCTCACAGATCGGACCCACAGTGTCCCCTTTTGTTGCAGCTGTTCCATTTTGTATTTTGCATAATGTAAATAGCTTTGTTTTTTCTTAAATTAATAGTAATAACCACTCACTATAAGACCAAAAAAAAAACCAATGAAATCAAGAAAAATTTTAAAGAAGTGAAATCACATGGGTTTCCAACATACAGAAATAAATGCTGTAAACCTTTCTGTGTTCTCAACATTTTCTTCAATAAACATATGCATACTTCACTTTTTTTTAAATTGAGGTATAGTTGATTTACAATATTATATAAGTTTCAGGTGTACAACATAGTTATTCACAGTTTTTAAAGATTATACTCCATTTATAGTTATTATAAAATATTGGCTATATTCTCTGTGCTGTACAGTGTATCCTTGCAGGTTATTTATTTTATACATAGTAGTTTTTAACTGTTTATTCCCTGTCTTGCCCCTCCTACCTTCCCTCTCCCCACTGGTAACCACTAGTTTGTTCTTTATATTTTTCTTTTTTGTTATATTCACTAGTTTGTTTTATTTTTTAGATTCCATATGTAAGTGATAACATACAGTATTTGTCTTTCTCTGACTTATTTCAGTAAGCGTAATACCCTTCGGGTCCATCCATGTTGCTGCAAATGGCAAAATTTCAATCTTTTTTATGACTGAGTAATATTCCATTGTATATATGTACCACATCTTCTTTATCCATTCATCTGTTGATGGAAATTTCCATATCTTGGCTGTTGTAAATAATTCTGCTATGAACATTGGGGTACATTTATCTTTTCAAATTAGTGTTTTTGTTTTCTTTGGGTATATACCCAGGAGTGGAATTCCTGGATAATATGGTAGTTCTGTTTTTAGTTTTTTGAGGAACCTCCATACTGTTTTCCACAGTGGCTACATCAATTTACATTCACATCAATAGTGTACAAGGGTTCCCTTTTCTCTACATCCTCACCAACATTTGTTATTTGTGGCCTTTAAAAAATATAATGGGGCTTCCCTGGTGGCGCAGTGGTTGAGAGTCCGCCTGCCGATGCAGGGGACGCGGGTTCGTGCCCGGGTCCGGGAAGATCCCACATGCCGTGGAGCTGCTGGGCCCGTGAGCCATGGCCGCTGAGCCTGCGCATCCGGAGCCTGTGCTCCGCAACGGAAGAGGCCACAACAGTGAGAGGCCCGCGTACCGCAAGAGAAAAAAAAAAAATATATATATATATATATATATATATATATATATATATATACATACACATATATATATAATAGAATACTACTATGTGTGTCTGCTGTTTCTTTTTTTATTTTTTTTAAATTTATTTATTTTATTTATTTTATTGTTTCTGGCTGCGTTGAGTCTTCATTGCTGCACAGGCTTTCTCTAGTTGCAGCAAACGGGGGCTACTCCTCATTGCGGTGCACGGGCTTCTCATTGCGGTGGCTTCTCGTTGCGGAGCACAGGCCCTAGAGCTTGCGGGCTTCAGTAGTTATGGCACACAGGTTCAGTAGTTGTGGCTCGCGGGCTTAGTTGCTCCGTGGCATGTGGGATCTTCCTGGACCAGGGCTCAAACCCGTGTCCCCTGCATTGGCAGGCGGATTCTCAACCACTGTGCCACCAGGGAAGCCCTGTCTGCTGTTTCTTAACCTGCTTCTTCTCCATATATTATTTTCATACACTGTGGTCTGTTTTCCATGCTAACCAGTAAACTGTTTCCATAGGTAAAGAGTATTCTCTTTAATAATGGCTGCATGAGATTCCTGTGTGTTTGTGTCATTACACACATGATACCATAATTTAACAGTCAGCATTACAGATCAACATTAAATTGTTTCTGTGTTTTGCACAATTACGAAGAATGCTGACGTGAACATCCGGTTCCTTGTATCTCTGTACTGTTGTCAGATTCATTGCTGAGGATGAATTCCTAGCTGTGGCATTGCCGTGTACTGTGGTAGAAATGGCCCTTCGGGAAAGTCCCAGCTTACACATCCCTCAAGGCCGCTTGCCTTCATTAAGCAGATTCTTCAGCGACTCCTAAAGCGGCGGTTACCAAAGGACAGAGCTGGGGTCACGACCCTGCGTAGTTCTTTCCTAGTCACGGGAGCGTGGGCTGCTGCTCGTGTTCCAGAAGGCCATGTGCCACTGTTTGCTAGTGTGAAGTCTGGAGGAGAGATGCTTTAAATGACAGATCGTATTTTATTTCAAGGAAGGTTAAAAGGCCCGTTGGGGATCCCTGATGGCTCTGGGCAGCCATAGAAATAATATGATTTGCAACCCTGTTGTATTTCAGAATAGCTCTGTTACAGACCTTTTTGTCCCCCTTTTTTGGTAATCATGATGCCATTGACTTTAATCTGTATGGGAGCAAGTCTCCTATAAACAAAGTCATGGTGGCAGATGAAGGCCCCTGTTAAAATGTATGGTCCTTCCTAGGTGTGTAACCGTGGCCAAGTTACCTAACCTCTCTGTGCCTCAGTTTCTTCATCTGTAAAATAGGGACAAGGATGGTAACTGCTTCAGAGGGTGGTTGTGAGAATTTAACCAACAAAATGCTTGCGAGGCATGCGAGACCAGGGCCTGGCTCCACGGTGTCAGTGATTAGTATCCTTATGTTACTTGTAAACACCCAAGAGTTAAGCCGAGTAGTCCAGGGGCCAGGCTGGAAGGAAAGGTGGGGGTCCTGGGTGTGGAGGATGGGCAGGTGCAAGTGCACAGCCTGTAATCTGGGAAGGGGTTGTGGGCAAGCAGAAGGAATGCCTAGTAACACTCCAAGGGGCGGCCACCCTGATGGGATTGCTCTTGTGGAAAAAGTTGAAAAACTGCCATTTCTAGTGGTGTTCGTGGTATTTAAGAGTCCTGCTTTCGGGACACATACAATGTAAGTTTGTGGAGGACTGAAGTGAGGTTCCCACTGTTAAATGGTGGTCCAGAGTGTCTTAAAATCCTAACTTAAAGCGTGCAGCCTTTGACCGAAGCTTGACCAGCTTTACTTTCTAGGGGAAAAAGTTTGCTCCCCCAAGGAGAGTAAACCTAGGAGAAAGTAGAAGCTTGTCTCCTAGGATGTAAATTGCACTTGAGATTTTTATCAGCAAACCACTCACCTGGTTCTGGGATGGTGTATGTGACAAAACCAATACTGTTTCAGAATTTAAAAATAAACTTCAAGATACCATTCATATTTTTATTATGCTTGTTTCTACTTGAAATTCAAGAGTTTTAACACCTGGAGCAGTCAAAATTAAGTGACATTAACATTCATAAAATCCATTTGCAGCCTGTTTCTCTCCTCCTGGTGATTCCTGTGCTCCAGCAAAGCAGTGGTTCCTAATGGGCTTTTTTTTTTTTTTTTTTTTTTTTTTAGGGGTTGGAAAAACAACGTTGATCCAGAAAGTCAGTGAAGTTTTAAAGTCCTCTGGCGTGCCTGTCGACGGGTTTTATACAGAAGAAGTCAGACAGGGAGGAAGAAGAATAGGGTTCGATGTTGTCACGTTGTCTGGCACCCGCGGACCTTTATCCAGGATTGGGTACTGCAGCTTCATTTCCGTGGTGTTTTATTCTCCCTGGGCCCAGGGCTGAGCCAGGTGATCTCTTCTATCTTGAAGAATCCTGAGCCTTTACGGATTTCTTGGAAAAAGAAAACAGAGGTTGAAATCATCACATAAAAAACAAAGTTGAAAATATCATATTCCACTTAGAACGTACTCCACTGAGTAGTAAGCTCTTCTCACTTGGTACTTCGTAGCCCTGTTTCTCACGTCACTCTTCTAAGATAGGTGACGTGCCAGCTCCCCGAAGGCAGCTGCCGGGCCGTGGGTGGTGGTGTGCCCCCCGGTGTTAGCCCTGCTCTCAGGAAAGGGTGTGGAATCAGGTCAGCTTTGCTCACTGCCACTTTCTGTTTGGTTTAGCACACGCAGAAGGCCAGAGGCTCAGTGGAGTAGCTAAAACCCAGAAATCAGTAGAGGGGTCTTTCGACAAAGGATGTACTATCTTTTCTTTCAGGTCAGAGCTTCCGCCTGGAAAGCGTGAGTGCTGTGTTGGGCAGTATGTGGTGGATCTGACTTCCTTCGAGCAGCTGGTGCTTCCTGTCTTGAGGAACGTGAGTGCGTGTTTCTGGTTTTTGAGCCCGTTTGTTCTCCAGGCCTGGTGGGAATTGCTGGCTTTCGCTCTTATAGAGAGGCCAGTTTTGCATTTACAGCTTAAAAGTCTTCAATTGATTGAGCCTTAGTAAGGATATGCCACATAATTTACTGTCACTCCAAACTACAAGTAAACTCCTTGTTACAGAAATTCAGCATATGTAAGTATTTTACATTGGGAGGGCTCTGATGCCTAGCTACCATGGTCCCCAAAGATGAGTCTTTCCTCTGCTTTCCCCTTGTGTATATCTTAACCCTGTTTTCACAGCACAGCACATAAACATTTAGGAAGGTAAAATGTCATATGAACATAATGGTAAGCACGTAACACATTATATCACTGTATTACCTGTATTTTTTTAAACAGCTTTATTGAGATATAATTCACATACCATACAGTTAACCCATTTAAAATATACAGTTCATTTTTTTCTCAAGTATTCATAGGATTGTGCAACCAATTAACACAGCCTAATTTTAGAACATTTTTGTCATCCCGAAAAGAAACCCCACACCCATGAAGCAGTCTCCATTCCTGTGTGTCCCCAGCCCCTGGCAGGCACTACCCTGCTTCTCTGTCTGTAGATTTGAGGATTCTGGATATTTCCTAGAAAGGGAATGATACCATATGTGGTCTTTCTGTGCCTAGCCTGTTTCACTTGGCCTAATATTTACAGGGTTTATCCACATCACAGTGCATATCAGTGCTTCGTTCCTTTTCATGGCTGTGTAATATTCCATTATATGGATATACCATATTTTAGTTATCTACTCTTCAGCTGGTGAACATTTGGATAAGTTTCTACTTTTTGGCTATTATGAATAATGCTGCCCTGAACAATTGTGTCCAAGTTTTTGGGTAGACATCTGTTTTTAGGTCTCTTGAGTATATACCTACGAGTGGAAATGCTGGGTCATGAGGTAGTTCTATATATAACTTTTTGGGAAATGACTAGAGTGTTTTCCAAACTAGCTGTGCTGTTTTACATTCCTGCCAGCAATGGATGATGGTTTCAGTTTCTCCACATCCTTGCTAATCGTTACTGTCTTTGTAACTGTACCCCTTCTAGTAGGTGTGAAGCGTTGTCGCACTGTGTTTTCATTTGCATTTCCCTATTGACCTACTGACGTTGAGCATCGTGTCATGTACTTATTGGCCATCTGGATGTGATATGCAGGTATACAGTTGGCTCTCCGTGTCCATGGGTTCCATGGATATGGAGGACCATTGTGCCATTTTATCTGAGGGACTTGAGCATCCGTGGATTTGGTGTGTGGGGGAGGACCCTGGAACCAGTGCCCTGCGGATACCCAGGGACGACTGTATTCATCAACTCTGTAGTTGTCTTTACTTTCTTGATGTGATGACACAAATGTTTTTATTTATTTATTTTTTAAAAACTTTTTTGGCTGCATGGCGCGGCATGCAAAACTTCCCCCATCAGGGATTGAACCCGTGCCCCCTGCAGTAGCAGCACAGAGTCTTAACCACTGGACCACCAGGAAAGGCCACAAATGTTCTTAGTTTTGAAAAGTCCAGTGTATCTATTTTTCTTAATGTTGTTTGTGCTTTTGATGCTTTACTAACACAGTTTCAGGAAGATTAACTCCCATGTGTTCTTCCAAGAGTTTTACAAATGCATTTAGGCCTGTGGTCTGTTCTGAATTGATTTTTGTATATGTTGTAAGGTGTGGATCGAAAGTCATTCTTTTGCATATAAATATCCAGTTGTTTCAGAACCATTTGTTGACAAGACTATTCTTTTTCCACTTAATTGTCTTGGCACTCTTTTAGAAATCAATTGACCATGAGTATAAGGATTGATTTTAGATTTTCAATTCTATTCTGTTTATCCTCATGTCAGTTCCATCTATTCTTATATCAGAAGCACACTGTTTGATTACTGAAGCTAGAATTTTGATAGAGATTGTATTGAATCTATAAATCAATTTGGGGAGTATTGCTATCTTAACAATATTAAATCTTTAGATCCATGAACATGAATGACATGTCTTTTTATTTACTTAGAGTGTCTTTAATTTCGTTCAGCCATGTTGTTTTGTAGTTTCCAGCATATAAGTCTTATGCTTCTTTTTAAAAAATTTATACCTTACTATTTTATACTTTTTGATGCTATTGTAAATAGAATTATTTTCCTAATTTTATTTTTGGAATGTTCATTACTAATGTACAGAAATACTGTTGATTTTTGTGTATAGACCTTGTATCCTGCAAACTGTTGTCAAACTAATAGTTCTTTAATGAATTCCTTAGAATTTTCTAGTTACAAAATGATATCATCTGCAAACGGGGATCATTTTACTTTTTCCTGTCCACTTTGGATGCCTTTTATTTTGTTTTCTTTCCTAACCGCCTCAGCCAGAAGCTCAGTTCAGTGATGAATAGAAGCGTCGCAAGTGGACCTCCTGGTCTCGTTCCTGATCTCAGGAAGAAAGCTCTCATTCCCCCGCCGTCACGTATGATGTTAGGGGTAGGTTGTTTGTGGACGGCTAACACCAGGTTGACGATGTTCCTTTCTGTTTCTAGCTTGTGGTTTAACATTTGTTTTTTAAAGTGAAGAAGTGTTGGGTTTTGTCAGATCCTTTTTCTGCATTTATAGCAGTGATTATGTGATTTTTATTCTATATTATATTAATATAGTATATTACATTCGTATTTGGATGTTAAACCTACTTTGTTTTCTTGAAATAAATCCCTCTTGGTCATGGCATACGTATATTTCTTTTATATGTTGCCGGATTCTGTTTGCTAGTATTTTGTTGAGGATTTCTGCATCTACATTCGTAGGGGATGTGGACCGTAGCTCTCTTTTCTTGTAGTATCTTTGTCTAATTTTGATATCAGGGTAATCGTGGTCTTGTAGAACGAGCTAGGCAGTATTCCTTCCTCTTCTAATTTTTGGAAGAGTTTGTAAAAGACTGGTATTAATTTTTCTTGGAATGTTTGATAGAATTCACCAGTGAAACCATGTGGGCCTGGGTTTTTCTTCATAGGAATCTTTTAAATTATGAATTCAATTTCTTTATTTGTTATAGGTCTGCTGATTATTTCACGTTGAATCAGTTGTGGTAATTTGTGTCTTTTAGTAATTTATTGGACCGTTTCATTAGATAGTAAGTTATCTAATTCGTCAGCATACGGTTGTTTATATATTCCCCTGTAATCCTTTTTATTTTGTAAGGTCTGTGGTATTTTCCCTTCTTTCATGCCTTTTAATTATTTAAGTCCTCTCTTTATGGACTTCAGTAATAGTTAAAGGTTTGTCAATTTAGTTGCTCTTTTCAAAGAACCAACTTTCGGTTTTGTTGACTATGTATTACTTGTTTTTTGCATTCATTCATCAAATATTTATCAAATCCCAGATATACAGTCAGGAAAAAAACATGTTTTCTACTCTCCCCAAACTCTCATTCTAGTGGGAAATGTAGACATTAAACAAATAAATGTATAATTGTCATTAATGCAGCCAAGAAGAAAAGCAGGGTGCTGTGAGAGGAGGAGGAGGAACTGACTTTAGATCTGGTGACCAGGAAAGAGCTCTGAGGAGGTGACGTTTGGATGAAATGAAAAGATCAGAGGGCACCATCCCTTCCGGGAGGGAATCCTGGGGTGTTGTATGGGGGTGTCTGGGAGAACGTCACGGATGATAGAAGCAGAGACACCGAGGCCGGGGGCCCTGGGCAGGAGCAGGTGGGGGAGGTACGGTGGGTGAGCCGGGTAGAGTCCCATGATGCAGGGTTTTGTGGCGCATATTAAGGAATATGGGTTTTATATCATCTATTATAGACTCACACCATTGATTTATAATACTGTCGTGAAGATTGAAGAGTATGGACCTGTCTCAAGAGGCAATTCTTTATCAACTTTGCGGCGGTCTCCGTCGTACCAGCAGTCGAGTCCAAGGTCCTCCCCGGGGCCCGGAAGGCCGGCTCTGTCCGGGCCTCCTGCCCTCCGTCCTCCCCATCTCCCGCCTGCCGGCTCAGCCTGTTCCCCTCGTGCCCGGCCCCCAGCCTTCCGCCCTTGGCACTGCTGTTTCTGTGGTTGGCAGGCTCCTCATATCTTGGCCTCTCTGCTCATTCAGGGCTCAGCTAAAAGGGGCGGTGAGGGCTTTGGCAGGTGCCAAAGCTTTGGCTGCTGGAAAGGTCAGGTTTGCCTGCTGAGGGCAGCTTCTGACTCCCGCGGCCGGCGGGATGTTGCACTGTGTTGGTAGCGGCTGCTGCCCCTCCAAGCCCACCTGCTCCTTGGCTTCGCCCCCCCTCGCCTGCTCCCCTCACCTTTCTTCCTGATTTCTTCCTCTAGGAACTTTCGTTCCCTGCACTGGGGACTCTCGTGCCTGTTGTCTTGTGCGGAAACAGTCAGGAAGCATGATATTTTTCTCTCTAGTTCTTTTCCCGTCAAATACCTACCTCTCTACTTAAATGCTCAAGAAGCAAGTGAAATACTTCAAATCAAATTCCAGATGATGACTCTGGCTTTGGGTACTGGATCCAATAAAGAATGATTTTTACTCACCTTGCTTAGAGCAGACAGTCCTAGGAGAGCAGTGTGCACATACGGCCTTGACGTCTATCTGCAGGATTATATAAGAAATCGTGTACTGACCGGAATAAGAACTTGAATCTCTTTTTTTTCTTAGTTAAAAAAGAAAGAAAAGCAGACTCTTCCAATATTTTATACTTTGATTACCAAACCCAGACTTTCAACATTCTAGGTAGGAAAATTTCCCAGGCTGCAGGTTCGTATCCATGGGTTTCTTTTCTGAAGCAGAATTTTTTCTCCCATCTCATGTATTTTACTGGGGACAAAGAAAGGAAAAGGAATTAGTGTTTTACCTTTATACTTAAAAAAGAAAGAAAGAAAGAAAAGAAAGTTTAAGTAACTAGGCAACAAAAATAGGATATTATAGAGAGACAGGTTTTATTATTGGCAATTGGAATGACCGACTAAAGTAAGCTGAAAGTTTTAGAAACCACATTTAGGCCGGTGACAGCCTTTATTTTTTTGTTGTTTTTTTAATTTTTTATTGAAATATAGTTGAGTTACAATGTTGCATTAATTTCTGCTGTACAGCAAAGTGACACCATTATATACATATATACATTCTTTTTTACATTGTTTTCCATTATGTTTTATCCCAGGTTATTGAATATAGTTCCCTGTTTTGTATAGTAGGACCTTGTTGTTTATCCATCCTTTATGTAATAGTTTACATCTGTTAACCCCAAACTCCCAATTCTTCCTTCCCCCCCTCCCCCGTCCCCCTTGGCAACTACAAGTCTGTTCTCTATGTCTGTGAGTCTGTTTCTGTTGTGTAGCTAAGTTCATTCGTGCCATATTTTAGATTCCACATATAAGTGATATCATATGGTATCTGTCTTTCTGACTCACTTCACTTAGTGTGCTAATTGCTAGGTCCATCCATGTTGCTGCAAGTGGCATTATTTCGTTCTTTTTTTTATGGCTGAGTAATATTCCATTGTGTATATGTACCACATCTTTATCCATTCATCTGTCAGTGGACAGTCATGTTGTTTCCATGTCTTGGCTATTGTAAATAGTGCTGCTATGAACATAGGGGTGCATGTATCTTTTTTTTTTTTTTTTTTGCGGTACACAGGCCTCACTGTTGTGGCCTCTCCCGTTGCGGAGCACAGGCTCCGGACGCACAAGCTCAGCGGCCATGGCTCATGGGCCCAGCCGCTCCGCGGCATGTGGGATCTTCCCGGACCGGGGCACGAACCCGTGTCCCCTGCATCGGCAGGCGGACTCTCAACCACTGTGCCACCAGGGAAGCCCCGCATGTATCTTTTTGAATTATGGTTTTGTCCAGATATGTGCCCAGGAGTGGAATTGCTGGATCATACAGTAACTCTATTTTTAGTTTTTTTTTTTTTTTAAAGGAATAGACTGCCCTTAAATATAATAGTGTTTATTTATTTTTACTTGTTGACAGTTTGCTTTATTTATTTATTTATGGCTGTGTTGGGTCTTCGTTTCTGTGCGAGGGCTTTCTCTAGTTGTGGCAAGCAGGGTCCACTCTTCATAGCGGTGCGTGGGCCTCTCACTATCACCGCCTCTCTTGTTGCGGAGCACAGGCTCCAGACGCACAGGCTCAGTAATTATGGCTCACGGGCCCAGTTGCTCCGCGGCATGTGGGATCTTCCCAGACCAGGGCTCGAACCCATGTCCCCTGCATTGGCAGGCAGATTCTCAACTACTGTGCCACCAGGGAAGCCCTATTTTTAGTTTTTTGAGGAACCTCCATACTGTTTTCCGTAGTGGCTGCACCAACTTACATGCCCATCAACAGTGTTTCAGCATTCTCTTTTCTCCACACCCTTCCCGGCATTTATTATTCGCAGATTTTTTAATGATGGCCATTCTGACCAGTATGAGGTAGTACCTCACTGTAGTTTTGATTTGTATTTCTCTAATAGTTAGTGATGTTGAGCATCTTTTCCTGTGCCTATTGGCCATCTGTATGTCTTTGAAGAAATGTCTATTTAGGTCTTCTGCCCATTTTTCGATTGGGTTGTTTGTTTTTTTGTTGTTGAGTTGTATGAGCTGTTTGTATATTTTGGAAATTAAGCCCTTGTCAGTCACATTGTTTGCAAATATTTTCTCCCATTCTGTAGGTTGTTTTTTTGTTTTGTTTATGGTTTCTTTTGCTGTGCAAAAGCTTGTAAGTTTGATTAGGTCCCATTTGTTTATTTTTGTGTTTATTTCTATTGCCTTGGGAGACTGACCTAAGAAAACATTGGTATGATTTATGTCATAGAATGTTTTGCCTGTGTTCTCCTCTAGGAGTTTTATGGTGTCTTGTTTTATATTTAAGTCTTTAAGCCATTTTGAGTCTATTTTTGTGCATGGTGTGAAGGTGCGTTCTAGCTTCATTGATTTACATGCAGCTGTCCAGTTTTCCCGGCACCACTTGCTGAAGAGACTTTTTCCCATTTTATTGATATATTCTTGCCTCCTTTGTTGAAGATTAATTAACCATAGTGTGTGGGGTTTTTGTTTTTTTTTTTTGGTGGTGGCTTATGGGATCTTAGTTCCTGGATCAGGGATTGAACCCCGGCCCCTGTCAGGGAAAGCGAGGAGTCCTAACCACTCGACTGCCAGGGAATTGGGTAAGTGTGTAGATTTATTTCTGGGCTCTATTCTATTCCATTGATCCGTATTCTGTTTTTGTGCCAACACTACGCTGTTTTGATGACTGTAGCTTTGTAGTATAGTCTGAGGTTTGGGAGGGTTATGCCTCCAGGCAGGTGAGAGCCTTTAAACAGACAGTGGGTTAGCTTCTAGTGCCCAGGGTATATGAAAACACAAACTCTGACAATAAGTTAAGGAATATCTATTAAGTGCTTCCTATGTGTGAGAAATTTCACTATCGTTGAAAAATATTTTGAGTTGTTTTTTTTAGGTACTGTGAAAAACATAAGAAAAATTATTCTTTGGGCCAGCAGGGCCATGCCTGTGGGTTGGGGAGTAAGAATGGGTCTGGGAGCCGAAAAGCAGCAGCCTGAGGCCAGGCAGAAGCCAGCCTGCTGTGGGGCTCTTGCTGCTCTTCCCCAGGCAGGAGTGGAGGCCAGCCCACCACCATAGGCACATGGGAAATCGACACAGAATAGATGGTAAACATTCTAGACTCAGTAAGGCTTTTAGAAAGCCCTTGTAGACTTTACTATTGTTGATTTTTCTTTTCATTCCATGGCTACGTCTTCCCTCATTTGACAACATTTACTGTTTTCTTGAGTATTAAAGTTCTACATACTTAAGGTAGAAAATATGTAAAAAGTATAAAATAAGAAAAGAAAATATGGATAACTCAGTCTTATCACTGAGTTAACCACTTTTAGCATATTTTGTTTCTGCCCTTTTTCTATACCTCGTTTCTTTATTATAGTCATCCAAAATTGGGGAAAATGCCAAATATAGTTCTATAGGTTTGGACTTTTTCATTTAATACAATTGAGTGACATGGGAATGGTCTCACAACATGATAATCTTCAAAACTGTGATACTTTGGGAATTCCCTGGCGGTCCAGTGGTTAGGACTCCATGATTCCACTGCAGGAGGCATGGGTTCAATCCCCGGTCAGGGAACTAAGATCCCACAAGCGGTGCGGTGTGGCAAAACAACAACAACAACAACTGTGATACTTTAATGATTGCATAATATATGGTGGTATGGATTTCCATCTCTGATTTAACTGTTACTCCCTCAGTGTCGGACATTGAATTTATTTATCACTGTTGCAGGTAACTTTGCAGGAAGCCCTCTTTGTGGATCATCCTTAATCCAGCCGTGACTGTCTCCCTGTGGGGGACCTACAGGTGGAATACGGGGTGGAGGGGTGTGAATTTCCAGGGTGTTGCTGTGTGTGTGTGACAGTTGTGTCACTTTGCACCCCCTGCCATGTGCATGTGTGTTTCTCTTGCTGCACTTCTGCCAACACTGAGCACTATACTGACTTTTGATACTAAAACACGTTGCTTTGCTTTGATTTATCTTTTTAAAGTACTAATGAGGTTAAAAGTTTTTCAGTTGTTTTATTGGGTATTTTTAAGAATCTAAGTTGTTTGTTCATTTCCGCATTTTTTTCTTTTAGCTTAAAGAGATCTTTTATAAGGTAAATAACTTTTTTTATTTTTATTGATTCTCTTTCTCAGTTTGTCGCTTTGGTGATTTCCTTTTTTTTTCTTTTTTAATATTGAGAAAGTCTGTTCCTATTCCAAGTTAATATAAAATTTTTTACCTATATGTTTCTTCTTCTGTGTGCTTTTTTTTTTGACATTTTTTTAATCCATCTGGATTTATCTGGAATGTAATATTCAATGAGACTCTCAATTGATTTTCTTCCAAATACTTAGCTGGTTTTCCAAAACCGTCTGTTAATAACTCATTTCTCATTAGTTTATTATGCTGCATTTATTATATTAAAAAAATACCTGTGTGTGTATAATGTTTTAGGATTGTCTGTTCTCTTTCGTTGATCTGTTTGATGCTTGCATCAGTACTCTGGTAATTACTTGTATTACTCTTCTTCAAAACAATGTCTTATCCGTTCTTGTTTGCTTGTTCTTCCAAATTGTGGCAATGTTGGTGATAATAGTAATGGTGGTGGTAAAGTTACTGAGTTCAAATTATGCTTCAGACACTAACTCATTTAATCCTCAGGACAACACTGTCACTGTTTTCCTGTTTTACAGATGAGGAAACTGAGGCATAGAATAGAAAGTAATTTGCCCAATGACAAACAGCTTATAAGCAGCGGTACTGGTATGAACTGTAATCTGTTACAAAAAGTCTTGTATGAAGTGACTGGAATTATACAAAAATATAGTTATTATAATATAAAGAACATCCTAATCTTCCAGACAGTCTTCATTCTCTACAGCCAAAACAGAATCTCTCTCTCTTTCCGTTTCTTTTTTAAAAATTTTTTGTAAGGTTATTCATAGATCTTTTGTATTTTCTGATGCTGCTGTAATTAAGATTGCTTTTTCAGTTTTCTAATGATCAAGGCTGTTAGGATAACGCTGGCCTTTTGCATAATGGTCTTTTTGACAGCCACCTTGAACGCTTTATTAGAATTTGATGCAGTATAGGATTTAACATTTTGGTTGGTTCCCGGTGTATCTCCTACTCACACAAAACGGTAACAGCAGATTATAAGGTTGTGAAGAACAAGAGACGTCTACTCAAAGCCTTATTTTTTAGGCTGAGCAGTGTCATTTTTTATAAAGATCCGTGGAAGGGATAATGAGCTAGAACCAGAATACCCACTGAAAACCCACACGCTTGGTTGCGTTTTTCTGTTTTGTTCAAAATATGGCTTTCAGTGCATATCCTTTCTGAGAGAGGATCTGCTTTTGATTCTGAAAGAAGAGTCTGCTTCAGATCTTTGAAACTTCATTTGAAGGTGTGAGATCAGCTGTCCAGGGAAAGGTTCTTTTTTTTAATCCCTTGACCTGGAAAGGCCACTTAGCATTTCAGGCCACTGAGCTTTAGAAAGAATTTAGAAAAATCGAGTCAGGAGCCGTTCTTGAAAGGCTGACAAGAGCCCAAGCACTGCTTTAGAATCTCCTTCACTGTTAGCAAGCCTGGCGTTCGCTTCTTGGTTCCGCCCCACGTTCTGATTCTGTACCTCACGATCACACGTACGTATTACAAGATCAGCAAGGGGAATTAGAAGCTATCTGGTGCAGACCTGGAAAGTAAAAATTTTTCAGTGAAAGCATTCCTGCAGTGAATCAAAATAGGAAGAAGAACTGCAAGCAGCGTATAAGGTTGGCTCCTTAGTTCACCGTGCAGGCTTTGTCGTGGCCACCCTTCCGGTGATCTCCCGGGTTCCACCGGGCAGGTGGGCTGCTCATCGCTTCCCACTGCCGGCCGGGGTGCAGTTCTGTGCGGTTAGATGCCAAGCCCGCTGCTGCCCTGGGTTTCCTCTCCTTCGCGTGACTCTTCTGCACCCCCTCCCAAGAAGCACGGGGAAGTCACGTGCTCCGGAAGTGTGCCTGGAGAAGGATGTGTGTGACTGGCCTTTCTTTCTCCCTCTGACCACCCGCTCTGTCCTTCCTCCTGGCCCTTGTCCTGTGCACATCGGTCTGAAGCCCTGTGCGCCGTCAGAAGGAAGCTCTCATGCCAGGAGTTGGTGCTTTTCTTGAACCAGATACTGAGAAAGTATGCATGTGAGTGTTTTCTTTTTTTGTATTGAGTCTTAACTTTTAAAAACTTTATTTGGATATAATTTTACTCTTAGAGAACCTTGTAAAGATAAGGATAGTGCAAGACCCCCTGTGGACTTGGTATCCAGAGTCACCTATTTTTAACATTTGCCCTGTTTATTCCCTCTCTCTTCTTGTGTGTGTGTGTGTCTGTATGTTTGTATAAACATATAAATTGGGGGAGGACCATTTGAGAGTATGTTGTAATCATCACAGTACTTAAGTCCTAAATGTGCAGTATTTTTCCCGAAGCGTAAGGATATGCTGTTACATAATTGGCACAGTTGTCAACCTCAGTCAGTTTACTGAGAAAATCCTTTGATCTACCCTACCCCTCATATGCTGGTTTTATAAGTTGACTTAACAGTGTTGTTCGTAACATTTCTTTTCCTTCAGTCTAGAGCCAGGCATTACCTTTAGTTGTCGTGTCTTGATAGCCTCCTTTAATGTGGAACATTTCCACAGTCATTTTTTTTGTCCTTTGTGACAGTGACATTTTTGAAGAGTGCAGCTCTATTTTAATAGGATGTTCCTCTTTTGGGGCTTTCTGATGGTTCCTTGTGATTGGGTTCAGCTGGAATTCTGTAGTGTGTGGTGAGGCATCCTTCCTGGCCTCTCATCTGGAGGCATGTGATGGTTGGTGATGGTAATTTGATTACCCGATCAAGGAATTGACCAGTTTCTTCCCTGTACGTTTATTCTTTTTTTCCTTTGAACTAGTAGCTGTGAGTAGGGAGCTGTTTATGACCAAGCACATCCTCCTCAGCACAATTTCTCCCAGTTAATTTTTCTAATTTATTTATTTGCGGTACGCGGGCCTCTCACCTCTGTGGCCTCTCCCGTCACGGAGCACAGGCTCCAGACGCGCAGGCTCAGCGGCCGTGGCTCACGGGCCCAGCCGCTCTGCAGCATGTGGGATCTTCCCGGACCAGGGCATGAACCTGTGTCCCCTGCATCGGCAGGCGGACCCTCAACCACTGCGCCACCAGGGAAGCCCTTTTCTAATACTTTATAAACTTTATTAGGTTATCTTAAGATAATAACTTTCTCTTGAGTCTTCAACTGGAAAGCAAATTTAGCTACCCCGTTTTGAAATACTTTCTATAGCAAGGTGAAACAAACATAAAATCACTGTACATTCAAAAACTGAACAAGACAAATCCATAAAGATTGATTTTTCCCTGATCTAAGCTGTACTCCTCTCCTCTCTTTGTATCCATTTACCTCATTAGTTAGAAAAAAAAAGTCGTCACCATTTCACTGTAGCAAAAATTATCAACTTTTATCTCCTTCAGAGAATTTCTAATAGAAGGTTATCAGGCATCAAAAATACCAAACTTTTATCAAAAGCTTAAGTAGTGATTAAAATTTTTACTAAGCAATTGAAATTTAAAAAAAACAGTTATTGTAAACACCGTCAGCTGATAAGGAGGATTTAGAAGGTAGTACAGGCATACCTCGTTGTCTTGTGCTTTGCAGATACTGCCTTTTTTTACAAACTGAAGGTTTGCGGCCTCCAAGCATTCAAGTGAAAGGAAGAGTTGCACGTCTTTTCACTTTTCAAAAGCTGGAAATGATTAAGCTCAGCGAGGAAGGTACGTTGAAAGCCGAGACAGGCAGAAAGCTATGCCTCCTGTGCCAGTTAGCCAAGCTGTGAGTGCAAAGGAAAAGTTCTTGAAGGAAATTAAAAGTGAACACACAAATGATAAGAAAGCAAAGCACCCTTACTGCTGATAGGAAGAAAGTTTTAGTGTTTGGAGAGAGGATCAAAACAGCGACAACATTCCATTAAGCCAGAGCGTAATCCAGAGCAAAGCCCTAACTCTCTTCAGTTCTTTGAGGGTTGAGAGAGGTGAGGAAACCGCAGAAGAAGAGCTTGAAGCCAGCAGAGGTTGGTTCATGAGGTTTGAGGAAAGAAGCTGTCTCCATAACATGAAAGTACAGGGTAAAGCCCCAGGTGCTGATGCCCAAGCTGCAGCAAGTTCTCCAGAAGGTCTAGCTGAGATATTCATGAAGGTGGCTACACCAAACAACAGATTTTCAATGTAGAAGAAACAGCCTTCTGTTGGAAGAAGATGCCACATAGGACCTTCATAGCTGGAGAGGAGAAGTCAATGCCTGGCTTCAAAGCTTCAAAGGACAGGCTGACTCTCTTGGTAGGGGCCAGTGCAGCTGGTGACTTGAAGTTGAAGCCAGTGTTTATTTACCATTCTGGAAATCCTAGAGCCCTTAAGAATTATGCGAAATCTACTCTTCCTGTGCTCTGTACGTGGAATAACAAAGCCTGGTGACAGCACATCTGTTGACAACATAGTTTGCTGAATATATGAAGCCCACTGCTGAGACCTACTGCTCAGAAAAAAAGATTCCTTTCAAAATTGACAATGCACCTGGTCACCCAAGAGCTCTGATGGAGAAGCTGGAGATTCATGTTTTCTTCATGCCTGCTCAGAAAACATCCATTCTACAGCCCATGGATCAAAGAGTAACTTCAACTTTTAGGTCTTATTATTTAAGGAATATATTTTGTAAGGCTATAGCTGCCAGAGATAGTGATTCTTCTGATGGATCTGGGCAAAGTCAATTGAAAACCTTCTGGAAAGGATTCACTGTTCTAGATGCCATTAAGAATGTTCATGATTCATGGGAAGAGGTCAGAATATCAACATTAACAGGAATTTGAAAGAAGTTGCTTCCAATCCTCATGGGTGACTTTGAGGGGTTCAAGACCTCAGTGGATGATCCAGTGATTCCACTTTTGGAGGTTCATCCTAATGAGAGAGTCAAATGTGTGTATAAGGATATTCTGTGCAGCGTTTTAATAAAAGCCATAATATTGAAAAAAAAAGACCTCAGTGGAGGAAGTAACCACAGATGTGGTGGAAACAGCAAGAGAACTAGAAGTGGAGCCTGAAGATGGGACTGAACTGCTGCCATCTCAGGATACAACTTTAATGGATGAGGAGTTGCTTCTTATGGACGAGCAAGAAAAGAGGTTTCTTGAGATGGAATCTACTCCTGGTGAAGATGCTGTGAGATTGTTGACATGACAACAAAGATTTAGGGTATTCCATAAACTTAGTCGATAAAGCAGTAGCAGGGTTTGAGAGGATTGACTCCGATTCTGAAAGAAGGTCTATGCTGTCAAACAGCCTTGCCTGCTGCCGAGAAATCATTCATGAAAGTAGGAGCCAATCAATGCGACAGACCTCATTGTTGTCTTATTTTAAGACATTGTCATGGCCACCCCACCCTTCAGCAACCGCCGTCCGGATCGGTCAGCAGCTGTCAGCACTGAGGCAAGACCGTCCACCGGCAAAAAGATTACTCCTTGCTAAAAGCTCAGACGATGGTTAGCAGTTTTTAGTAATAAAGTATTTTTTAATTAAGGTACGTACATCGTTCTTTTAGACATAATGCGATTGCACACTTTTTAGATGCGCCAAGAAACTAAAAAATTCATGCGACTCACCTTAGTGTGATACTGGCTTTATTCCGGGTGCCTGGAAGCGAGCTCCGCATCTCGCTGAGGTAAGCCTGTGCACATTGGGATACCCGCTCCTGTCTTCTCTACTGTGTGCAAAGAGGTGAGCTCCTGGCAGAGGGTAGAGGCCCCTTCACCTGCAGGGCCATTCTCTGTACGTGAGAAAATGAGGTTGGTGATATTATTGCTCTGGGACCCCAAATAGGTAGGGTTTTTTGAGTAATACAATTAATCCAAAAAAATAGCGTTTTTGTGGCTATACCTCTGTAGGGCCCTAGAAACTAAGGCACTCTTCCTTCTCTCATTGGCGAGAAAAGTGGTTTCTTCATGGTGAGATGACTTTCTGGGACTCAGTTCTTTCCTTATTTCATGTGGAAACTGTGCAGATGGAATTGCCTCCGGTGGGTGGCAGAGGCCATGGAGTTGGGTGATACCGGGTCAGCCTCCCCAGCCCTGTCCCTTGGGAGCTCGGGGACTGGATGAGTCACTTACCCCCGGCTTCCCTTCCTTAATTGTAGAGCAGAGATGTCGACGTCTGCTACGTGAAGTTGTTAGGACTGAAGGCGGTCATGCTTGTGAAGTGTGTTAGTCCCGGCTGCCAGGAGGTGCAGAGCATAGGGATGGTTACGGTCACTTTGCTTGAGAAGTTGAGGGAGGTGATGGGCGCAGGACCTTGGGAGGACGTCACATCAACAGTCTGATTTGTGTTCGCTGGGAACCGGGGCCCGTCATGGGACCCACGAGCCCAAACATCTAGCCTGGTCCCACGGCGCTGGGATCACGAGGGGGACTGGGTTCTTGATCCCCCTGGGCTGACAGTCAGCCCCAGGGTCCTTCTCGTAGCTTGGAAGATGCCAAGGCGCTCTGCGGTCAGGTGCTGGTGTGGAGCCGGGGGAGGCCCGTGGGGACACCAGGAAGAGCCGCAGCACCAGCCTCCGGCACGTGGTGGGAGCAGCTCTGCCCCGCGCGTGCTCGGTGTTGCGGGGCGCACAGGGCCGTCTGAACGCCTCGTCCTGGCTGCCAGCCTGGCATCTTACTCCCCGGGGACATGCAGTCGACATGCCGCCAGACTGCTGAGGGATCCTAAAACTTTAAAGCTTGGAACAAACACACATAAAAGTCTAGCTGGAGCCCTGCCTTACAGCTAATGACTTAAGAGGGTCGAGGAACTTGCTCGGCCTTGGCTGCTGTTGGCACCATTTGCCTTTCCAGCTTCCCCAGAACTTGTGGCTATTCAGGGGGCAGGGCTCCAGTGCTGTTGCCTACCTTCTGGCCGACGGCCGCCTGGTTCCCTCCCGTCACTTCTGAGACTTGCTGTCCCAGACAGGCGAGCTCAGAAGCCAGTCTGTGTCTGATGTTTAAAAAAAAAACAAATGGCAACCTTAATACCACTGGAAATATGTATTATTTAAATAATTCAGAATAAGGCAAAGGCAACTTTAATTAGCTTTTTCTTCGTTCAGTATTTTGGTTGAAGGAAATTGCTTATTTTATGTTTACATTTTCTTTGTATCCTTAAAAGTGCACATAAGGATTAAACAAAGGACCAAAAGAATCACACTGTTTTTCAGCTCTCCAGCAAAGCTGATACAGAGGTATTTCATTGTCGCTCTAAATTGATTTGCTCTTTCTGGAAAGCAAGCTAGCTGGGTGTAACCAAAGCTATAACATTATTCATAACTTCTCTCACTCCTGGCTGATCAACGTTAGGACTCTATCCCAAGAAAATATCTTCTCTCTCAGAACCAACATAGGGACTGAAATATGCTTTGCACAGAGAAGGTTTTCCCACTCTTTGTGACAGTGAAAATGTATAACGAGCTGAAATGCAAGCACAGGAGCAGAGCGTGGGGATTGGCACAGAGGACCGCAGTGATGCCGCCTGAGCTGTCTTCTGCGGGGAGGGGATGCCTGGAGAACGGCTGCTCCCATAGGGTGTGCTCGGTGCTTTTAACCACGTGGCCCAGAGCCACCCAGAGTCCTGCACGGGCTCCTTACTCCGTACCCACGGCTGGAACCCACGGCCGGAAACAGGGAAGCCGGAGCCAGGCTACTGATGGTTTTCAAACGTGGGCCCTAGTGCTGTACCCCTGTGTCTTCATCAACTCAGAAGAGCATTTAGGATAATGGAAAACAGGGTGAATGGTCACTGGGGTTTTTTTCTGTTTCCTTTTAAAATTGAAACAATTTCTTTCCATGTAGAAAGGAAACAATTCTGAACATAACTGTAGTTCTTTTATTAAGCTCATTCATATATGTTCATGTGTTATTCAGAAAAACAGACTGACTGTTTACAGGTGTCTGAGTGGCTTAGCCTCTGATATCTGTCTCAACTGAGTGTGAATAACTCAATTTTTCATTCAAAATCCCAGCCTTTTTGAGATTCCTATAGTTTCTGGATAAAGAAAGTCCCTAATTCTGGACAGAATGGGGATTTTATATAAGCTAAGGTTTTAAAATGAGCATTTCCAGTTGGTAGAAAATAATGTCTACGTGTGTGTCCGGAAGTTTAAATGATGTAGGTGAGCTCTCATTGGTGCACGTCGCAGAGAAAGGCAGGCAGGGTGGCTGTGGAGCCGTGTGCTTTATCGTGGACCTGCTCACGTGTATCTGACCGCCCGCGTACGTGCACCCACTAAACACAGAGCCATGGGTGCTCATGCATGCTTTGATGTTGTTTCTCTCGGAACTAACCGCTTTCAAAACTGTCGTTCTGATGTGCTGGAGTGGAGTTCTGTTTGCTGTTTAGATTGTAGCCTCCGGAAAGACAGCGTCCACAGGTATTCATAGTCTCTGGGGGCAGCAAAATGCCCCAGACACTCCTCACTCAGAGGCAGGTCAGTTGGGATGGCTCGCTGTTGTGGGAGTGTCTGTTTTTATGCTGACACACGGGTGGCTGATAGCTGTTTTCTTTCTCCCCAGTTTGACTGCGTTGGGTCTTCGTTGCTGCGCGCGGGCTTTCTCTAGTTGAAGCGAGCGGGGGCTGCTCTTCGTCGCGGTGCACGGGCTTCTCATCGCAGTGGCTTCTCTTGTTGCGGAGCACGGGCTCTAGGCGAGCAGGCTCAGTAGTTGTGGCGCACGGTCTCCGTAGTGGTGGCTCGCGGGCTCTACAGCGCAGGCTCGGTAGTTGTGGTGCACGGGCTTAGTTGCTCCGCGGCATGTGGGATCTTCCCGGACCAGGGATCAAACCCGTGTCCCCTGCAGTGGCAGGCGGATTCTTAACCACTGCACCACCAGGGAAGCCCTGGCATTCATTTTTTGAAGAAAATGTTGAAATAGCAACTGACCCCTCACTCTCCCTCGCTTAGCTGCCCTGCCAGTGCAGGGCCACATCAGCTGCCTCAGCCCAGCTTTGCGCTGTTCAACTCCATGGGAAGGAAAAAGATGAATACAGCGTCATCTCTGCTTCTAGCGGGGAGACGGGGTAGCTATGTGTATACAAACGCACGCAGGTCCACTCAGAGGTGAACGGGAAGTGACGAGCAACACAGAAGCCTGGGTGCTTGTTTAGACCTCTCTCGCACGACGACAGTGGGCCCTTCCTGGTCTTTCTGCCAATAAAAGGAGTGGAAAAATATGTTATATGTATTTGATAGTAAGCAGGAGGATTAAAAGAGTACCACTTACAGAAAAGTTTGAAAACCACTGCTCTAAGGCTTCCCTCCAATCCCATGCTGTCTGTTCCAAAAGAAGTCGCCCCTGTCTTCCTGAATCCACACGGTGAGCAGCCTTTCAAGCACAATGTGTGATCCTGACTTTGAGTCTCAGCCTTTGGACAGCATCCCACCCCTCTGTGCACCATACGAGACTCCAGGATCTGCCCTCAGCCCCATCTGTCACTGGTCACCATATGCACGCCACCCATGGCCACACGTGTAAGAGCTTTGGTATTTAGAACTGGAGCAAAATCTAGCTTAACTTAGCCATTCATTCTGAGAATGTATTGATGTTAGTATTTAAGGAATCTGAGAACTTACAGTGAAAAGTACTTTGTAAATCAGCTTTACATACCGTTTTCAAAATAATCATTTATATAAAGATACAGAAATGTATTTGTCACTCAGCATTCACTGAAGTGCTTATTGTATGTTCTATTGTGTCCCTGCTGTGGAAAAACTACTTAAAGTCCTATCAGCTTTCTCTGGGAAGGCTTTCTAGAGAGGACATGTGTATTAGTTCCCTGTTGCTGTGTAACAAATTACCCCAAGATCTAGCAGTTTAAAACAACGAACACTTATAATCTCACAGTTTCCCTGGATCAGGAATCCAGGAACGGCTTTGCTGAATGGTTCAGGCTCAGGGTCTCTCATGAGGCTGCAGTGCCCTGAGGCTTCCAAGTTCACGGTCATGGTTGCTGGGAGGCCTGAGATCCTCCCTGGCTGTTGACATGAGGCCTCAGTTCCTTATCACTTGGACCTCACTGTCAGCTGCCTGCGTGTCCTCGCAACATGGCAGGCATCTTCCCTGTGAGCACGTGATCCAGGATAGGTGGATGGATGGATGGATGAATGGATAGAGATTGAGACCAAGACAGAAACAGCAGTCTTTTTTGCGTGCTGTCAGTCTCTGGTGATCACACAGACCCACCTTGGTACTGTGGGGAGGGGTCTGCACAGGGTGCACATCCCAGGAGCTGGGAATAATGAGGACTCTTGGAGGCTGGCTGCCCCACCTCTTCCTAGAGGGGTCTTCAAGGACATAGTGGAAGTGCATTGGTATAAAGATACTAGCAGGGGAAGCTGAGATTAAAGGGCACAACGTGCTCACTTTTTTTTTTTTTTTAACCAGGACTCCTTCTCTTCATTTTCATTCCTTTCCACCGACCCTCGTAGCGCAGATTGGGAAATACACAGGCATCTGGCCGCAGCGGTCACCTCCTCCCAGCAGACAGGCCATCATACAACTCAAAATCGAAACAACTGACAAGGGCTCCCAGGCCTGCTGCCTCAGTTCTTCTAAGCCTGCTTATTGCCTGGGTGTCTATAAATATAAAGCTTGGTCGTTATCAGGACCATTCCAGAAGAGCAGAAATTGCCAGGGAAACTGGGTGCTCAGGGAACTGAGTTTTCTGGGTGCTGTGGTCTCCAGGGGAGCTCCCCTGGATTCTCCCGCCAGTTGATTGCTCTGGGTGGACGGAGAGACGGCCTCCTGCTTCCCGAAGTGGGGCTGCCTTCCCTGCTCTGACGGTCAGTTGGTGAGTGGCAGGGGAGGGGGACCCCTGGGCCCGTTGCCTCATGTGACCTGGTGTCCCAGTTAGTGTCTCTGTCATCCTCAGGCAGGTCCCAGAGGTGGCCCGGGGCAGAGCGTGTGTGTCATCGACGAGGTGGGGAAGATGGAGCTCTTCAGTCAGCCGTTCATCCAGGCCGTTCGCCAGGTGCTGTCCACCCTGGGGACTGTCGTCCTTGGCACCATCCCAGTACCCAAAGGAAAACCGCTGGCCCTCGTGGAAGAGATAAGAACCCGAAACGACATTAAGGTGTTCAGTGTGAGTACCCCCGGGCCCCTCTACCCGCAGGCGTGGAGCGGGTGCCCTGAAACAGCACATGGCTCTAGATACACCTTTGGCTTTGAGTTAGTGGTATTTTTTTCCTCTCGCGGCAGAATATAGGTGAGTTATAGAAGCGAAGTTACACCTCTGCTGGATGCCAAAGCAGACGTGCCTGCGGGGAGCCGCCCGAGGCGTCCGCCCCTCCTGCGGTGCCCTCCTCACCAGGCGCCAGGGTCTTGCCAGCATCAGCGCCCGGGCAGCAGTGCTCTGGGTCTGAGCGCATCTCCCCCAGGGCGATGAGGGTGCAGAGGCAAGTGAGTGCCGTCTCCTTTTAAAGGTCTCCCTCTGAAACTGGCTGCCTCCTGCTGTGGGGAGAAGCTGCGGCTGCAGTTTGAAGCACAGTCTCCGATGCTGTAGAGTGGCACCGTCCAGAGAAGTGTCCATGAGGGTGGAAGTGTGCTGTCTGCAGCGTGCAGTGCCGTGGCCATTAGCCACACGGGACTATTTACATTTAAACTAAACGGAATTAAATTAGAGAAATCTTTTCCTCAGTCACGCTGGCCACGTGTCAGGTACCCAGCTGGTAAGACACCCTGCCCAGAACAGGTGAATCAGGCTCTGGGCGCGGCCCAGGAACTTGTCTTCGCCAGCCCTCGGGGGCTCTGGGGCCCCTGCAGTGGGAGAAGCCCTGGGGTGGAGCATGTGTGGAGGACGCGTACGTCAGGGGCAGCGTCTGGGCCGGTTGTCAGGGGCTCTGGTGGCACTGCCGGCGCTTTGCCCGCAGACTTGCCCGTCTCTCCCGCCGTCTCTCTGTGCCCCTCTTTGTCAGGCACTGTCCTCCCTGTGCCGCCTCGGTTGGTTTGCATCAGTGCGGCCACGTCGCTCTGCTGTCCCTCTCCGCCAGCCCTCTGCCGGCGCCAGGTGAAACAGTGGGGCTGGCAGGGCCACTTCTGTGGGAGGGCCGGGCATGTGCTCTAGCTGCAGAGAGCCAGTGAGTGCCTCACACCGCTGGTTACTTGTCCCCAGGGCCGGCTGGCCCCAGGGGGACATCCCCACGTTGTCACCCAGGTGTCCAGGGTACCTTTGGGCAGCAGACAGCCGCCAGGATGATTAGCCCAGCCAGACTTGGAGGAATCTGTTTGCGCTGCTGCGTTCGTTTATCCTCTCACTTGGTAGATACGGATTGAGCATCTCCTGTGCGCTGGGCCTCATGCTACGTCTTGGTGGTGAACCAGACAGACCGCGTCTTTGTCCTCATGGAGCCGACATCCTCATGGAGGGGCTCGATGAGAGAAACGCAAGCAAGCATGTAGGCAATGGCAGATGTGGATAAATGCAACACCAGGGCACGGTGGTCCCTGGGGACCGGCGGTGGGGGAGGAGGTGGCGAACCGGGGAGGCCTGAGAGCCAGGCAGGGTCACTTCCTCGGTGGACATGGGCCTTGTCTGCGGAGTTGTATGTCACCTCCTCTATCCGTTATTTCACGTGGCTTCCGTATTAGAGTCTTTGGTTGTGATTGTCGAGTTTCTGTGGAAATAGAGACAATGGATAATGAGAGATCATGAAAGACAATTAGTCTTCAGGTCAGACAGCTTCCAGGCTGGAGGGCTGGGGAAGCGCTGATGCTAACGTCCAAGGCCTGGCTGTCTCTGCAGACTAATAACCCAGCAGTGGGACTGCGGTTGACTCTCACGTCCAGAAACCAGTGCTGTATATTAAGACAACACCACGTTTTCTCCTCTCTAAGCTAGGAGGTTATTCTCTAGGCAAGGTAATCCTGGCTCCTAATGATGTAAAGTGATTAGCTTCTGGTTAATTCTGTAAGCGACCCCGTTATTCTTGTCTTTCTTGTGTTCCTCTGGGGCTCGTGTGATCTTTTGGTGTGTATTTTATAAATGAAGAATCTTATTTTCCTTATCTGCAAATTTAGGGGCTGGATTAGATACTTCTTTGGTCCTTTCCCTTTCTAATATGCAGCAAAGTCACCTGAATTCATTTTTGAGAGCATCCTTTGCATCCGACGCTTAGTCTATGGTACAAGCACATGTGAGGTGTATTCCCTTCCCTCAAGAAAAACAGACCAAGGGACAGTCCAAATCTGGAGGTGGGAAGAGAGATTTGTGTGAACAGGAGTAGGGAGAGTTGTCCGGAAGGAAGTGGTTCTTGGCTGGGTTTTTGAAGGGGGAAGTGGGGAAACGAAAGAACATTCCAGATCAGGATTATGTTATGTAAAATGCGGAGAGCAGCTTCCCTGTGCTGACAGATGATGTGGAGATGGGACTGAGGTCATGATATTGGGAAAGTATTCACAATAACTCAGAAGTTATTCACATTATCTAGACTGTTCTTCTTAACAGGGTCAGGTGAACAGAGCCTTACTTTTCAGAAAAACCCCTGAGGACACTTCCAGTCCTAGACAAAGTGGGATAGACACACTGCTCCCTGTCGCTCCTCCTAAGTCAGATAAAAACCTTGGACGTTGTACATAAAACAGACATAAGAAGACCTGAATGGTAGAGGGAAGAAGGCGCACTGGCCAGGGACCCCAGGGAGAGCACGAGAGACACGATTGGAAATCACTTGTCATTCCAAGAACCAGGAAAATCAGCCAGAGTGAGAGAAACAGCCGACATGCCAACAGCAAGACGTCATAGATGTTGGAATTATAGGGCAGAGATTTTCAAACAGCCATCATAAAAATGCCTCAGTGAGCAATTACAAACCCACTGGAAACAAATGAAAAATAGAAATTCTCAGCCAAGAAATTGAAAGCTTCAGCAAAGATACAGAAGCTGTAAGGAAGAATGAAGTGAGCATTTTAGAATGTAAAATAGCGTAACTGATGCCAGAGTCCGTGGGTAGACCCGCCAGCAGAATGGAGATGACAGAGGATGGAGTCAGTGAACCTGAGGGTGAAACGGTAGAAACTGCCCAGGAAAGAACAGACTGAAAAAATAAAATCCAGGGCCACAGGGACCTCTGGAATTCAGTAATATAGAAACTTCTATCCTGGTGCAGGTTCAGGCGTCGAAGCTTCTCTTCCCGAAAATTATGTTTCCCTCTCAGAAGTTTGGTTAAATGTTTTCCTAATTTCTTCTGTAGTTTAATGCCAAGTGTAGCCACTGAAAACTGTTATAAATTTATTTCAATATTAGGTTATGGGAGACCACATGTCAGAAAACATTTAATGGTAATGTCAGTGCTACAGAAACGAGAGGTGAAGACCTTCACGGGTCCAGATTCCAGCAGGAGCTCTCGTACTGCTTTCATCCTTCTCTGACTCACAACGTGAAAAAATATGTCTCTCCCTGCCTGTCACTTCTAACAAAAAAATGTGAGCTTGGTCATGCTGGTGGCATTTCCAAAGCATATTTCACTTGATTTCCTGTGAAATCTCTCCTTCATGAAGATGCTGGAGAATGTTGTCCCCTGAGGGGACAGGAGAGAGGAGAGACGCCCGGAGTCTCAGGAACGGGGATTGAGCTGCCAGGGTGGCCGCCAGTCCTGGGGCACCTGGGGGAGGTGCTGAGGTCCATCAGCGCGTCGGGGACGTCACGGCAGCCTGGTCATCAGTGAGAGCTGGCGGGCCTTGTCCGAGGTTGTTCGGTTAGTAGGGGCACAGCCAGGATTCAGACCTCGGTCTGTTGACTCCCAAGCCTGAGCATTACCGTAGCCCTGATGTGTGTTACCTTCGTGGGTAGGGGTGGTTCAGATGATTTGAAATCTAAGATCCCTGGAAAGTACTTGGTCTTTCTACTTTAGAAAAATGTTACTGTAACTAAAATCTGTTCTACTGTTCTGAATTCAGAGCCACTTAAACTTGTTTTAGTCCATAAAGCAGTTTTTCTTCTTTTAGTTTTTGCCCATGGATTGCAAGATCACAAGAAAAATGGGAACTACGTCCCAGCTTCCCTCCAATTTGGAAATTTTTAGACCTCCTCTTACTCTGCCTGGCCATGGGTTTTTTAACCAAGCAGGGTATAAACCATTTTCATCTCATCAGGAATTTGATGCTGTTTCTGGGTCACAGACTCCTGTAGGTACAGGAATGAGCATACACCTGCCGACCTTTAGGTCAAGAGTCAGTAGGCAGGGTTTTCTGTAGAAATTAACAAGGTAATCCTAAAATTCATATGGAAATTTAAAGGACCCAGCTCAAACAATCATAAAATGTTGGAAGACTCATACTTCCCGATTTCAAAACTTACTGCAAAGCTACAGGAATCAAGACAGTGTGGTGCTGGCACAGGGACAGACACGTAGATTGTCAGAATAGAGTTGAAAGTCCAAAAATAAACCCTTGCATCTGCGATCAACTGATTTTCAACAAGAGTGCCAGGACAAGTTAATGAAGAAAAAATTGTTTTTCAGCCAAAGGTGCTGGAAAACTGGACATCCACATCCAAAAGAATGAAGCCGGACCCTTACCTCACATCAGACACAAAAATTAACTCAAAACAGACCGTAGATCTACATGTAAGAATGAAACTATAGAACTCTTAGAAGAAAATATAGGAGTAAGTCTCTGTAAACTTGGGTTAGGCAGAGTCTTATTTGTTCCAACACCAAAAGCACAAGTGACGAGAGAAAAGTAGGTACAGTGAACTTCACCAAAATTTAAAATTTTTGTGCTTCAAAGGACACTGTCAAGAAAGTAAAAGGACAACCCACAGGATGGGAAAAACTATTTAAGAATCATATATCTGATAAGGGACTTCGTGTATCCCAGAATACTTAGAGAACTCTTACAACTCAATAATAAAACAACAAATAAACCAATTAAAAAAGGAGCAAAGAATCTGAAAAGACGTTTCTCCAAAGATAGGCAAATAGTTGATAAGCACATGAAAATATGTTATAACACCATTAGTTTTTAGGGCAGTGCAAACCAAAACCACAGTGAGCTAGCACTGCACATTGCTGGGATGGCTATAATGATATTAAAGGAAAGAAATGGAAAATAGTGTCAGTGAGGATGTGGAGAAATTGGAGGCCTCATACCCTGCTGCTGGGACTGTAAAAATGCAGCAGTTCGTCAGAAAGGTAGACGTGGGATCACCCTATAACTCAGCAATTCCACTTCTAAGTGTGTACCCAGAAGAATTGAAAACGTGTGTTCAAACAAAAACTTGTACACTGGTGTTCATAGCAGCCCTATTCATAGCGCCAAAAAGTGACAACCCAAATGTCCATCAGCTGATGAACAAACAAACAGGATGTGGTGTACACACACGATGGGGCACCACTGGACAGTAAGAGGGAATGATGTGGTGACGTGTGTTCAACGTGGAGGGGTTTACGTCACGTGACACCAAGGGAAGGAAGCCTGTCACAGAGAATTCCACACTGTACGATTCCATCTGCACGAAATGTCCAGAATAGGCAAATCTATAGACAAAAAAAATTGGTTAGTGGTTGCCAACACCTGGGGGGAGGGAGTGAGTGTAGTGATTGAGAGTGAGGGTAATCGGGGGCGGGCGGGGAGGGCGTGATGAAAATACTCCAGATAGATAGTGCTGATGACTGCACGACTGGGAATCTACTAAAAGCCACCGAATTCTGCCTGAGGTTGAATTTTTTGGTATATGAATTATAGCTCAGTAAAGCTACGCTGTACACTCACGCAGAAGTCAGGACACCCAAACAAAGAACCATCACCTCTCCTTCCTCCTCCCGAGAGAAGTGGCGTTGCCACGGAAACAAAGAACCATTGCGCCCCTCCTGCCGCCTCCCGAGAGAAGCGGCGTTGCCATGGAAGCATAGTCCCATCCCACGGGCACTGGGTTCCCGAAACCCCACTGGCAAAATAATTCTTGGTTTAGGGCCTTTAAACTTCAAGGGAAAGTAGGGTTAGAGGGTTTGAATGCATGAATGAGCCTATTTTTAGGTTCAGTAAAATGAAATGGAGACAGTGTGAAACGGAGAGACTTGTAATCCTTTTGTTATGTGTTAATGTATAATAATGAGCATTGTCAAATTAATTTCTTTTTTCAATCCCCTGCTTATTTAAAACTTGTCAGGGTACTTCCCACACAGTTTCAAGGAAATGTATGTGGTTTTGTTTTGCTTTCTTGCACATAGTGTATACATGAAGAGGCATTTTTTTTCCCTGCCTGTTCCTCTGTCCATATGTTCACAGCCTTCCTGACGTTACAGCGCCCAAGTCATTGACTGGTAGGCCAGTCTTAGGCCCTTCCCTGGTCCCAGGAGGCTCAGAGCCACTCAGATGCCTAATAGGCCAGAGTCTTCATGATCTGTATTTAACCGCTCAGCTCTATTTCAAAGACCCTCCTCTGCTTAGAATATAAGAAGCATTGACGGAGCACCCACCCTGTGCTAGACGCAGGAGGAATGTGACGCAGCCCTGTCACCCTGGAACTCGCCGTCCAATTTTCTAGGGGCCCGAGGCCGGGCACCTCCTGCAGCCCTGGGCCGGGCATGGTGGGAGGAGAGGGCGAGGACGCCGGGGTCCTTTCTGCAGTCGTCCTCACCTCCTTTTCCCTCCCAGCCCCCAGTGCCCTCTTCTCGTTAGCCTCTCAGGAAGGGCTTTTCTGCCACCAAAAGTCTGGGGGTAGAATAAAAAGTAGACCAGAATTCTCCCGAAAGGGAAGCGTCCCCGAGTTGACAGACGATGCTGTGCTTGTTCTCGCATCTGAGGGTTTGTCTTGGCTGGAGAGGAACGTGGCAACTGAACGCTGTAAACGGCTTTGCATGAAGATCTTACTGCATAATCTTCAGAAGTCATCCTAGAAAAATCCAAGGGGGCGGTGGAATATTAGTGTTCTGTTCATCAGTTTTTAGTGAGAAGTCATCAGAATGTGTCTTTTCTAGTTTTTATGCTTTGTTCTTTTTCTGTGCAAGGCTTGGAGACGTTCTCTGCGCGCTGGGGGCGGGTGGACCCTGTCCCTGCTGCAGCCCCGCAGCTCCCGGAGGACGGTGGGCGGGGCTCCAGCAGGACACCTGCGTGACAGCGGAACTGTGGCCCTGCAGCTTGGCAGTGCTCTCTGGGGCTCTTCTTTTATCATCTCTGAGCCTCCCGCCTGTTAAATCCTGCTTCTCTGCAGGCCTCCGCTGGGCCACTTGAACAGCCTGCCCCCAGGACCGGGGTCTTGGGTAGCGGGGTTTCCACCTCATCACCCTTCACTTCCCTTCATCCCCCCGCCCCAGCCATTCTTTCCGAGGGCTGAGGGCTTCAAAGACTGGAAGTGAAGGCTTAGTGATGACCCAGGGGAAGAAATCCTACCAGCAGCCTGCAGACCCTGTTTCTTCACGTGTCTCATCGCACCGGCTTCAGTTTACACTTGAACGACGTCATAAGTGTCCCGTGCGGACCTGCCGACCTCCGGTGCCCGAGATCCACCAGCGGCGGCTCCTCTGGAGCTGGATGGCGGAGCCGGGGCCCCCCTGGGGATGTCCGAGGGAGCGGGGCAGTACCTGGCCCCTCCTCCCCCACCCCCGCTGCCACCGTTGCCCCTGTTTTTCTTCCCTCTTGGGTCCGTCTCTCTCCTCCTCTCCCAGCTCAGCATCTCACCGTCTCTCTCACGTGTGTAAAGGGGGTGATGAAATGTCCCCATCAGAGGAGGTGGCCCTTCTGGGCCTGCAGTGAGCCCTCAGGGACCCTGATGGCAGAGCCCCGGGGACTGCTCGTGAGGCCAGGGCGGAGGCGAGGGCCGAGGGCCCACGTGTCCTCCTGCCCTCCCTGCGTGCCGCTGCCACCCCGATCCTCCGTCCACGGCGGGGACTCCCTCGGATGCTCTCCGCAAGAACGGGCTCGGGCCAGTGTAAGCCAGAACGGCAACGAAGCCTCATGCGGACGGGCGGTTTGTCATCAAGGCGAAGACGGGGCGGATGGTCCTCCTTAAGGTGGAGCCAGGGCTGCCCGGGGTCCAGGGGGCGGCATCCTCGGACACCACCGTCAGGGGACCGGCCTCCGCCGCCTGGCTCCGTCCTTTCAGGACTCAGATGGTCAGGAGGTCCCCGGGGCCGTGGGCAGCTCTGGTGCAGCAGAGGCGCCGCGCTCTTGCAAGAAGGATGTGGGATGCAGGAGCCCCAGGCGGTGAGGTCCACTGCGCGTTTCCTCCAGACGCGCGTTCACCTCCCGAGCCGGGGCCCCTGCCCCCCGCGGCGGGGGGAGGGCCTGTAGCAGGACCAGGCCCGTCTCCTCTCGGGGACCTCGCACCCCGAACCCGCTCAAGGTCTTCCGGCCGCACGCACCTCCTCTCCGTGTGATTCTCTGCTCGGCCCTTCTCTCCGCCGGTGCCCTTCTCCCGGCATCCACCTGTCAGATGCAACTCGGGCATAACCGCCTGCGGTTCCTCTGCAACCCTGCTCTCACTGCTGTCCACGTCTGCCCCCCGTCTGGTCTGCGGGCTCCGTGAGGTCAAGGTCCTGGTCTGAGTCTCGCCATCCCCAGCACCTTGCCCACCAGCAGAGCGTGCTGAATGTTGTGTGGGCCACCGAGGAAGGCACTGGTGATGGGAGGAGAGGCGGCTCTGCCCGTGCTCGGGGCGCAGCCCCCCACCCAGCTGCCCGGGGGCGTCTGGATGCTCGAGCTGTACTCCATGGGCCTGTGGTAGTGACAGAAAGAAAAATATAACACAGATCATCGGAGAGAGCTTGAATAAACTGTTAGTTTTGTTTGTTTTTGTAACTGTTGATCATAGAGGTAGCACACCGGGATGCAGGGGCCTGTGTCCTAGTCTGCACTGCGCCCGTGCTACCTCTGAGAGCTCAGGAAAAGCCCTGCCCTTCTCTGGGCTCCTGGTTCCTCGTCATTCACATTGACTGGTGTCGGAGGTTTCTTGCAATGTGCAGATTTGCTAAGCTCACGGAGAGGTGAGTAGATTACTGACCTTCAGAGCATCCCAGAATCCTGGGTGTGACGCAGCGCCAGTGGGGCCGCACTCAGTGGGCCCACCTGGAGGGCCAGTGCCCACCTGAAGCACAGGTTCTCCCGGCTTCACTCAGGCATCCTTCTTTCCAGGTCAGGCTGAGCTCAGGGGCCACGTCCCAGTCTGCATTCCCATCATCCCTCCCAGGGTTCAATTCATAGCCCTTTTCTGGTTAAAAATCCTTCCGTCATCAAAACCCACTGTCACTGTTTGAGCCGCAGCTTCACAGAAGCTGGTGGTGGGATTCGAGTCCACCGGCCCAGTTTTCAGAGCGCTCTGGAGGACCTGGGCTTCCTCCCTTGGTCATACCTCGCCTGGGTCACACTTTCTAAAACACCCCTCACCTTTCAGGCTCTTCTTTTAGAATATTACCTGGCAGAGTAGGTAATTGAAGGAAAAGAAAGGGACTCTGAAGCGCGCTTTCTTGCTTCTTCCCACAGGTCACCAAGGAAAACAGAAACCACCTTCTGCCAGAGATTGTGACGTGTGTGCAGAGTGGCCGGAAGTGAAGACGACTTGTCACTGCTTTTCTGCACGTGAACACATCTCTTGGAGAGGAGCCTCAGTTCCCTGCCTGTCCAGGTTTTTGGCCTTCGGGTTTATGAAATCTTGGAGGCTTTTCCAAAGAAAGCCTGACAGCTGTTTTCCATAAAATGTTTAAAAGATCAAATTAGCCTTAATGTTGGATTGACTTGACAAGATTAACAATCCACTGTGGCTTATTCATGCTGAGAGATTTCTGTTTATTTCCTCTTGCAGTTGTGCATATGATTTGGGTAAATTATGAAATGAGAAATGGTTTTCGGAGTATTAGTTGGAATTTGCCCCCATTGATTGAAGTTTATAAATGTGTTCAGGGAAAAAGGGGGAGAAAAGAGTTCACTGCCTAATCAGTTTTGCATGTCAGGAAAATTAAATCCCTCTCCAGGAGCAGCTGAAGTCTCCCGCAACTTAGAGTGATAACAGTTACTTGATTTTTTAAAAAATCAGTATTTCAAAAAAAGCCACTTTCGGTCCTCCCCCCTCCCCATCTCTTATTGTTTATCTGTTTGCTTATTGCTTGATAAAATAAAGGTAGATGTGATGATCGCACGCATGTGGGTCCTTGCGTGGGAGAGGCGAGCAGTCTGTAGAAATGTTGGTAGCGCCGGGTACCCAGCAGGGCTTCAGATCAGAGCCGCACTTTGGCCCCGTTCACTTAGACAAGTTCGCAAACCTTCCTGGGCCCCGTTTCCCTCCCAGAAAAGAGGGAAGTGGGTACCATCAAAGGAAGGCGTCGCCACAGCCTGAAGGAAGCCACCCTCAGGCGTCCTTGTGATCCCCTGGGGGGCGCCCGGGGCCGGGGCCCGGGCTGCGGGGAAGACGGTGCAGAGAGAGAAGGTGCAGCCTGGGCAGGGCCCCGTGGGACAGACCACTGAAGCCCCAAAGCTCACAGAGGATAACAGCTGCCCTCCCAGGGGTTGATGGGACACAGTGACGATAACCAGTGCAGTGTCTTTAGGCCAGTTTTGGTGAAGAACTATGAATTACCAGGATTTCTTTAGCCTTAGCTACAAACCCAGCTGGTGCTAATGCCGGGTGTGCCCTTGAATATGACCTCTGACCGGTCCGGGCATCTGTGGAGCGAGGTGTCCCGTGAGCTGGGCCCTGGGGCAGCAGACGATGCAGGAAGCAAGTCAGAAAGAGAAAAACAAATACCGTATGCTAACACATATATATGGAATCTTAAAATAAAAAAAAAAAAAATGGTTCTGAAGAACCTAGGGGCAGGACACACACAGTATTTTAAAAAATGGGGTTTTTTTGGCCAAGCCGAGGGGCATGTGGGATCTTAGTTCCCTGACCAGGGATCAAACCTGGGGCCCTAACCACTGGACCGCCAGGGAAGTTCCCCAAATGGTTTCTTTTCTTCTCTGAATTGGCACGTGTCAGGGAGATGGTCCTTCTCCATCTGTCTCGTGTTCGTAGAATGCTGTGTCTGGGAAGACCGCGTGGGAGTAGGGGCGCTGGGGGCAGCTGATGGCAGGTGCTTGTGACTTGGGACAAAGCAGTAGGAAAGTGGAGCAGGCTTGGGAGGAGGGCTTGGGGAGCAGGCCTTGCGATGCCCGTTTCATGGGCCAGGAGAGGTCAGTGCACCAAAGCGGTTTTAGAAAACGACTTGCCAGGCAGGTGGCTTTAACACACAGGGCACAAATGAAAATCAGTAATGCCAGGTTAGCCCCGTGATTTATAGAAGGCCAAGCACTACAGTTTATATTATCTTTAGAGGAGAAGCAGTTTTGTTCAGTGTCCAAATGTAGAAAATAAATAACTCTTTAGCTGTGTTCTGACGGAACAGGTGAATAACTCCAGCAAGAAATGTCACCTTCGGAAAATCTCCTCTAAATGGGGGCTAATACAATATTTTGCAAGGAATATGCTCTGATAAACAGTTGACTCGCTGAAGATCAGATTAACAAGCTCATGAGTTGTAAATATAAAAGTTGTTTGCAACACTTGAAAAAGTCACGTGGCCGCGTCGTTGACAGTCCGTTAAGAATCCTGGAGGGGATCCAGCCACGATCTCACCCATGGGTCTACGTGTGCACACGCTCAGAGCGTACACTCAGGTGGCTTTACTGCCATAGACAACGCAGAGGGTGGCATCCCTGTCTGAGGAGTCTGGCCCCGATGTGGGTAAACTACACCTTTCCTTCTCCCGCTGCGTCCCAAAAGGCTGCCAGAGAAGCGGGATGAGCAGTAACCCAGCAGTCGGAAAAGCAGCTCTCGAATCTCCGGTGGCAGGAGTACCCGCGTCGTGTCTGCCTTCTCACCTGCATCGCGCTGTCCCTGCAGACTGCTCTCCCAGCTCTTTGAGCAGCTCTCACTGGCTGGGGAAGCGGTGACTCTGTGTTTCTTACTTGTGGAGGCCCGAGGAGTGCCCAGTCTGAATGCTGCTGGGCGTGGGTCATTGTCTTACCTAATTCAAGTGGCCACCCTATATGGGGAGGCCATGCTCACAGCTCAAGGCTGCCCTTTAGTCCTGAGGGCTTGGCTGCAATGTTGCCCAGAAGAATTTTGGGAACTGCCAGCCAGGTTTGCTTGAGCTGACTTGGAGGACTGCGGTGAGGTTCTATCATCAGCTTCTCTTTAGACAGACGTCAGCAAATCCATCAGAAATAAGAAGGAGTGCACCTCCAGGGATTGCTGATTTGAGAATCATGCACTGTGTCTCCAATTATACAGAGTCTACCTATTGTTATTAATTTCTAATTCTTATTTTATAAAAAAAAGAATATTGCCATCTACTTCCAAGGGGTAAGGAATTCTCTGCAATACCCTCTCCTCTGCCTACACTTCCAAACTCCAGGTACCTTTAAGAAATTTGTGTGACTGTTTCCAAATTGAGTATCCCTAACTATTTAGGTCTTTCCAAAAGTGACGGTTCGCCAGGTCAGGGATGATATTCTCCATGGGCTGTGTTCTACGATCCCTTCTTCCTCCCTCATGTCAGGAAGAAGCCAGGTTTCTGCTCTACCTGATGGGAATCTTAAGATGAGAAAAGCTGTCTCAGAATTTGCCTACAGCATTATAAATCAACTATACTTCAATTAAAAAAAAGAATCTGAAAAAGAATATATATGTGTATAACTGAATCACTTTGCTGTATACCTGAAACTAACACAACGTTGTAAATCAACTATACTTCAATAAAAAATAATTTTTTTTTTAAAAAAGAAGTTGCCTAAATGTCATTCTTACAGTGAAGGATGTGGTATTTCTTTTGTTGTTTTTTGGTTTTTTTTAGAAGTGACAACAGTTTCAGCAGAACTCAAACAACTGGACACAGCAATAACTGTAAACATTTTAATTCCAAAAACAAAGGTATGTGCAAATGTCCTGTGACGCGGTAAAGATTGCTTGGCTTGGAGACAGGCGTGCATTCCTGGGAAGCACACAGGAGCGCTGGGCGAGACGGGGCCTGACTTCTTGCAGGACGTTGCTGTGACTGCAGTTAACATCATTCCTAGGCGGCCCTCCGTGACCTGCCTCAACTAGACTTCTGCACTCACGTTGCTGGGGATGGTTGGCTCCTTTCACAGGATGCTTTGGACGTGACTGCATGCACTATCACATTTTTTGCAGTAAAGCTGCCACTGGTTTATACTTACTTAACATCTGCATAAATATTATAAAGAAGTGAGATGTTTTTATGTAGACTGGACATCAGCGCATTGGACCAGCTGGTGGTGTGATACGCACTGCTGTCCGCCTCTTTTCCACAGTAACAGTGACATACAGAATGCCAGTTGTTTAGCATGCAGCTGTCTTATTTTCATCAGGACCGGAAGGAGTTATTTATGTGCTCTATTTGAGTTGTCTTAAGATGTTAACATGGCTTTTATTTGAATTTTCCAGTTCTGGGAGGGGTGCTTCCCGCGTCCCGCCTCTCTGGGGCCGCGAGTGCCAGAGCAGGAGGGAGGCCTGGTGTCAAGGTTTGTGTTCATCACGTGAGATATTTTTCAAGAACCTGAGATCAAGTTATTCTGTTTTGTACACAGCACTTATCTTCCACAGGATGGGTCTCCCGGCTGTCATTCTTTGTGCTGTTTAGTTTGGGGAGCACAGGGGAGAAGCTGGGGGGGGGGGCTTGCGTCCCTCCCCAACGGCGTGGCTTCTCCAGCCCGAGCTCAGCTACTGCTCGTCGGAAGCGCTCTGCTGGGAGGCCGTGTCGTCCAGGCCCATGTCCTCCTGGCTTGCCCTTCTGCACATCACCCGCAGGTTCTCGGCCGCGTGGCGATCTCGAAGCAGCCCCTGCTCGGTGGCCTCCGTGGGTTCGCACGGCTCGGAAAAGTGCTTGCAAAGAGAAAACAGAAGCAACAAGTGATGGCTCAGCAAAGCTGATTGCTTCCCCTGATGACCACCCCACGGCTGTAGGTACCAGCCAGCAGTGTGGCAGGAACCTGGGGTCAGAGTCTAAAGTCAGGTCCAGTTACAGAGGACCAAAGCGGGGGGGGGTCTTTGAGGACAGAGCATGCAGCCCGAGCCACGGGCAGCGGGAGGCGCCTCTGCACACAGGGCCCTCTTCTCGGGTAACCTGGAAAAACATGACCTTGGGCAAGAGGTCACTTGTGAGCCTGGATTTCCTGAGTTTGGGTCAATGTCACTTCATATACATTGAGTCCTGCACAGCTGCTCAGTCCTGCAGGTTTGACGCCAAACAGTATGACCGAGGCCTTTTTATTGTGGCTGCACGCGGTCCCAAGGACCCAGCCATCCCTGTGGGAGAGAGAATTGGCCAGAATCCCAGAGCTGCATCCACAGACTGTCTTAAACACACATTGGGGGTGGCAGAGAGCTGTGATACTTTGTGCACCGTTACTGAGGAAATGAAAAAAGGGAAGTTTGTTTATGCTTAGCTATCTAACTTAAACTCCTAAAGTAACCCGGGGCTCCGGGATGCTCATAACCCTGCCCTGAAGGCTAGCACACCATCGCTGCAACGCCACGGCTCTACTAAGGGTGGTGCATGCCGGCCTGGTTTCAGGGTGGCTGCAGGTGCCACTGTATGGCTTCTCCTGCGGGCGGGGGCAGGCGCCGGCCTGTAGGGCTTCTCCCTTTGGGAAGAGGGTAAGGGCAGAGCCCCCATCATCCACCTCCAAAAAGCCACGCCCGGAACCAGAAGGCCAGCAGCCTGCGGCTCTGCCCCTTCGCGGGCAGGACGGCGTGTGACCGTTCAGACGGAGCGTGGAAGTCTCCAACCTGATGGCGGCTTTTGCCTTAACATCTCCGATTTCTCCCTCCCTACCACAGTACAGAAGAGAGCGGCTGGGTGTTTACTTACGTACTTAACTTGTGAAGCCCAGTTATTCATCCAGCGCCAGCCAGCTTGGGATTCTCGATAAGGAACCGTTTATTTGGGCAAAGTCCTCAAAACTCTCTAACATTTAACTGCGTAAAAGTAGAAAGCCATCTCGGGAGCCACCGTTAAATCTAGTGGCTCGGAACTGATGGTGAGCTGCCTGCAGTGCTGACGTGTGTCCTTTCCTCTCCCTCAGCCAGAGGAACGTGGAAAGAGAAGGTTCTGTCTGCACCCGTGGAGGACATGCCCCCCCCCCCCGCCCCCGACATCCTGGGTTCAGGGCGAAGGGGACTCTGACACCGGCTCCCTCCACCGCCTGCCTGGGCGTCGTCATTACGGTACACGTGCCATACATCCTGTCCGCTTCCGAGCGCGGCCAGTCCAGCTCCCGTCTCGTTGCCTGTCTGTTACTCGGGGAACCCTACAGGGCAGGTGATGGGAGCCTGCAGGCCTGGGGGACCGGGCTTATCGGCCAGGAGTGCCCCCCACCCCCCGAGCTCCTCACCCGTGCGGGCTGGCTGGTGGTCCTGGCCGAGGGGCCCAGGGTGATGTTGACACTGCTGGAGGACTGGGTGTCGCTGGTGTTACCCCCCTCGGCGGCAGACAGCCCGGAAATGACCAGGACGCTCGAGAAGCTCCTCTTGCCAAAGAGGAAGCTGAGGGTGGAGCTGGTGGACGAGCCCAGGCTGGACCTAATGAGGGCCTCGGCCCGCTCGCGGACGCTCAGGTGGCCGGCAGCGGGGGCGGGCGGGGGCTGGGAGCGCAGGGATGCCGCCGAGGTGCACGGGGACAGCCGGCTGCCCGAGAGCCGCCGGGCCAGCTCGTGGACCGACGTGGACGTCTGCAGGAAGGCCGGGTGGCTGTCCACGGTGGGGCCGGATGAGCGCGGGATGGGCGGCGTTTGGCTTAAGACCCTGGGGGCCTGGACGGACTGAGTCCTGCCTTTTCTCCTGCCTTTAAAGGAAAGCAGAGCAGAATAGGTAAACGACAAGGACCTACCGTAGAGCACAGGGAACTCTACTCAATAGTCTGTAATAACCCATGTGGGAAAAGAATCTGAAAAAGAACGGATATATCTGTATGGATAACTGAATCGCTTTGCCGTGCACCTGAAATTAACACGACATCGTAAACCCACCATAAATTAATTTAATAAAAACAACAACACATAAGTGTGGGAATTAAAGACAAAGAGGGAAAAGCAAGGGCATTCAAAAAGTCACTTATCTAGTCAACCAGAGCTTTCTAAAAAGGGGGATTTAAAAAAAAAAAAAACAGCAGAGCAGACCGGCTTGCCGTGGCAGGCAGCTGCCCATGTCAGTGTCCGCGTGCTGAGGCAGGCGGGCTGCTCTGCGGGGCCCGAGGGACCCAGGCTGGCCTCCCACCTTCTGGGCTGGGATGGAGGGTTGGGAGCCCAGCTCGGGGCTCCACTGAGGCCTGAGAACTGAAGGATGGGGCAGGGGTGTTGGTGTGGGCCACAGGCCAGGGCGATGGGCCCGTCCGGTTTGCCCAGGCCTGTCCTGGGTTCCGTACCGAAGTCCCTCGTCCCTGGGAGCCCTGTCCTGGGCAAACCCATAACGTGGCCTCATCAGGCAAATCCCATCATGTCCCTGCTTCGGGACTGGGTTCCCGGGCTCCTCTGATAAGCAGTGATGAAGGGAAAGCATGCAGGTTTGCATCATGTCTAGTTGCCTTCGAAAGAGGAAAAACGGGTTGAGCCACATGCTGTGGCCTTTTTTTTCTAGAAAAGTTTTCCCTTAAGATCAAGGTCTTTGAGAGGAAGCCCTCCCCGGCCCAACTCGGGCGTGCACGGCCCGGGTTCCCACGTCTGTCAGGGCTCCCAGTGGACTGGAGGGGCTCCCAGCTCCCTTTGGCCAGTTGTCCCTCCCCTCAGGGGTCCTTCCTGGCCCAGCTCTTGCTGAGACTTGCTGAGACGAGGCCTTTATTTTATTTTTTACTGGAGTCTAGTTGATTTACAATGTTGTGTTAGTTTCAGGTGTGCAGCAAAGTGAATCAGTTATACATATACCTATATCCACCCTGGCCTAAATCTAAAAAAAAAGAGAGAGAGAGAAAAACAAGGCTATTTTGGACACAAGGGACCGGACCGCCCGAGGCTTTGGTCCTGGCACATCTCTGGAGGAAGGCGGGCTTAAAGCGCCCGTCCTGTGCCTGACTTACCTCTGCGGCTTTAGAGACTAGGCGGGTGACGAGCCTTGACTTGCTGCAACGCCGAGTTCCTTGACTTAAGCCTCAGTACTCACCAGGGTCTAATTCTAAAATATTATTTTAACCACAGGGTCCTACTGGGAAGCACAGAGAACTATATTCAGTAGCCTATGATAAACCGTAACGGAAAAGAATGTGAGAAAGAAGGTATATATATGTTTAATCGAATCACTTTGCTGTACAGAAATTAACACAACATTTGTAAATCAACTGTACTTCAGTTTAAAAAATAAACATCAATAAAATATTATTCTGAAGGGGGCAGCTGGTGACGCCACGGTGCTACCAGTTGCCCTACTGACGTGTCTCCAGGAGTGGGTACAGTTACATGCAATGGGTAAAAATAGAGGGGGCTGCAGGGTGGGTACCCCCAAGGAATGTCACCTCACCCCAAATGCCCAAGTGATTAACCGGGCACCCGGTGATTCTGAAATATTTACGTTTGTCTATGGGAACACGTCTTTTGCGAGGTAACTCCTTAGGGCACAGATGTTATTGTGGACATTCCCCGGGTCCTCTCTAGCCCTGCCCTTCCCACAGCGGCGGACTGGCTGAAAGGGCCCTCCTGCCTCACGTTGACCTTACTGCCATGTGACCACTGTGGTGGTGGGGGCCCGTTTCCAGAGGGCACTGGGGCTCCCACCTGGCTCCCTCCTGCCCGTCTGCTGAGAAATCGGGGTGCCCCCCCCGCAATGCTGCTCACAGAGTGGTACTGGGATCAGGCTCCCCAGGTGAGTGCAGGCAGCTCCCCGGCATGGGGCTCCCCCTCCCCGGGGATGGGGCCCATCTGAACGGCCCCACTGCAGCGCTGCGGAGGGAGAAAGGGACCCTGACGAATCAGAATGAAGAACAGAGATGGTGATTTGTTAGTTTATTCAGAGCTTGGCAAGGCCAAACATCTGCTTGTGATTTATATGGTAACGCTGATTGCTGCCCCAGAATAGTCCACATTCATCCGCAAGCCAGTGATTTTGATGTTGGAGAGACCACCCGTACTTAGTGGGGGAACTTAGCTCATTCCAGTAACAAAGGGGAACGGTCCGTGTTCCATGCAAGATGGGGTAACCCCTGCCCCGATTTCACTGCTTCAGATTTTCTTGGTTTTTTTTTTTTTGTCGCTCTTGATTTTTTAAAAGTTAATTTTGCAAATGGAACAAGTACGAAACCAAGCTAAATACATCTATGCTACTTATTATTCTGTAGTTTAACTTAGTTTGCCAGTTACTTCGTTATCAAATTAGGAGCGTTTCTAGGGAAAACCTCCTCAGAACCTGGGTTGAAATTCCATGTAAATTACCCGCCCCTGTTCATCATCCCAGCACTATTCCTTTGTCTTTGACTGTTATCTGAAAGGTGGTGGTGCAAATCCTTAGAATAGGATAGAAGAGAGAAATTATATGTATCAAATGTTAACTGTTGAATCTAGATGAAATGTATGTAGGTATTCATTGCCTTATTCTTGAAGTTTTTCTGTACTTTAAAAAATTTCAAAATAAAACACTAAACTATTAAAAAAATAGGATAGAAGAGATAGCCTTCCTGTCCAATATGGGATTCAGATTAGTTACAAATTCCTAACTGCTCTCCTCAGCAACCAGCCCACCAGCCTCCACCAGTGGGCCGAGTCCCCTTCCAGCAAGGAGTCTGCAGGTTGTCAGGCCGCACTTAGGGCTGCATAGTGAGTTCCTGGCCGTAGGGCGTGAGGGCCCGCGAGTCAGGCATGAGGTGCTGGGCGTCCACACAGTGTGCCCACCTGGGGTTGCAGTCCTCTGGGAGTCTGGCAAGGGCCAGGATGGGGATACTCGGCTGGGGACTGAAGCAGGGACCCAGGGAGGGAGGGAGCAGTTGGGACTCCAGTTATGGGCACTGAGCCTTGGGCACTGTGAGTAAAACAAGAGTCTGTTCTTAGAATTTCGTTCACATTCCCCCTTGAGAGCGGCTCAATCATTGCTGCATAGCTAGGCTTCTCTGTCATGCCCTGCCCGGGAAGTCAGGTCCTTCACCTCGGCCCCAGGGACTCCCACAGGGCACAGCACACTGGTCGTCACCGGTTGCCTACGTGGCATCACGCGGTGCTCTCCACCCTCCGCCCTTCCTCTCTGACTGCATCGGCGCATCTACAGGCTCGGCACGCGGCACACTGACCAATAAACAACGACCCAACCTGCAAAACTCACCTCGCACGGAAACCCAGAGCTGCTTCAACCCCTGACTGGGAACAGAGCCAGCCCCAGGCGGTTTGGGTTTGGCCAAGGGCTTCCTAACCTTGGCCATTGGAACCATCTGGGAAGCTTCAAAAGTGCCTTGACCTAGACACTGAGACCCACCCCCCCGACCCGTGTGCCCCTGCAGACTGGGCCCTGGGCCTCCCCTGTAGCCTGGGAGGCGAGCTACGGGGCAGGAGCTGGGAAGGTGAGTCTTCCAGGTCGAGTACAAAGATAGGGGATCAGGAATCTCCCCCCCAGGACTGGAGACCGACCTCTAACTTCCCTGCACCGGCTGAGCAGGCTCCTGGCTTGCTTTCTGGAAGCTGCGGGCACCATGGTTTGATTCAGTTGGAGGGAGGGCGAGAAGGAGGCCAGAGAAGCCGGAGGTTAGAAGGAAACCCAGCAACTGCACAGCACAGAGGCCCCTTTGGCGATGCCGTCCTGCTGGGAACGGCAGCGGGTGGCCGGGCGGGTGGCTTCCCAGGCTGCCCTCCCTCCTCCAGGGGCCTTCGGGCATCTTGCCACTGGCTGCGCCATCTGGGAAGAGCCCTTGGTGGCGCCGGGCAGGGCCGTCCCCCTCCCCATGTGCGGCTCCTTCTGGGGCCGGTGTCCTTGGGGTCACGAGGGCTACTGCACTCGGGGCTTTGGTAACTGACAGCTTTGCGCCTGGCCCTGTCAGGGCACGGGAGTCCCCCTACCCCATCCCCACTCTCTGCACCGGCTCAGGGGCGGCGGCCTGTGGGTGGAGGCCTGAGCCGGGCGGGGGCAGCTCTCCTCTAGCCTGCAGCGTGGACGCCTGTGAGCACCTGCGTTTATCGGGCGCTGAGGGATGCAGCCTGGGGTCCTACCAGAAGCTTACCCCTCCTGGGCTTTGTTCTCCAAGCCCCAGGGTTCCGACATGTGCTTACTCACAGGTGGGGCGTGTTTCTAGCTGCCACCGAGGGACGTGGAGAGAAGGGGCAGGGGTCCTGAACTTCCCCAGGGAGTGAGTGCGTGCAGTGAACCAAGCCAAAGGTGGCCACGTCCCCGTATGGCTTTAACCAGAGTGTAGTAAAAAGAAGGGGACATTTCAGTTTTCCAGGGGCAGGAGGAGGTGTCTGTGTCCTGGGTGTGGGGAGTAAGGTTGTCCCTTTCTGATGCCAACTTCGAGCTTTTCTAGATGTCTCTCAGGGGCCTGCTGTGCCCTGACGTCCCGAGATTTCCCTGCTGCCTTGAGGCGTGGCTGTGAGTCCCAGTGGCTGGTTTCAGGCCAACTGTCTCATGTGTTTCATCCTTTTGAAGGCAAGTTCAGACTCCATCCCTGTCCAGCCCCGCAGAATGGGTGTCTGGCTTATGCCACCAGCTGTGATGCCCCCTGGTGAGTTTCAGGAAAGCCTCGCCCGGGCAGCCACTGAGGCAGGGGGATGGTGAGGCTTCAGGCAGGGCTGGAGGGCAGAAGGGGCCATCTGTCATGTCATTCCCCCTCCGGGACTCACGCCCCACCAGCTTCTCTCAGCCCACTGGGGCCCCCTTGGGACTCTAAGCCAGATGGTCTGAAAGGTGGTCACTCTTGGTGGCCTTGGGAGAAGCGATTTTAAGAAGCAATGATGGAGGACTTCCCTGGTGGCGCAGTGGTTGAGAGTCCACCTGCAGATGCAGGGGACACGGGTTCGTGCCCCGGTCCGGGAAGATCCCATGTGCCGTGGAGCGGCTGGGCCCGTGAGCCATGGCCACTGAGCCTGCGCGTCCGGAGCCTGTGCTCCGCAACGGGAGAGGCCACAACAGTGACAGGCCTGCGTACCGCGGAAAAAAAAAAAAAAAAAAAAAAGCAACGATGGAAAATGCACAGCTGGTTTGGGCTCTGGAAGATGCAGCTCCGACATCTGCCACGAAAGCCTGTGACTGCTCCCAGCCTCAGGCTCCGGCGGTGAATGGGTTGGGGGGGGGCTGTTCACAACCTATGGGGTGTGGATTTTAGGACAGGAGGCAGCGCTGGCCCCAAGCGCTGGTATAGCTTCACTTCTACGAAAGGGAAGAGGCAGCTCACCGAGTCAGAGCCCGTCCAGCACGCCCATCTTCGGCTCTTCAAAAGCCTGCGGCCCCGCCAGCCAGAAACCCCCAGACTCCAGCCTCCCTCTGGTTCCCACAAGTCACCTGGTTAGACGTGCCAAGCGCTCAGGAATTTCTCCATTTGGAACCCACCTTGCATTTTCCCACCTGGAAGATCCCTTTATGTGATTTTGAAACTTAAAATTCTCATGTGATAACAACTGTTAACTAAGCAATGAGAAACTCCTGGCCTGAGAGCCCAACACTGAAGGCCTCTGGCTGGGCGACCGCTCTGCTTGGGGTTGGGGCAGACGGCACGGGGCGGGGAAGGGGGCCTTCTTCCCCCTAAGCAGCTAATGGCAATCACTTTGCCCATCTACCTACCTATCTACCTCTCCCTCCCTCCCTTCCATCTCTCATCTATCTTCTATTATCTAGCTATCATCTATTGATTCATCTCTATCTATCATGTATCCATCCATCCATCCATCTATCAGCCATCATCTGTCTTCTACCCATCATCTGTCTGCCTCTCTGTCTCCCGATCTATCCATCTACCATCTTGCCCATCTTTATATAAATCCTCAGTATTTCAGTTAAATCCTCAGCCTTGCTTCCAGGAGACAGGGACCGTTCCTCATTACTCATTCGGTGCAGAGCTGGCAGGGGAACACACAAAAAGGCACTTAATGAATCCTTCTGGATGGTAAAAGCACTGAGGCCAAAAGGCGAAGCCACTAACAGGTTCTGAAGGGCAAAGCTGAGTGCCAGTGTGCCAGCAGGAATCAGGGCCAAGCATCTGTCTCTCCCGCATCCACCCGGGTGCGTCCTCTGCGGGCCCTCGGGGTCATCTTTTCTAAGCAGCCCCCTCCTCCCAGTGGACTGGGGTTTTGGGACTTCATCCATCTGGTTGAGCCTAACTGCTTTTAAACTTTAAACTCAGCCCAAACTTGAACAAAGCCACCCCCGCCATCCGCACCTGCTGCCACCCTTCTTCCCTCTTTTCTTTTTTTTTTTTTTTGTGGTACATGGGCCTCCCACCACTGCGGCCTCTCCCGCCGCGGAGCACAGGGTCCGGACGCGCAGGCTCAGTGGCCACGGCTCATGGGCCCAGCCGCTCCGCGGCATGTGGGATCTTCCCGGACCGGGGCATGAACCCGCGTCCCCTGCATCGGCAGGCGGACTCTCAACCACTGCGCCACCAGGGAAGCCCCCTTCCCTCTTTTCTTATGCTCTGAAATGTCAGGTGTAAGTGCAGGAAGGGGAGAGCTGTAGACAGTGGGCAACGGAGAGCAGGAGCCTGGCTCCCTCGCCACAGACTTGGAGACGGCGGCTCAACTCACAGAAAGACGGAGGCACCATCATAGATCAAGAGCTACAACACAGCCCGAAACAAAGGCACGTGAGCCAATAGGCACTGAAGGAGTGAGAGACGGGGTGGAAGGGAGTGACCGCTGGGCCAGCGGACAGACACATGGCTGGCTGGCTGGCTGGCTGAGGTGATGGATAGACAGATGGATAAAGGTTAAATGCTGAATCTAACACATGGAGAGTTGTTTTCTGAGTAGAACCTATAAGAGTCGTGGATATTTGGGGCATCTTTTGTCCCAACACTGATTTCTCCTGCAAAAAGGGTCTCTCAGAGGTTAGAACGACAACACAACCCACAGTGTTGGCCAGTGGGACGACAGGAGCCTTATCAGTAACACGAAGCCCCCGCTGCACCCACCTGTCGTCCTTGTCCCTTCAGGGGGTGACCGGTGGCGGCTCCCATCCTTTCTGGGCTGTTCCGAGCTGCTCTCCCGACTCTCACCACTGGGGGCGCTGCTGCCGCCTACGGGCGGGGCGCCCCCGCCGTCGGCATCCTGGCTGTTGCCAGCGCCGGGCTGGCCGGCGGCATCGCAGTCCTTCCGCACCCTGTGAGAGGGAGAAACGCTTCAAGGGTCTCACCAAAACATTTCTGATTGTCCCAAACGCCCCATCACATTCGTGTCCAAATCAGGGTGGCAGACCGGACTCTACAGGTGAGCAGCACACCTGGAACGCCGGTGGAGAGAGGGGCTTCCGTTCCCCAAACCTCAGAGTCTGATAAATGAATACACCATGCCCGGATGAAGAAGCCGCAGGTCCCACCAGCCACAGGGACCCTCAGCTCTGGGGCCTGACATGGAGCTCTGCCAGATTCAGACAGAACATCTTAGAATTCGTTCCAACTCACCAGGGACACCGTTACAACGGGGTGAGAAGACTTAACGGGATGAGAGATGAGTGCCGGGTGGGAGGAGGGATTTCAAGCCCCGTTCTTTGAGACAGATGTGTAACAGCCACTCCCAAAGACCCATAACCTCGGCAGTACCGCAAGGACTCAAGCCCAAGTCTCAGCCCGTGGATGCAAGGGGGAGGGAGACAGACTCATCTGATGAAACGAAGGATGCGCTGCGGCGCACTTGGGCACGGCAGTTTTCATCTCAGGAGGAAAGAGCCCTGGACAGTGACATTCCAACCAGAAGCCCTGGAGTCGCAGCCCCGCCCCATCCAGCATCCGGGTAAATAATGGCCTTTGTTGTCAAGACCCACCTTAACCACTTGGCTCGGAACCACGCCCTGACGCTGTCCAAGGTGACGGGTCCGCTCCAGACGTTCTTCAGCTGCCTGTGGGTCCCTAGGTAGGAGGTGGTGAGCGGGGAGACGTACATGGGGTAGCCCAGGGGCTGGTCGCAGGAGGAACTGATCAGGTTCCGGAGGACCTGCTTGTGGTTCTGAATGCTGCCGCGCTCGGGATTGCAGTTGCGGAGGAAGATGAGCTCTTGCTGCTGCCCCGCCCAAAGGCCACGGACACACTCTCTGTTCACCTGCAGGGCGGGGAAGATGCGGAGAGAAAAGCAGATGGCGGGGGCCGCCAGCATGTTGGTTCTGGGTCTGAGTACCTGGGACCGCAATACTTTGGCCTGAAGCTTTCATAGTCAAGCCCGAATGGCAGCCCCGTAAGGTGGATGTGATGCCACTTTCACGGGGCCACAGAGATCAAATTAAAAGGAAGGAAGGCTTTGTTTCAGCGTGGTGGTTTGAAGCTATAGGAAGAAGAGAATCTCTGGGAAGGGAGTTCTCGGGTTCAGGAACAGGTTATGAGAGGAAGGTCTGGAATTTTAGAGAATTGTAAAGTCTTTAAGAATAAGCTAGGGGCTTCCCTGGCGGCACAGTGGTTAAGAATCCGCCTGCCAGTGCAGGGGACGCGGGTTCGAGCCCTGGTCCGGGAAGATCCCACATGCCGTGGAGCAACTAAGCCCGTGCTTCACAACTATTGAGCCTGCTCTCTAGAGCCCGCGAGCCACAACTACTGAGCCCACGTGCCACAATTACTGAAGTCCACGTGCCTAGAGCCCATGCTCTGCAACAAGAGAATGAGAAGCCTGTGCACCGCAACGAAGAGTAGCCCCCGCTCGCCGCAGCTAGAGAAAGCCTGCGTGCAACAAAGACCCAATGCAGCCAAAAATAAATAAATTAATTAATTAAAAAAAAAGAATAAGCTAGATCCTGACCCTCAGCGACATGTGTGTCTAGCCTACCAGGACTTCTTGCCAAAGCTGTCACCTGGGCACCGGCTCTCTGGGTGGGAAAGGGCCCTGGAGGAGATGCACCGCCTGCCCCGGGGGTGCCCTGCATGCTGGGCAATGCTGCCCCCCCAACCCTGGGACCGTGGGTCTAGACAGAGGACGCTGGCCCAGGGCGAGGGCATCAGTGCCAATCCATCCTATTTCTTCTCACATTCCCCCCAGCTGGGAGGCTCGGGCCAGCTGGGAAGGATGGCCCCGTACCTTGATCACCTTGAAGCTCAGGAAGCTCCTGTGCAGCATGATGACCTTGTACTCGTCCGTGCCCTCGTCTACCACGTGCCGCAGGGTCAGCAGCTCCTCCTTGTTGGCCAGCACGGCGCCCCTCCAGGCCGGGTCGCCCTCATGGCAGATGACCACTTTCTTCTCAAAGGACTGTATGGCCTCGTAGAGGACCACGGGGTCCTCGTACTCGTCGGGGCAAGTGAACTGGTCCTGGGGAAGGAAGTCCAGCTTTGGGTCAGGAGGACCAGAGAGCTGGCCCCGGGTGGGTGCAAGGCCAAGCCCACCTGCACGTCTCACAGTTGCCCTGAGTGGATGGAGGACACCTTGCCAACCCAGCACCCTTGGCCTCGGGGCCGTGCTAGGCAAGGAGCTTGTGGCTTAGGTGCCTATGACTTTTTGAGACAGCGTGGGCACTTCTGATGTCATTTTCTCTGGCCAAGTCCCCTCTTCCATCCTAGTGGGAGATCGCCACCTCCTAGGGGTCTTGAGGACACACTGTCACGGACACCGTCAAGAATCTGCGATGCCTCAACGCTTAGTTACTAAATCAGAAGCCCACTCATCAATGTCATGCCGAGGAAGGGGACTGCGTTTTTGAAAGGTCATTTTTTTCCCCTGATGTTTCAGGCTTATACTTTTTTTAAAGAAAGGAATGTTTACCTGGTGCAGCTTCAGGGACATCCTGAGAGCTGGGGCAACAACTTTGTGCAGCAGGTCGATGTCTGCAAACACCCACTCATCCTGGGCTGTTATTCTGAAGTCACCTTTGAAGAGGGTGTGGAGGCCGTACAGGAAAGAATCCAGGCTGCGAAACAAAGTCGAGTTTGTCCATTCATACGGAGCAAAGGTGTTCAGGCTCCTGTCACCCTGAGCTGGCCTGAGTCTCCCTTGTGTCACCTCAGGAAGGATTTTACTGTCTTTAGGCTGATCCAGCAGAGGTCCCAGCGAACACCTGACACTGCAGGCCGTATTCGGACCCTTGTGACAACTGCTGTAACGGTCACCTTCAGGGATAGCCACTGATGCTCTGGACCCCTGAGTGTGATGGTGGAGGTCCTGGTCAGAGCTGGCCTGCTATGTCCACAGGCAGAGTGAGTGCTGAGACACGGGGCCGTCTGGTCCAGGAGCCCTGGGGCCTCCACTTCTTGGGAGGGAGGCAGGGAGGCCAGGGCAAGAACCCAGGCCCTTCCACTGGTCGTCTCTGTGTTTCTGGATAGCGCTTTCGGACTATGTCACTCATAATAAAAATTGGATTCTCCCACCATATGGAGAGAAAATGACACCAAATCCAATCTCAAATTGGCCATTTAGATTCTCAGAGAACCTCCAGCTCCCAACCCCACCTTTTTTTTAATGACTAGAGGATGAGGCACGATAGAGGGGATTAAAATGAATGACGGAAGGATTTCTCGGGCTGTCCAGGTTTTTATGTTTCTAGGCTTTTGGGCTTTGTTTCCATTTCCTGCATGTAATTAAGCATCGCCTGGGTGGAGAGCAGAGAGGTGCCCGAGGGACATCTTTCACGGTCTGGGTCCTTTACCTTTTGGGTCAACGCAGGGAGTGGGTCTGGGAAAGCGACTCACCCTGTATTATGAGGAGGGAAAGAATGGTGCTTCCCTCATTCGTCGCCTCGAGTTCCAGTGATACACTCAGTCCCAGCGTCCTCTAAACACCCTGGCCTCTGACATCCCTGAGCGGGAGCATGGGCAGCTGTACGAGAAACAGCATCCCCGACGGGGTTGAACTGGGACAGAACGAGCAGGGAAGTGTGTGAGGAAGACACGCTCCGAGGATGGAACTGAGAAGGATCTAATGAGCTGGCTCGCCCAGCAAGACTTTGGATCCCATGCAGCACGCCAGACCCACACGTCAGGGAAATAGCTCCACTGCTGGCTGCTGGAGCACGTCGTTGCGAAACACCCCAGCATCATTAACCTCCTTCCAGAACTCCCTTGAGAGGGATGCCGGGGCTTGGAGTCAGAGCAGGCCGTGGGAAACGGGAGCAGCCAGGGTCTAGGCAGGTGGGGCAGATGCTGTGGCCTCGAGGAGCCCAGAACCTTCCAGAAAGAGTCCAGGAGGCAGCCCTCCTGAACAGGCTCCCCCGACACAGAACAGACTTCCTGGAGCTGCCTGCGGTCCTGGGAGGGGAGGGGTGGACCGCAGAGCCAGGCTGGAGCAGTGCAGATGCAGGGAGGGAAGCTTTGAAACGGTGCTAACTGCTGTCACTGAAAATGGTCCAAAATGCCCCTGTCATCAGATAGGGGTGAAGTCCTGAAAAGAGGGGGTTAAACGTGGGTGGGTTTTTTTTCTGGAAAGGATTAGAAGCATGCCTCGCTGCTTGCATACAGGCGCAGAGAAATCACTCCTCTTGATGTGGGGCTGGGGACGGTGGCAGAGGGAGATAGAGGGACCTGCGCAGATGCCCAGAGCGACATGGGCAGATGGGAGAGGAGACCCGGAGAGTCAGCCCATCCTTTGCTCGGCGCCGTGTGAAAGCAGCCATAGGCCCGACTGCGCGGTCGGGAAAAGGCCCTTCCACGGGACCTCCCTGAGTGAGTGTGAGCCCACCCCAGGGCCCCAACGGTAGATGCTTTACCGGCCCTTTCTAGTTTCAGAGGAAAATGACACTTTGTGACGCTTACTGCTCTTCCATTAAAATAAGCCTCAATGCACAAATGAACGTATCTATGACACAGAAACAGAATCACAGGCACAGAGAACAGACCGCTGGTGGCCAAGGGGGAGGGGGCAGAGGAGGGAAGGACTGGGAGTCTGGGATTAGCAGATGCAAACTATTATCTATAGGATGGATAAACAACAAGGTCCTACTGTAGAGCACTGAACTATAGTCAGTATCCTGTGATAAACCATCACGGAAAAGAATATGAAAAAGCATGTATATGTGTGCATAACTGAATCACTTTGCTGTACAGCAGAAATTAACACAACATTGGAAATCAACTACATTTCAATTTAAAAAAAAAGTTTTTTTTAAATGAGTCTCCATGTAGAAAACAAAGCCTCGGGTAGAATTCCACTAGATGGATGGCATTACCCCTAGCACCTTAAAGGTACAGGCATCCTAAAAGTGAGGGTGTCTCATTACCTGCCTTTTAATCTCAGGAGGAGGAGGAGGAGGAGGAAAGCAGAGGTGTGACAAGCTGGGAGGCTTTGGCGGGGAGAGCACAGGTCTCCAGGTCGCCTGCAGCACGTTGCTGACTTGGAGCACCATCGGGCTTGGTCTTGTTAAGACTCTACTGAGAGATGACAGGCTCCCACCCCCAGGCCAACAGCTGGAGTGGGGAAACAGGGTTACATCTGAGTCGATCAAGGTTGGCCTTCGTGGGGACCAGAACGGCCACCGCCCGGCCCCCTAGCGCTGCCTTTATTTACTAAGTTTCTAGCACGTGTGCAGTGCCATGTAAGACCGGGCTTATCTCGGTGCTGCGGTCTGGCTCTCTACCTGTGGATGTAGAGATTGTCCCTGCGCTGAGGACTGCTTGGCGACAAACTATAAAGGGCCTTCTGTACCTCTTCTGCTGCACTCAACCCATGTTCCACGGAGTCAGGACTTGAATCATACGTCGCCTTCATAACTGTGTGTGCACGTGTGTATGTGTGTGTGTGTATGTGTGTACACGAGCATAGGTGCACATCTCTGTGTGCATGTGTGTGTGCATGCATGTATATTGTGCATGTACATAGGTGCACATTTGTGTGTGTGCCTGAGCATGGGTGCACATTTGTGTGTGCGTGTGTGTACATGTGTGCATTTACATGGGTGCACGTGTGTGTGCTCACGCGTGTGTTGGAAAGGATGATCCAGCCTCCACCTCAGAGTGACTCTGCACCCCCAGCAGACACCAACGACCACCAAGCCGGGTCTTCGCGACACTCTGCTTGTACCGCCTCCTATTCTTTCTGGTTCTGACCCCGCTTCCTGTTCTACGATGACATAACCCCTGGTGCTGCACAGATGAGAGGCTGGAGCCACCAGTACTTGAGCACAGTCACTCATAGCCTTCGTGGAAATGGCCACGTTCCAGCTGGAGGCTCCGGCTGTTGCCTGCAGTGCCAGCGGAAACGCCAGCCCCAGGTTAGCCTAAGGCTTATGCTTTAACGGGTCCCGCCCAGTTCAGCATTCTCACCCATCACCTTTCAAGGCAATGACAGCTTGAGGACGGCCAGTTGAAGCAAAGGTTGTTTTCACTCCTTGTATTGCATCTTTCTTTATCCACAGAGGAGTCCTCAGAGCTCTATGCTAGCCAGATGCTCCTTAAGCCCCTCGAAGCCCTACTTTTGTTCAAAATCACTGACGAACTCAGCCCAGTTTCCACCTGCACCCTCTCACTGGTTCTTGGCCCAAGGACATGTTGGCCCCCGGGGGACATCTGACAATATCTGGAGACATATTTTGGACGTCACAGCTGAAGGGGGTGACGCTCCTGGCACCCAGTGGGTAGAGGCCAGGCAGCAACGTCCAGGACAGTCCCCCCCCCAACAAAGAACCACACAGCCTAAAATGTGAATAGTGCCACTGCTGAGAAACCCTGCTCTCTCAGGAAAAAAGAAGTAGCCTTCAAGATAGGGATTTTAAGTTTTGGACAATGCGTCATTATCTTGGGCGCAGCGTCAGTGAACCTGAGGATTCAGGTGGAAACAAGGCTAATGCTGGGGCCTGGGGCCTATATTCTGACTAAGCTGCTCGGGCGATCCTGAGGCGCCAAGGGTGATTCTGGGGACCAGAACACCCAGACATTTCAGGAAGCCTGGGCAGGTTGGGCAAGGCTGGTCCAGGGCAGGGTGCACGGTGTTAGCTGGGGGATGGAGAGGGACAGAAATGATGCCCACCAGCACCCGGCCAGCAACGTGGAAAGAGAGGGGAAAAAAGGCACCTGGGGACTTCCCTGGTGGTCCAGTGGGTAAGACTCCGTGCTCCCAGTGCCAGCGGCCCGGGTTCGATCCCTGGCTGGGGAACTAGGATCCCGCGTGCCGCAACTAAGGCCTGGTGCAGCCATAACAAATAAGTAAATATTTTTAAAAGAAAAAGAAAAAAAGGCGCCTGCCAGCGCTTCTGTCCCTTGAGAAAGTCCCGCCAGATCCCTGCCCCTCCGGCAAGTGCCTTAAGATTAATCAAGGTACAATCCAGGTGCTTTTCAATCCAGCGTGCTGGCGCTCGGAACAAGTGAGTTTGGGCACAAGCTCTTCAGAGCTGAGTCTTGGTTTCCCACAGCCCGCGGGCTCTCCTGGACGTGAGCCCCACTGGTTTCAAAGCCAGATTTTATGGGGCTTGTTTTTCTGCTTCAGGTCCCCCAGGTGGGGAGCCCAATGTGGGCCTCAGACCCCTCGCTCCTCAGGGGGGACCCCCTTGGTGGTGACTTCCCTCCCACTTGTGGGTCGTCATACTGGAGGTGCAGGTTCTGACTGGACCGTGTCTCCGCCCCTCCTACCCTTCTCGATGTGGCCTTTTCCGATATCCTTAGTTGCAGAAAATCTGTCCTGCTAGTCTTCTCAGGGATCGTTGCTCTATGTGACGTGGTAGGTTTGGTGTGATCGTGAGAACAGGTGACCTCAGGATCTTCCTACACCACCATCTTGACCTGAGCTGGACGACTTGATTTTAATCTCTGGTTCAGGACCGCGCGTCACGTTTACTTTATTTCTCTTCTAGATCCTGATTTCTGAGTTTCCTACCCCAGTCTGTCAGGCAGACCTCAGTCTTGTCTGCAAGAGGATTCACTATGACGTCTGGCCCTAGTCTGGGGTCCCGTCTCCAGTAGAAGGTCGGCAGGGAAACTGAGATTATGTCCGGGATTCCTGAAGAATGCGATTTTCCTCAGTCCGCTGTGGGTGAGAGCAGTGTGGACATGGTAGATGTGACCCCAGACTAGGACAGTGACCCCCTGCCACAAGGTCATCTGTAAGGGCTCTCAGCCTCCAGCACAGGACATCTAGGGCTGGACTCTTTGTCATTTTTCAAGCTTACATTTATCTTGACATGTTCTATTCTCTTAGAAGCCTTGTTACTCCAAGAGTCAGTAAAATTTCTTCTTCAAGCAAACATGTTGCTGCTGTGGATACAGGCACCTTCTCACCTTTTATCTCTATAAATGGACCATCAGCTAGGATCTACTCATCACCTCTCATGTACCTGAAGACAGTCACTAAGCCATCTTTTAGCCCCTGTGGTCAGTGAAACTATCTTGATTTCCTCCTAAACATGCCTTTATATTTGTGTGCTCTTGTTCAGTAGAAGACACAGTTCTACGAAGGGGATAGGCCCCAAACGCCAAATTAAAACCACTATCAGGGTTTGCTTGTCACAACCCTCTTAACTCATCCTATCTCCGTAACATATGGACGTCTTATCTGAAGACATTGTACATACCTGTACTCCTTTGCTCCCTTGCGTTCAGCTTATCATGTAAGCTGATTCTCAATTTGCTCATCCTCTCTAATTTTTCAGGCGTGTATTTTGCTTCCTTGAGGATAGCCTATCAAAGCTATGTCACTGCTGTGAAGACAAAATATTTCCCCAAGAAACCCATCAAATGAAGCAGAGCTTGTGACTTACGCTAGGCTGCTATATAAGACTTATCTGTGGAGTAAGTGTTCAAAAATCATCTGTTAGTCTTTAATACTAAATATGTGAGAATGACTTGTTAGGTCTCAGAAAGTACACTTAAGGGCACACTCCTGAGTTAAAATTATACGAGGATAAAGCGCATGTGCGCGCACGCGCACGCACACACACACACAGATCATAAGCCACTCCTACTTTGAACATGAATAAAATATTAGCAAAGTGAATCCATCATTGCATAGATAGAATGTATCGTGACCAAGAAGAGCTTATCTCAGAACTGTAAGGATGTTTTACTGAAGAAATCTATTCATATAACCTAGTACGTTAATAGATTTAAGAAGAATTTCATCTGAATGTGAGCCCTCAAACTTTGAAAGAATTCAGCATCGTTTCCTGATGAAAGCTTTAGCAATCTAGGAAGAGGAGGACACTCCTGACGATGAAAATGGTCTAATAGAATCCTAAAACAAACCTTATTTTTTAACGCTAAAATATGACACTTGTTCCCCATTAATGTCTGGATTAACGTGAGGATGCTGTGTTAGACCGAACGATGGCCCCCAACACGTCCATGTCCTAATCTCTGGAACCCGTGGTTCTGTTACCTTACAGGGCACAAGGAATTTTGCAGATGTGATTAAACAGAGCAGTTTGAGATGCGGAGACTTTCCTGGATCATCTGGGAGGGCCCAATGTAAGCAAAAGGATCCTCGTAAGTAAAAGAAGGAAGCGGGTGAGGTAGAGCTTGTCAGAGAGACTGGAAAAGGCTACACGTTTGGCTGGGAAGATGGAGGAAGGGGTCGCTGCGATGCAGGCGGCCTCTAGGACAGGGGATGGATTCTCCCCTCAGAGCCTCCAGAAGGAATGCAGACACCTTGATTTTAGCCTAGTGAAACCCGTTTTCTACTTTTGATCTCCAGAGCTGTAAGACAACTAATGTATGCTGCTGTAAGCCACCGACTTTGTGGTAAGTTGTTATAGCAGCAATTGGAAACTAACACAGACGCCCACCTCCAACTGGAGGTCAGAGCCAACGGAACAGGAAAAAGAACTGAGGTATAAATACAGGAAAGAAAAAGGCAAAATTGTCATTATTTGCAGATATGTCTTTTCAGCAGAAAATCAAATAGAACTAATTGAAATAATGTTTATAACAGAGTTCAGTAGAGGTGCCCAGGAAGAAATCGGTATAAAAAACTAAATACAGTAAGTCCCCTACAAACAAACGAGTTCCATTCCAAGAGCACATTCATTAAGTCCAATTGGTTCGTAAGGCCAACAAATTAGCCTAGGTACCCAACTAACACAATCAGCTATATGGTACTGTATTGTAATCGATTTATAATACTTTCCACATAAATAATACATGAAAAACAAACACAGTACAGTAAAGTAAACAAAAGCACAACCACTTGTAGAGGATGCATGCGTGTAACAATGTACGCCAGACAGGTGAACTAACTTACATGATTGGGCTTACAAACGCACGTTCGCATCTTTGAAAGTTTGAAACTTGAAGGTTCGTATGTAGGGGACTTACTGTAACCTTCCTGTATACCAGCAGTAGCCAATTAGAAAAGGTGACAGGAAAAAAAGGATTTTATTCATGATCACAATAAAACTATAAAATACCTAGAGACAAGTCCATTAGGGATTACAAATCTCCAAAAAAATGATAAACTATTATGGAAAGACATTTAAAAAACGGAATGATTACGAAGATACACCATATTATTGACTGATGTCCGTTCTTTCCCCAAATTAATCTGTGATTTTAATCTATTCTAAATCAAAATTCCAAATGAGGTTTTTTATAAGATATGAGTCTAAATTTCACCTGAGGAGAAAATGAGGAGTAGCAGGCCCACCATAAAAACAAGTGCACCTTGAAATACGGTACAGGACTGCTCAGGGAAGTGACTCAGTCCCAGATAATCAAATCTTTCCCTAGACTAGCAAGAGTATCATTCCCAGATTTATCTCATCACTATGTTTGCAACAAGCAGAGCCGACTTGGAGTATGAGAAGCTGTTTGAAACAAAAAAAAATCCCATCAAAACAAGGCTGACCAAAGCAGCTGCTAGGCACGGTGCTTATTCAAGGAAAAAATAAATAAAACCGACCAAGTTAGATACAGCTGGAGCAGGAATATTGGAACAAGTAACACAAAGAACAAGATGGAAGAAATCTGAAAATATGTTGTACGGGAATGGAAAGAGTGAAATCGTTGAAGCTTTTTTTTGCAGTTTGTAAAAGAAAATTTGAAATTTATTAAAAAAAAAAAAAGAAAAAAGAAAAACCTTCCCATTGATCCAACAAAAGATCATGTGCTTGGATGCTGTGAATATCTGAAGACTCATTTTGTGATGTGGAGTCCAGGATCTTCTGAGGCCCTTCTCAAAGAGTATTCGCTATGTACAGAATTACAGGGGACTGTTTCACAAAGCCCACGAAGGAGGCTTCTGCTAGACTTTCAATCATCAGATTCAGTCCCAGATGACCACAGAGGGAACTGCCTGGGTCTAGTATGAGGCTGAGTCAGGTAGGAGGGAAGAGAGGGGCTAGAAGCAGGTCAGCTCCTCCCCAGAGTACTTCCTAGAACACAGATCAACACAATACTTTAATTGGTGAGCATTTCTCATCTATGAAGAGAATCATAAAGTTCTGGGATGTGGGTGTTGAAAGACTAGCTGTCACGAATTCCAACCACCTTGGTTCTCACCTTTTCCTCTTAGTGACTCAAGGCTATAGCCTCCAGAGAGGGATGGAGGGACTGCCAACCACACCACGTCACCCCTTACCAATGCACACACGTCACGGAGGACGCCTGTCCAGGGCTCGCCAACAGGAATGACTCAGAGCCGTCCCCTGCAGGAAGGGCATTCGGAAACACCTTTGACAAGTCTCCCTGGACTTGTTCACCCGAAGGCCAGGCACTGTGACGGCTGTTAAACAAGCACACATGTGGCTTTTGCCCTTAAGCAGCCTGTCATCCCACCTAATAACCCCCACACACACTCAGGTAGGGTATCAGAAGGACCGCTTTGCAGAGCACCAGATCAACGATACAACACAGACATCGGGAAGAAAGTCCAAGTGAAGGAGAAACCACTACCTAGAAGCTCTTTCTTTTTCAGCTCCCTGGGTCTGTATGATTCTCAGCCTCGGCTGCACGTCGATGCACCCGGGGAGCCCTAAAAAAGTCCCGACGCGTGGTCCACCCGCAGGGGCCGTGATGTGCTCGCTCTGTCCTGGGCTAAGGCCTGGGCATCGGGATATGTACAAGCCCCTCGGGAGATTTTCATGTGCGCCAATCAGGAGGCCTCTGACGGACAGGCAGAATCTAGAACATCTGGTGCACAGCGCTAACTACCAAAGGGGCAGCGTGTGACACGGCCACCAGCCGGGGCCATGAGCAGGTGACTGTGAAATTCACAAGGGCGGTTTCCCTGGAGAAGGAGGAGGTCGGGGCAAAGAGCACAGCTCCATCTGCGATGCCAGTTCAGGGGCTTGTGTGTGAAGGCAAGACCTCAGGGACCGAGGGTGAAGGAGGGTGGAAGGGGCCAGGAGAGAGTTTAAGGCTAAACACAAAATTGTTTTGTTCTTTAAGAAGAGAAACTTGCAGAAAGAGAGTTTGAAAAAAAACAGGAGAAGCAGTATCCAGTCATCAAAGCCCCACAGAGTCCGGGCGGGGCAGGGGCTGGCGTTAAAGCACAGAAGTGACAATTTTCTTTTGTGAAGAAAAACGGGGGAAGGGAACTAACGTTCTTTTGAGCATTAATTCCGCTAAATACCAGGCTAGGCGCTTTGCATGCATGATTTCATTTAATCTTCCCAGAAAATTTGCAAGGAACCTTGTAACGTAGAACAACGCCCTATACCCAGAATTCTGGGGTTTTGACTGTTCTGTGTTACGGCTGTTTCCACATCTAATTCTCCAGATCACTGTGGTTAAAAAGTCTTCTCAGAGGCCCAACGTGATTTATTAGGGAGAAAACACTCCGGAAGAAGTAGGAGCAGTCCACTTTAAAATAAAGAAAACGATGGACAAAAATCTGTCCAACGTATAAAATGCCAACTGGTGTCTGTGACAACTGCTTCCCCAGGTACCTGAGGGCCATGTTGTGAGCCGCAGTCCCCAGAGCTCTCCTGCCCAGGATGCAGAGTGCGAACGACAAAGTCACCAGAGGAGAGTCCTCGTCACTGTCCAGGTGCTTCGAGGGCTGGAAGAACAAGGATGTTAATTCAGCTTTCACGTGGGTTCTGGACCAACAGACAACTATAAATGCAGAGGCTTTCCCTCTGTCACCCACGGTGGTCACCCGGGCCCCATTAAAGTGACCTGACAGATGGGAAACTCTGCTTCCTGAGTTTCTCTTGAGGTTGGACGTGGAAAAAAAATTTAAATGGGGGGCTTCCCTGGTGGCGCAGTGGTTGAGAGTCCGCCTGCCGATTGGGGGGATGCGGGTTCGTGCCCCGGTCCGGGAAGATCCCACATGCTGCGGAGTGGCTGGGCCCGTGAGCCATGGCCGCTGAGCCTGCGCGTCCGGAGCCTGTGCTCCGCAGCGGGAGAGGCCACAACAGTGAGAGGCCCACGTACCACCAAAAAAAAAAAAAAAAGAAAAAGAAAAATTTCAATGGGGAAACTACCTTAGGAAAGTAAAGGGACTAACACGAGGCTGGCTGGACTGCTTCCCTGGAATTGTGGATATGGTACCTCGAGGTCAGGAAGATGGTGAGAGCTTGCAGTCAAATGAACCGCCACCTGACCCTGTGCAACGCCCACCTTAACCCTGTGCAAGCCCACCTTAACCCTGTGCAATGCCCACCTTAACCCTGTCCAAGCCCACCTTAACCCTGTGCAAGCCCACCTTAACCCTGTGCAAGCCCACCTTAACCCTGTCCAAGCCCATCTTAACCCTGTGCAACGCACACCTTAAACCTGTCCAAGCCCATCTTAACCCTGTGCAACGCCCACCTTAACCCTGTCCAAGCCCACCTTAACCCTGTGCAACGCCCACCTTAACCCTGTCCAAGACCACCTTAACCCTGTGCAATGCCCACCTTAACCCTATTCAACGCCCACCTTAACCCTGTCCAAGCCCACCTTAACCCTGTGCAACGCCCACCTTAACCCTGTCCAAGCCCATCTTAACCTTGTGCAACGCCCACCTTAACCCTATTCAATGCCCATCTTAACCCTATTCAACGCCCACCTTAACCCTATTCAACGCCCACCTTAACCCTGTCCAAGCCCATCTTAACCCTGTGCAACGCCCACCTTAACCCTATTCAACGTCCATCTTAACCCTATTCAATGCCCACCTTAACCCTATTCAATACCCACCTTAACCCTATTCAATACCCACCTTAACCCTGTGCAACGCCCACCTTAACCCTGTGCAACGCCCACCTTAACCCTATTCAACGCCCATCTTAACCCTATTCAACGCCCACCTTAACCCTGTGCAATGCCCACTTTAACCCTGTCCAATGCCCACCTTAACCGTGTCCAATACAGGGCACAGGCACACCAGCAGGGAGAGAAGTATGGGAATCAAGTGCAAATGAGGGTTTTCTGTTGCCTCCACAACAAGAAGCCCACTGAGCTGACCATAACTCCAACAATTAAATGAAGGGTGTCATCCATAGCTTAAAAAGAGGCGCATGGGGAGATGCAGAAGGAATTTAAACTTAAAGTCTCTTTTGCAAGAAAAGAGAAATAATTTCATTTTTATGAGCCAGCTGAGCAAAGAGGAGTGCCGCCATTGTGGGGATAGCCAGGAAAATCAGTAGATTCTTTGACCATTTCAGCCACCAGGAGAGGCTCAGCGTGGGTTAGGATCTCAACACACATTCTTCTGGCTGCATCTGGAGGAAGCAGACTCTGCCACCTACTCTTTCTCCCACCTGTTTTCCATCACTCATGCAAAGGTCAAGGACCTGGGCTAGTGTCATAATTTGGTTTACCCTCTACAGGTCACACAACACACCTCATCAGCTGCTGAGAAGGCCATTTCAACTGGATCTACCATTTCCTTCAAAAACACATTGCGAGAAGCTTGCCAAATCCAGAGAAGCAGAGATCACCGACCCCCTCCACTTGCCTACCTCCCCTTTCTCCTCCTTGTCTGCTTCCTTGTCTTCCTTTCTAAGATGTCATTGTCCTTGGTTTCATTTCTAAGAGGCTGCTTTCATCCCCAGAAGTGTCCTCAGCACGTGAGCAACGATGTGCGCGCACACACACACACAAACCTACGGGAGTAGCTTGGACTGTCTGATTGCTAAACAGAATGTGCTGGTCCACGATTCAACACGTTCAGCAAATCCCCTGCATTTCAGCACCGATATACTCTGTACGGAAATCTCAAAAAGTAACTCTAAACAAAGAATTGTCCAGAGTTTTAAAACCGTGAAGGAGGCTTAACACTGCACTGACGCTGAACACAGTAAAGAGGAAAACGTACCTTCAAGGCCCCTTCACTGGAGACGTGGTATATGAATTCTTCCATTTCATTTGGCTTAATTGTTAAACAAACACTTACCCAAACACTAGTGTCCTGGGACTTCCCTGGTGGCGCAGTGGTTAAGAATCCACCTGCCAATGCAGGCGACACGGGTTCAAGCCCTGGTCCGGGAAGATCCCACATGTCGCGGAACAACTAAGCCCGTGCACCACAACTACTGAGCCTGCGCTCTAGAGCCCGTGTGCCACAACTAGTGAGCCTCCGTGCCACAACTACTGAAGCCTGTGCACCTAGAGCCCATGCTCCACAAGAGAGGCCACCGCAATGAGAAGCCTGCGCACTGCAACAAAGAGTAGCCCCCGCTCGCCAAAACTAGAGAAAGCCCACACGCAGCAACGAAGACCCAATGCAGCCAAAAATAAATAAAATAAATAAATTTATATATATTAAAAAAAGCAAATACTAGTATCCTTCCTTGCCTCTATTTCATTATAGTCTATAGTATAAGAAAGAGATTATTAGAGAAATGCAAATTTAAACTACAGTGAGGTATCACCTCACGCCAGTTAGAATGGGCATCATCAGAAAATCTACAAACAACAAATGCTGGAGAGGGTGTGGAGAAAAGGGAACCTTCTTGCACTGTTGGTGGGAATGTAAATTGATACAGCCACTATGGAAAAGAGTATGGAGGTTCCTTAAAGAACTAAAAATAGAACTACCATATGACCCAGCAATCCCACTACTGGGCATATACCCAGAGAAAACCATAATTCAAAAAGACACATGCACCCCAATGTTCATTGCAGCACTATTTACAATAGCCAGGACATGGAAGCAACCTAAATGCCTATCGACAGATGAATGGATAAAGAAGATGTGGCACATATATACAATGGAATATTACTCAGCCATAAAAAGGAACGAAATTGGGTCATTAGTAGAGATGTGGATGAATCCAGAGACTGTCATACACAGTGAAGTAAGTCAGAAAGAGAAAAACACATATCATATATTAACGCATATATGTGGAATCTAGAAAAATGGTACAGATGAACCCGTCTGCATGGCAGAAATTGAGACACAGATGTAGAGAACAAACGTATGGACACCAAGAGGGGAAGCGGCACGGGGAGGTGGTGGGATGAACTGGGAGACTGGGATTAATATGTATGCACTAATATGTATAAAATGGATAACTAATAAGAACCTGCTGTGTAAAAACTAAATTAAATTAAATTTTAAAAAAAGAAAAGAAAGAGATGGCCTTTGCAAGGCTCCTTGCTTTTTAAACTTACACTCGACTCCTCAGCCCCACCTCCCCTACCTACCTCTTGCCTCTTCCGTGCACAGTACTGAATCCACTCCAGATACACGTTGCAGTAGCTGGCTCGAGTGATCCCCTGGAGACACGGGACATAGTCGTCATCGATGTTCATGTTGAACATTGCAAGGTCACGCTCAATGTAATGCCACTTGGCAAAGGGCTGCAGGGACTTGAGAAGGGATTCATTTTTGATCCAGGAAAACAGTTTGGGGGACGTCACCATATAGTATATTATACTCTGCCAAGAGAAAGCAAAATTTTGAGCCCTTCTAGCCATTCCAAAGCCAGAAAGACTTTTCCAACGATATTTCATAGAGTAAATCAACATCAGGGAGGTATGAGACATGAGATCCCCACAGGCGGTATCATTTGTTTTTCCTGCTAGACTTTTTTTTTTTTTTTTTTTTTTGCGGTACGCGGACCTCTCACTGTTGTGGCCTCTCCCGTTGAGGAGCACAGGCTCCGGATGCGCAGGCTCAGCGGCCATGGCTCACGGGCCCAGCCGCTCCGCGGCACGTGGGATCCTCCCGGACCGGGGCACGGACCCGCGTCCCCCGCATCGGCAGGCGGACTCCTAACCACTGCGCCACCAGGGAAGCCCCCTGCTAGATTTAATGCACAGAACCCACCGGAGATGTTTTAAAATGTTCTCTCTTGAGAGTCAGTGGAGGGAAGAGGGACGTGAGAAGAGGAGAATGCTAGCAGAATGTACTAGAACAGAATCTCCTTGGTGTGAAAGAATGACAGCCAGCGCCATCCTTTCTGAGAGACGCCCACAAAAGCATCGTGGTTTCTTTAGGCTTCCTGGAGGCCAGGCTGGGCTGATGCTGCTTGGAGAGATCAGGGCACGTCCTCCTCCAGGGCCTCAGACAGAGTGTGTCATGAGCTAAGGCAACAGGTACTTATGACGTAAAATTGTTCACACACACACACACGTATACATAATCCTGGGTACCCAGACAGTGGACATCTGTGATGTCTTCAAAAATAACCCATGTGTCCTCCTTCATCAGACATTCCACTTATGAATCCAAATGGGGAAAATGCCACCCTCGGGCTTTATGATTCTGAGTTACAGATTTATTGAAAGCCATCTCAGAGTTTTCGAATGAGTTCATCCTTCAAGAAGGCTAGCATCCAGCCTGGAGAAGTAAACATGTGACAGGGAAGAAGAAAAATCCAAGTCTGCTGTGGACACATCAGGAAGAGACGGTAGCATCTACGGACAAGTCCCTTGCAACCCCACTCCACTTGCGTTATCACGGGAAAAGGGAAGTGGCTGGTGCCACCGGGGCTGAGATGGGTCCGGGAACACAGCTCGCATCCTGTATGCAAACGGAGAGTGACGGGAGAGGCAGGGGCGGCGTTTGATGCAAAGAAGGCAGTGGCTCGTGCTCCCAGAGAATCCAACCCTTCCCTGATGCCTTCTCCGATTATAAAAGGCATTCTGGCCAGGCGAGAAGACAGAAAGTAACGCACACGGGATGAACGTGAGCAGGGCTTAGGCGACGGAGGTGAGTGGGCAGAGGGGCCCTTTGCTAGGCAGCACCCCCCAGCTCCCCTTCTCTTCCTCCCTTTAGCTGGGACGGGAAATCCAGAGCACCAAGGTCAGAGGTTGCCGAGGTGCCTGATTTCAGGTTACTGCAGGAGTCTGAATGCTGGCCGGACAGACACAAGCGGTCTCTGGATCTGGGCAAAACCACGGCAAATGCCTGACTCAGCCTCTCTCTGCTGTTAGGACCGAGCGCAGCCTGCATGTTGGAGAAGGCTCATCTGTGGCTCGTGGCGTGTGGTCTTCCTTCTTTGGGGCATAATCTCTGTTAGGCTCCATCATCCACCTGACCCCCAAGCGGGGGAGCGGAAGCATGAAGTCCGCAGACAGCAAAATTCAGTAGCTCACATGTTTCCCCAACCTCTGCAGCTTTGCATCCAAGCAGCACTGCTGGCCTTAGGAAACCCCTTCGGGGGGGGGAGGGAGGGAGAGAAGGAGGGAAGGAAAGAGGAAAGGAGGAAGAGGCCAGGGGAAGCTGAAAGCAGAGGGGCAAAAGACAGAGGCACTAATCACGGCCACTCTTCATCACTGTTTTGAGGTTTAAAATGAGATCATGCATACGAAGCAGGTAGCACCTGGCCTGGCACACGGGACGTGTGCAAAAATCATAACCATCTTCCTATCTTTGGCATCTATGACTTACCTACCCCGCAAGCTTGAGGCCCAGGGCGGGCAGCAGCAGCAGAGCTCAGGAGAGGTCTCGAGCAGGGGATTCGGAAAAGAGGAGACAGCTGCCTCTCCCGTGGTCACCAGAGTGCACATCTAATATTCAAATACGTAAATCAAGACTCTGGAGGGTGTTCTATTTTCTACCAGCTGGCGGGGTAACTTAAAGCTTCTATGAGCTAGACGGTCTAAGGGCTCGGTCCAAAGTCACGAGCCAAAGAGGAAACGTGACCATGATCAAAGGCACGGCTTCTCAGCTGACAATTACAAAAGCAAGACAGAAATCTGGTCTGTCTAAACACCTGGCTCGAGCAAACATCTGGTCGAGTTTTTCCTCGATATGTCCTAATCACGTGTACCAGACAGAAATAATAAACAAAAATGGAAAGCTGAGCGCTAACCTTTTCACTCGTTTCTAGGGAGGAATGAAAATAACCCCTCCGCCGATGAAATCAGAATAGTTAACAAGGACTTTGAATCCCAGAGGCTCAAACTCCCTCCTCTAGTTCTGGCAAACTTGCAGCGTTTGGCTTCTGAGTGGAACGCTTGGCTCTCCCTCGGAGTCAGTACCAACTCCTCTCACTGGGAGGAAACAGAACCACTCCAACTGGCTGCAAACCGTACCCCATTTCCCCTTTATTTAGGCAGAAATTCTGTCAATGAACGGTGTGAAATCCTTCAGAATCTGTCAGGATGAAACGGATCTCACACTAAGTCAAACTGCTAAGTCAGGATGGTGACACGAATTGACTGCATGGAACCTGATCCGTGTTGAAAGCAGGGCCTCTTCTGAATTAATTCACCATATCTGGCTCCTCTAGCAGGGATCCTCCTGGCCTCTCATTTTCATCGTAGATCAGCATATTCTCCCAGACAGCGCATTCTAAGAGGGGGACCTGGCAGGCAGGCCCACATCCCCGGGTACTTTCCACCGTATCCTGCAGGGCAGGTGATAAGCGTATCTCCTTTCTAAGAGCTGTGCAGAAACAATGGTGGCTGGGAAAGCAGGCCCTCACAGAAAGCTGATTTCTTGACGGCTAGAGGGTTTTAATCACTAATGAATGGAGGAGAGATGGACGAGGCACCAGGGAAAACCTCCAGTCGTCAGAAAGGAAATGATTTCAAATATATTCATAGAGGGTGGGGAGAACTGACTCAGTTTATTACAGGATAAAAAAAAAAAAATCCTTTTGTGCAAAGGAATTATTCCAAGCTTTTCTTTCTGTCCAATAAAAAGAATAAAAAGAATGAAACCAAACCCCTGAAACTTGAAGCAGTTCAGGGCTACAAAGGCAATTTCGTTCACTGAGTAGCCTAGGCCAAAGAAGAAAACAAATTTTTTTTATTGGAGTATAATTGCTTTACAATGTTGCATTCATTTCTGCTGTACAACGAAGTGAATCAGCTGTATGTACACACATATCCCTTCCCTCCCACCACCCCGACCCCACCTATCTAGGCCTTCACAGAGCACCGAGATATAGCTCCCTGCGCTATACAGTGGACTGACATATATTCATTTGGTTTTACCTTAAAGTGCTGTTTTTTCAGTCGTCACAGGCACTCAGCACTCCTGAAATTTCCTTGAACTAACTGTACCAGGGAGAGAGCAGACTTTCTGAGCTGCCGGTCCCCGAAGGGTAGGAAGGCACTGAGCGTGATGTTTACAGAGAGTCTCGTGTGAACAGGCCTTACCGGTGCTGATGTGAATGACCAGGAGGTACCATGAGATCTATCTGCCCCCAAATCTCAGCCTCTCCTGAGCACTGATTCTGTTTCCATCGAGCACAAATGTCTATAGTGGTCCCCAAGCCTAGCTGCATATCAACTCACCTAGGGAACTTAGTTCAAAATATAGGTGTTCGGGGCACTCCCCAGGTGCAGAGAATGGGAATTTCTGGGTAGGACGTGGCAATCTGTAATGATCTGGCTGGCTGGGGGATCCTGATGCCGCAGGTCTGTCCCCTGGCTCCTGGGAATCACCGGATGGATCACAAACCATCGTCCTGTGCGCCTCTCCTGCCCACCCGCCCCCACCGCCAAGCTCTCACGTCGGCATCACTGCCCGCTCGTAGAAAACAAGGTCAATGGACAGTCTTCCCACAAGCCCACTGTCTCCCGGCGGATTCTGGGGGCCTCCCTCAGCCCTCCACCACTCACACATTATCCTGGGTTTGTTTATCAGATTGCAAACTGTCATTTTAGAAAACGTATAGGGAATCAGGAGGCACGTTGCCAGGAGTTAGCATTACCGAGTCCAAGCTCACTCTGCCCGCCGCACGACAGGCCAATGAATCGGGAGACGAGGTGCTGAGGCAGGGAAGACGACGTTATTCGGAAAGCTGACAGACTGAGAAGACGGCAGACTAAAGTCTCGAAAGAACCATCTTATCAGGGTCTGGATGCCAGTTTCTTTTATAGCACAGGGAGGGGGAGGGGGTGAGGAAGTAAAGTAAAAAGGCCGTAAGTTTTGCCAATATCCCCTGGAACGGCCAGCCTCGGGCAGGGGGTGTGTTAACTTCTTCTTTCTTGCAGCCACGCACAGGTGGACAGGGGCCGGAGGTTGCCCTGAACAAAGGCACTTTGGTTTAACCTTCAGGCAGAGGGGCAGGGTTCCCTGAGGCGGGCCATTATGTATAGACAGGATCCTTTTACTGAACCAAAGCAGCGGAGAGCAAAGGTTAAAGTAACAGAAACAGATCCAACATGGAGTCCGATTTAGCTCTTCCCTGTAACATTAGGAGAGGAGGACTGTGAAGAAAGGGTGAGAGACATCAAAAGGCAGGTCCTGGCATGGAGCACCCCCAGGCTTCCGGAAAAGCCAAGCAGGTGGACCCAGAGGGGGCACCTCAGCTCTTCGTTCTCCCCTCTCACCCACTCGGCGACCTGCTGGCCCCATCGTGTGAGGCCTGTCTGTCCACACGTCTGGCCCATGGAAAAGCCACCTACGGGGAGCTCCAGAGTCACAGGGACGTGGCTCCATCTTGAACTCCATCCTCACCACTAACGCCTGGAGCAGATCCTGCAGACTCTTGCCTACACCGGGATCTCTTCCGTCCAGACTGGATGGCTCAGATTCTGCGTTACCTGGAACCTTCGTTCATCTAAAAACTATGGGCACCTCCACAGGTAAGTCATCACACTCAGGTCTGGGGACCCACAGAGGGAGCAGCGAGTTGCCAGAAGGGAAAGAGAAAAGGTTTCAGAGGACGGGGAGGCACATGGCAGCCCGGACCCCAGGGAGAATGTGAGGGGGAGCTGCCCTGGGAGCTCAGGTTGAAAGAGCAGCGCAGGAAGAGGGGGCTGGGATGCAGCCACGCGTGTGTAGGAAAGGGTGGGGAGTGGAAAGCCCGACAGAGGTAGCAGCAGAGGGCTCTGGCGGCACACACAGCCTTGTCCTGTCCTTCCAGTCTTTTTTATCGATAGCTGTTCAGCACTTGCTTGTGTTTTCGGTGTTTTCACGAGAGAAGCTGAGCTCAAGGTCCTTCTCCTCCGCCATCTTGAATTGCCCCTTCTGTTCTGCCCTGTTCTTGGAGCACCAAGGAGACACGTGGCTCCGGGGCTCATCCATCTGGCCCATCTAGACTGCTGTCCCCAGCTGCCACCTCGGAGTAAGCTCCCAGCCCTGGCACGGCTGCTGTCGGCCCCTGGATCTAGCCCCCCTGCAATGACCCCATCCTGTCGCCCCCTAGAACTAAAGCGGGTCCTCAAGGGACCCTCTCCTTTGGGAGGGAGGCACCAGAGAGAGCTGGTTGCCATTTAACATCTGTTTTCCCCTTTTTCCATGACACACAGTTTCTGTCTGGGTTCATGGCTGCCCAGAATACCCTTTCTAGATCCCCCTCGAAGCTGGCATATGACAATCTCTTCTGGCCAATGGGACACAGCTACAGTGTACTGTGGTACCTTTCAGGAACCTCCTTTTCTTTAAGAAAAAAGAAAAAATCTATTATTTATTTACTTACTTAGGCTGCGCCGGGTCTTAGTTGCGGCATGCAGGATTTTCATTGCTGCGTGCGGGCTCTTAGTTGCGGCACGCATGCGGGATCTAGTTCCCTGACCAGGGATCGAACCGGGGCCCCCTGCATTGGGAGTGCGGACTCTTAACCACTGGACCACCAGGGAAGTCCCTCAGGAAACTTCTTAAGGAATAGCTTGTGCATGCCCTTGGCCTTCACTTTCTGTGTCCCTCTCTCCAACCACTTAAGCCTTAAGATGGGGGAGACACTAAAAATGGTGGAGCTGGGAGCTGGAAGGGACCTTGATTCCTGAAGACTTGGAGAAGAGCTTCTTTTACGTGTGAGAGGAACACACTTCCTGCGTGTGCCACTGGCATTTCACAGCCCACTGCCAAGTCAATACCAGCTGATAGACCCAACTTCCCAAGAGTTGACTCTATGAAAAACTTCTTGGGTCTCAGATATAACGGCCAAGGGAACAAACATGGAGTCGCGCAGCAAAAGATCACAACTTCCTGCTTCACTTCCCAAATCTTCCCCAATTTGTGTGAGGTTGGGCAAACATTCATCATTTTGTGTGAGGTCTGGATGTAAAGTTTTGCATCCCTCTAGCACACACGAAGGTGGTGAGCACGAACTGCTCGAGCTGTTTTAAATATTCTGCCACAGAACATCTCTGTCGCACCAACATCTCTTGTTGCAATGACCTTGGGGTGTAGTCATTAGGAGTTCTTTAACCTACTGATTTTCATCGTCTGAATGCTACTTCCTGAACAATTTCGCAGCTATTGCTGCAGACGCTGGGGCTCCCCCCGGGAGTTATTTCCAATTTCTAAACGTCCTCCTTTTTAGTTGATGGAAATTCCTGAAACTTCAGGCGCCCGTGTTACCTTTCCATTTTGTTCTTTCCTTATTTCTGCTGGACCACTTGTCTCAGCCTCAGCTGGCAGAGAGTTTGGGGTCTCAGGTGGATGAGCTTCTTCCTTGGGAATGGCATTAAAATGTGGACCCCTCTGAGGACCACCCAGGGCTTTCACCATGCAAAGTAGTCCCTCAGAATAGGAACCATCACAGACACCCTCAGCCACAGACACCCTCGCCCGTCCCGTCCCCCTCAGAAAACACTTTCGCCCCTATTATCACGCTGCATCCTTGGTCAAGTCTCACGTAAGTCTCCTCTAGGAGACTTATTCAAAACCAGCACATGTTCTGAGGCTGAATGCAGGTTGAGCAGATGTAGGTACCGAGCAACTGTAAAATGTACTAGTCCCCGTACGAGTAAGTAAGAAAAGGCTGTCATAGCTAATCCTGATTGGATCATTTAACTCTATTTTTGCATTTGTATCATGAGCTTAAAAAATTAACTCTGGTTCTAAAAGGTAAAAATTTGCAGAGCCTCTAAACTGATCCTTATAACTCGTAAACATTGAGGTCTGGTCATATTTCCAGGATGTTTCCATTTGTCAAGCAACTCATGGGATGTTAAAAGTGGAGAAGGTCCAGGCAAGAAAACAGACTACCTCTTCGTGCCCAGGTTTAGGACAGGACTTGGGGCATGCAGGTCAGGCCAACACAAAGCCCTCGAGGCTTTTTCACGAAACCGGTGGCCCCGAAACCTAGCTAAGCCTCTGATGCACAAGCTGGGGAGAAGCTTCCTAAGCTCTTTCCAAAGCTTTCCAGGAGCCTCTGGAGCCAGCCCAGCATCATTACTCAGACAAGGGTCTGGGACCCGGAGCAGTACCTTGATGTAGTATCGGATGAGGATCCTTCGGAGGTCAAAAACCTGCAGCATGGTGGCCGCGTTGTTGTCCATGATGCTGTAGCCCTCCAGGATGTACTGCGCTCGCGTGATCTCCCAGGTGAGCCAGCGGAGGTTAAAGGCGGCATTGCAGGACAACAGGTGGAGCAGGTGACCTGGTTTGCAGCAGCAGCAACCTCTGTCATCCTCGTCGCCCTCTGTGATGGCTTCCACCTCCCTCTGCTGGCAGTAGGTTCCTGGCAGAGTAACAGACACGATGGCAGTTGTAAAGAGGTCGTAGGATAATCTGCGTTTCGAATGGATTTTCCCCTTGCCCTTATTGAGGGAAAGGTGCTGAAGAGAGTTTAGAAATCAGGAGATTTGTGTAGTTCTTAGTTCAAACAAGTACCCCCAAATAAGTCACCGATCTTACAATCATTAATGCTTTTTTCTTTTGCTTTTTTTTGTTTTGGCCACGCGGCATGTGGGATCTTAGTTCCTGGACCAGGGCTCCAACCCACACCCCCCTGCACTGGAAGCACAGAGTCTTAACCACTGGACCGCCAGGGAAGTCCCATAATCATTAATTCTTTTATTCATCCATATCCCTTCTGATTCTCATCTCCTTAGAAGAGACACATTCTCATGGTGGTCGTGGACGAGAATGGCCAAAATGCAGGATGGTTATATCCTTGAGTTCCCCTTTCCAGAAACCTGCAGGTCATGGCTAAGCAGATAGGAGGCTAAAGAAAGCGGCAGGTGGAAAGGTCTGAGAGCAGCTAGGTGCATGTTGAAGTGTTACCAGGAGGGGTGTCCTGGAAGAGCTTCACAGCCAAAGCGCACCACCTCATCTCCCACGTCTGTGAGCACTGGGTGAGCCGAACACATTTCCAAAGGAGATAGTTCTAAAAACATAGGATAACGGGTGTCGATGATCTTTGCTGATCTTTGCATATTTTTGTTAATGATTTGAGGGGAAACATATACAGTATGCTAATGACGTGAGATTACTGGTGCCTCCTGGAATGCAGAGTTACAATCTAAGGACGTCTCGCCAAACGGCTTTGGCAGACTGAAACTAATACATCGAAAATTAGTAGAGGGCTTCCCTGGTGGCGCAGTGGTAGAAGAGTCCGCCTGCCGATGCAGGGGACACGGGTTCGTGCCCCGGTCCGGGAAGATCCCACATGCCGCGGAGCGGCTGGGCCCGTGAGCCATGACCGCTGAGCCTGCGCGTCCGGAGCCTGTGCTCCGCAATGGGAGAGGCCACAGCAGTGAGAGGCCCACGTACCGCAAAAAAGAAAAAAAAAAAAAAAAAAAGAAAGAAAGAAAATTAGTAGAAATAAACGGAATGTCCTCCATCTTGGTTCAAAAAACCAGGCACACAGTTCATTAATATATAGTAGCATACTTAACAAATACTTTGGTAATTTCTTTGAACATATGAACCCGAACTAGGATAACACTTGAAAACTGAATGTGATCTTGATGCGACCAAAACAAAGGGACAGCAAGAGTCAGAAGAGACCTCGTGTTATTCCTTTGGATGCTACACGTAAAGGGTTACTGATAAAACGAAATAAAACTAGATGATTTGGGCAAGTTACACTTTCTCCATTAAAAAATAATAATAATACTGATTTGAACAAGATCATACAGATTGTTAGTTACATGTCAAGAAAGCTACAGGGTTGTAAAATAACTCAAATTATGTTACTGAAGAATGACTAGAAGATCCAGGGACTTTGACTTTGCATAAAAGAAGACTTCGAGGGAGACAATGGTCGTCTTCAACGACTATCTGAAGGACTGTGGTGGAAATGTGAACTTGATCTTCTCTGTAGTCCCAGAGGGCATCATTATGACCAATGGGAAAAAGCTTCAGGGTATAGCGTTTACTATAACAAAGGTCATTTTAACAACTCTGAGTTCCACAGTGAGACGGGCTGCCCTAGGAGGATAAGAGGATAAGGAACGAATTAGTGGTGACAGGACAGTGGTAACAGGTGCTAATAACCATAAGTACAGACCACTTAAACCAAAGTCATGGTGAAGAGAAGAAAAGAAATTAAGAGAGAAGATAGGATGGACAGCCAATCAACTGGGGTAGTTGTTATTGGCTGTGGTGGTGGTGGTTTGTATCTTTATCAAGATAATTGAGCCCTTAGTTATTAACAGAAGGAAAAAGGAAGCACACAAAAAAGTAAGTTTTTCTCTATGAATTGCTTTAGTTGTACTCCATCAATTTTTTTATATTGTGTTTAAAACTTTCATTCAGGTAAATTGTTTTGTAACTCACCTACTCAGTTTTTATTCCTTACAGCTCTGTTATTAGGTGTATGCATATTTAGGACTGTTTTGTCTTCTTGATGAATTGACTCTTCAGTCATGATGAAATATCTGTATTTTGGTAATATACCTCGTCTTGAATCTGATATTAATACAGCTATTCTAGTTTTCTCATAATTACTGTTTGTAAGGGATAAAACTTTCTGTCCTTTTGGGACTTCCCTCGTGGTCCAATGGTAGAGAATTCACCTTGCAATGCAAGGGATGCGGGTTTGATCCCTGGCTGGGGAACTGAGATCCCACATGCCGCAGGGCAACTAAGCCTACGCGCCACAACTACTGACCTTGAGCACCTCAACTAGAGCCCACGTGCCCTGGAGCCTGCGCGCCACAACTAGAGAGAGAAAACCTGCATGCCACAACTCGAGAGAAGCCTGCACTCCGCAATGAAGAGCCCGCGTGCCCCAACAAAAGATCCCGCGTGCTGCAACTAAGAGCCGACGCAGCCAAAAATAAATAAAATTGAATTAAAAAATAATAAATAAATCTTAAAAAAAAACTTTCTATCATTCTACTTTGAGTCTATCCATGTCTTTGTATTTAAAACATATCTCTGTAAACTACACGTAGTTAGGATTTGCTTTTTTATCAGTTTGATAAGTCTCCACATTTTAATTACAGTGATTAGTCCATTTACATGAACGTGCTTATTTATATGACTGGGTATAAAGCAACCATCTTGCAGTTTCTTTAATTCGTCCATTTTTTTCCTTTGCATTCCTTCCGATATTTGGGCGTGGGGGGAGCGTGCTGAATAACGTTTAGTGATTTACTGTGTATCAGCTTTTAAATCAGTTAGCTATAACTCTGTTTTATTTTTTGCAGTTTCTCTAGGAATTATAATGTGCATTTTTACCCTATCACATGGGTAAAATTCGTACTACTCTTCCTGTAACGTAGGACTATTACAATGGTATATTTAATCCTTCATGTCCTTTGTGTTATTCAAGCATTTTACTTTAATGTATATTAACATTTAAACCCCACAATAGTTTGTTATTATTTGGCTTTAAACAATCAATTCCGTAAAGGCTTACAAAGATAAAAAATCTTTGCTTACATATTTACCATTTCTGGCAATCTTCATTCTTTTATGTAGAATCAGTTTTCCATCTGCTATCATTTTCTTTCAGCTGAAAGAGCTTCCTTCAATATTTCTTGCAGCGCAGGCTACCTGGTGATTATGTCAACTTTTCTTTATCTGTAAAAACTTAAATTTTGCCTTCATTTTCCTAGATGTAGAATTCTGGGTTGACAGTTTTATTTTCCTTCCAGCACTTAAAAAATATCATTGCATTATTTTCTGGCTTGCATTATTTTTTAATGAGACGTTAGTGATTAACTCACATAGTTGTTTCCCAGTATATTATGTGTTTTTAAATTTTTCTCACGGTCCCGATAAAATGACAATAAAATATCTCAGATGCTCTTATAATTATTCTTTAATTTTCAGCAATTTGATGATCGTGCACTTAGGTTTGGTTTTCTTTGTGTTTATCCTGCTTGGGGTGTGCTGAGCTCCTGGGATTTATGAATTGATATTTTTCATCAAATTTTTTAAATGTTTGAATACTAGTTCTTCAATTTTTTCTGCCCCTATTTATTGTTTCTCCTTTTGGGATTCCACTTATACATATGTCAGGATGCTTGATACTGTCTCACACATCACTGAATCTCTATTTTCTTTAATCTTTTCATTATTTGCACATCAGTTTGAATGGTTTCTATTGCCTTGTCTTCAAGTTCATTGATCCTTTTTTTTCCTGTTAAGCCTATCCTCTAAGTTTTTCATTTCAGACACTGTGTTTTATTCATTCCCAGAATTTCACTTTTTTTCCTGTCAATTGATAGTCTCAATTAATTCATTCATTATGATAATTTTCCTTTGAATTCCTAAACATATTAATATCTGTTTGAAACGTCTCTTCTGCTAACTCCAGCATCTTTGGGTGTGTTTCTATTTTGTTTTGTTTTGCTGGTTATGGGTCACTTTTTTTCTGCTTATTTACATATTTGCCCACTTTTATTACATGCTGGGTATTGTTGATGTTATAGTATTGACAGTCGGGGCTGTTTTTTTTTCTTCCTTTAGAGAGAGTTATGTTCTGTTAAGGAGTCAATTTATCTGCACGTCAGCGTGATCCTTTTGAAACTTGCTTTTAATCTTGGTTTGGAAATGTCTACAGTAGCCCTTATTCTAGGGTGAGAATATCTTTACTCCTAAAGCTTGGTCTTTCTGGACCTCAGGTGAATTCCTGGGATGTTCAGCCAGGTCTCTCCACTGGCTACTTGGAATTTCTACATCTCTCAGCATGGTCTGGCCTCTGTCATCTCTATTTAGCTCACCTCCCCAGTTACTGTTCTCTGTCAGGTCTTGATGATACAGGCTCTTGCTATACAAAAGCAGGTTAATATTCATTCAATCACGAAAGGGGATCCCTATACTGATTTCTGTAGCTCCTCATCTGTGAAGTTCACTCCTGCCTAGTACTCTGACCCCCAGATTCTGATTCTACCTCCCTAGCTAAACAAGACCACTGTGCTCTCTTTGGGCTCTACCTTGCTGCTGCTACAGATACGAAAGGGCCTCTGGGAAGAAAGCAGGGACAACTGTGGGAGCTCACTTTGTATGCTTCCCCTCTTTCAATGATCAGAGCCTTGCACTGTCTATTGTCCAATATCTGAAAACAGTTGATTAATATGTTTTTTCTAGCTTTATCATTGTTTGTGGCAGGAAGGATATTCCAACACTGGCTACTCGGTCTTGGCCAAAAAAGCAAGTCTCTGAATCCTTTTACGTGTCTTTTGAAACTTAATGCAAACATGAAACCTGTCCCTACACCCACTTCCACACCATTCATTTTTCCTGGGATCCCATCTCATTATTCACCATGCCTGGTATTTAGTAGGTGATAACAAGGTGGTTGGCGGAATGATCGAAGGACTAGCTGGATGAACAAATGAAAGAATTCTTATCCAGATCACTATATTACAGGCAACAGACACCCTATTGAGAAAATACATAGCAGATGCAACAGACTCTTGTTACATTACAGGAGGAAGATAAAGAAAAGCAATGCTTAAACTAAGCCTCTCTATAGAACCCATGCGTGAGATGATCGTAATACATCAGAGACGAGAAACTGCAACTTTCAAATAAAAATGTACATGCAGAACTCTTAGGATAACAGTCTATGAACTAGGAGTCAAGATCAGGAAGGGGAGAGCAAGCAGGTTGTTGTAACATAAAGTGAAATAGTGAAGAACTGATCTCAGGTCTTAGGATTCCATTCGTCTTTCTCCAAGACCTCATCGCTTTGGATCTTAGCTGAAAGCACTCTTTTTTATACATTTCAGGGATCTCTTTGCTCATTCTGTAATATAAAACTCTTATTCCCTCTGGGAAAGATGTACAGAAATACACAGGTGAAACACAAGCAGTGAGTAATTCAGGTCGCGAACTGTGGGGCATCCAGAGTGAGTAACGAACTACCGCTGCGTCCTAACTGAGCCACCTACTGGGACCCCTGGGCGTTAGACTCCAGGGGTGGGGGAGGTCTGATCCCACCCCAATGGCACAATAAACAACACTGGTTTACTGCTAGTTAATAATATGATTTGGGAAGAAACGCTCTTCCAGTGAAAGAAGTAATTGATCTCACAAAGGAGAAGCATAAAGGGGGACCTTCACCTCAAACAGATTAGCAAAACTGTTTAAATGACATGCCTCGAGGGTTTTTTTTTCCCTCCTTCCTTTTTCTCCATCCAGGTCAATCATTTTATCGTATTGGGCTGATGCCAGCATTGTCTGTTTGTTTTACATCAAACTGGAAGGAGTGTGTGTGTGTTTATGAGTACATGAGATGACGCAGAATTTGGATTTCTACCATCTGAAGGAAATAAGCTAGCACCGTCCTTTGTGAGAAGCAGGGGCTCATTTCTACACTGATAGGAGGACCACTGACGAAGGCGTTTGCTGTGAAGGACTGCTAGGCTTGGTAGAGACACTGTAGCTGTCTGAGGTTTTTAATAAATATTCAGTTCAGGTAGGTCTTGGTGTCTTTTCTTAGGAACAAAAGATTCATAGCTGGGTTCACATTGTAAAAGAATATGAAAATAATGAAACCCAGTCATGTCTGCAAAGGCGCTAATTTTGCTGTTCACATGCAAATCAGGCCCATATCCTTCTCAGAGAGCCTCCCCGGGTTTAGAGCACATTCCCTCCAAAGGGAAGACCAGAGGTCTGCTGCCCCTACACTGTGACCTTTCCCGGATGGCTGTCTCTGGAGTTTCCATGGAACCGAACTCTTGGCACCTTTCACGTTGCTGTGTTCTCATGGCCTGTGTCAGTGGGACATAGAAGGCATTCAATAACCTTTTTTTTTTTAACATTTTTATTGGGGTATAATTGCTTTACAATGGTGTGTTAGTTTCTGCTTTATAACAAAGTGAATCAGTTATACATATTAACCATTTTTAAAATGAATTTTGAGGGACTTCCCTGGTGGTCCAGTGGTTAAGAATCTGCCTCCCAATGCGGGGGACGTGGGTTCGATCCCTGGTCAGGGAAGTAAGATCCCACATGTCATGGGGGCAACTCAGCCCGCGCACCGCAACTAGAGAGAAGCCTGTCTGCCACAACGAAGAGCCTGTGCGCCACAACAAAGATCCCGTGTCTTGCAACTAAGACCTGACTCAGCCAAATAAATAAATAAATATTTAAAATGAATTTTAAGAGTATCTTGGAGTCTCTTCATCCTAATAGATGAGCGTGCCTCGTGAAAGCTGTGAAAATTGAACTGACAGTGTGTCTAGTAGATCCCAGATACTTTGCACACAGGATATGCATCAATTTCCAGAGTGCAGCCATTGCGGCTGTGCGAGGTAACCCTCTCCTGGCTACCTGACCCTTTCCTCCTCCCTTTCCCTGTTGCCGAAGGGGCAAGACTGCCCCCCTTTAAGCACCACTGGGCATCCTTACCAGTGACTGGCCAGGCCTGGCTTATTTATTCTTACTAAATTCCAAAAAGGAATGAAGTCCATTCTAAAAGGCAGACACAGAGGCTTCCCTGCTGGAGCAGTGGTTAAGAATCCACCTGCCAATGCAGGGGACACGGGTTTGAGCCCTGGTCCAGGAAGATCCCACATGCCACGGAGCAACTAAGCCTGTGTGCCACGACAACTGAGCCTGCGCTCTAGAGCCCACGAGCCACAACTACTGAGCCTGTGAGCCACAACTACTGAAGCCCACACGCCTAGAGCCCGTGCTCCGCAACGAGAAGCCACCATGATGAGAAGCCCGCGCACCGCAACGAAGAGTAGCCCCACATCACCGCAACTAGAGAAAGCCCGCGTGCAGCAAGGGAGACCCAACGCAGCCAAAAGTAATAAATAAAGAAAAAATAAATTTATAAAATAAATAAATAAGGAAATGATAAAATTTAAGTGGCAATGGGGACAGGAAAAATATAATGAAGCCAGAAGCATGTCAAGAGACCTTCACTTCATTCTATGATGTCCTATATATTTGCTAAAGGTGGGCCACTGATTTCACTCAGGCTTTCTAGCAAGCACTGTAGAAAGATAACTTGAGTTTCTCGTGTCCTTAAGACCAAAACAAGATAATTGCTTGGAAGGACCATAGCTATTTCTGGCTAAGACACCAGAGAGATGACATCCCCAGGACCTTCATAAGAGAGAACATTGTACAGTACGGAGACCATCATCCTTCTCGGCATTGCATGGCAGGTACAGTCACGATGTTCCAGAGCTGTTCTAATATGGCCAAAGTACAATTAAAAAAATTTCTATAGGTGGCCAAAATAATTCAGCTTTAGGTATATGGTTCTCCAGAGGTCTGGTGTCACCCGAGGGTAGACGGTGGGGACGCAGGAGGACAACTTCACACCTTTCAGGAAATCCTTGACATGGACCATTTCCCTCCACCTAGTTTTTTATTGTTGTTGTTGTTGTTGTTGTTTAATGTTTTGGCCGCACTGTGCGGCATGCGGGATCTTAGTTCCCAGACCAGGGATCGAATCTGTGCCCCCTGCAATGGAAGCACGGAGTCTTAACCACTGGACCGCCGGGAAGGTCCAATCTCCAGCTAGTTTTGACAGTTACTGTGCATTGAGGGGCAGTGAATTTCAACGTCCTCTCTGACAAGCACAGGAGTGTAGCTATTCTGCGCGCTGGTTAGCGTAGGCACGCCTGCTTCAGTGGTCCACCAAGCTGGAGGTAGAGGTGACATTCTCCTGGGAAAGCTGGGAAGCCAAAGGAGAACGTCTGTGCGATGTGAGAAACGGAGGGCTGGCAAACAAAAGTCGGGAGGTGCCCTCCTGGCTGGGAAGCCTGGGCCAGGATCCTTGAAGCGGGGAGGGGAGGCTCAGGGCAGTCCGGCTGGAGTGGGAAGTTGAGTCCTACGGAGACATTTGAACTTCATTCTCTAGGTGACAGGTAGGCCACAAGGGCTTTTAAATCCCAAGGAAACAGGAAGAAAGTTGCACTTAAGAAACCTTCCCCTACAGCCTTGGGGGAGTAAAGAGGAGAGACTGGAGATAGGGCAATCAGCCACCCACAGTCCCATTTCAGGTGAAAAGCGCTGGGGACTGAAACCAGGGTCCAGGCTGTTTACCAAGAGGTCGGAGAAAATGATGGAGACGGGGAGCCATTACGTGACAGAGACTTCAAAGGGATGCATTAAAAATGGTCCCCTGAAGCGGCAAGGCTGCGCTCAAAGAATGTCAGCTTGTTTACAACCTTCCAGCAAGAGCAGGCACCTTAAAGCCCAAACGCACAACCTATTTTAAAGACTGGGCCTCCCAGTCCTACGGTTTTTCTCCTTAGCTGATGTACGTTGTCCCAAAGACTCTGGCAACTGGATTCCACAGAAAACCCCAAATATCATCAACATTGTTACGTTTAGTTTTATCCACTAATAATGGTTTAAAACAACTGTACTAGAGATTTATTTGAGCTGAGTTTTCAAATGGCCACGGCCTTCATCAGCCCAACGTACCAGGGTGGTGTTTTCCGTATGCCAAGCAATGAGGTCACCAGGAGGGGCTGACAGAGAGCGGTTTAGATTGTCCTGCAAGTACAACCAGTCCCTGCTCATGGAGTGGAAGAGAAGTAGGCATAGATACGGTTAAGCCAATGCTTTTCAACCTTCGGGTGGGATTTACAGACACACACTTTGGGATGTGTGTTGGACTATTATTAAATAAAACGTATTTCCTTCTGAGGCCACAGGGCCACAAAAGGAGGAGGCCATCAGTTATAGTCATTGCTAAGTACAAAATAGTCCACTTCCCTGAACACTGGGACCTCACACAGCCCAGCGTGCGTTGCACGTTGGAAACACAAGATGTGAGAGACAGGGCTTAGCCCTGCAAGCGCTTGTTGGAGATGCATTCTTAGTGCCCCTTATAATACCGTAATACATGTAATACATGTCATAACGAGGACTTCCAGAACATTTTTCTTCAGGCTGGAACTCTATCGTTACTTCTTGCTAGTTGGTTAGATCAAGGGCCATTTTGTGACCAAATGAAATAATGTCAGAGAAAGCTGTTTAAAAATTTTTGAAGGATTGACATTTCTAGAAGGTCACGGTGGAATTTTTTCCCCAAAATTTCTCCTGCAGCTTCAATGTCATGGAGATGGCTTTCTCAGCCCTTCCTCCACCCCATGCTAGTTCTCTGGGACAGAATCTTAGAACATGAGGCTACAGGAACATGCAGGTCATCTATCCCCAGCGACCTGCCCTGGGAGATGACCCTGTATCTGCTAGACATCACCAGATTTAATTTCTGGAAAGAAATACTTATTATAACAATAGTCTGTTTATATGTAAATCTGTCCCATTACACTGCCTACTTGCTAGTTGCTAAACATCCATTTGATAATCACCCGCTTTAAATTAATCTAACCTTAAAGATGGAGAAATGGCCACAGAGCAGAACTAAAACAAGGAACAGCGTTGGCCTGTCGAGACTGATGAGTTTCGTTTTTTATTCTTTTACTGGACAATTTCTCCCCAGTCCCAATTTCCATTCCTTCGGCCACATTCGACCCGAGTGTCTTTTAAGTGTCACACTGAGAACCTAGGAGAAGTGTATTTGCTCAGTGTGCAGTGGAAGAAAAGTATGTTAAAATAGTTTATAGCATGTGTGATTTTGTGGGGATAGCAGAGGTTTTTTATTATAACAATTTTCTCTCCCAAGGACCCTCAATTTGCTTTAAGATCTGTCCATAGGAATACAGCTTCTTTCATGAGCTGTTTGGCAGGATAGATTTTGAATGTGGTCTAACAGTTTTTCTCAGAGAATTTTTATTTCAATACCTCATCTTTTTACGGGATACGTACCAACTTAAAAAGTGACTTCTCTGATAGCATCTCACGGATGGCACACATCAACCTGGTTACGCAGACGTAATTTTTTCTACTAAACATAAGGACACTGAGTCTTAAAAGCAACTTGTCCAGTAGAAGGGTCTGGTCTTTTGAATTTAAAAATCAGTATTTTCCCCTTATCACACAGTGTCTCATGAGCCTTGACCAATTACAAGCAAAAGTTCCCTGAATTTACTTTTTTCTACCAGCCCACAGGAGAAAATGAAATAAACAAAATCACGCAGTGCACAGGGAGGCTTACACTGGGCAGGTAGGAAGCGTAAGAAAAGTTGAAATATACATAATAATGATACCTGTGAATGACATGTTTCCCTCCACACCTGGTCCATTTCCGTGAGAAAACCAATGCACTCAACCTTACTGAGTTGGTCCCTTTCTGATTAATATTTAATTCAAAGTTGTATTATCTGGCTTTTCTCCCACAAACTGTTTTTTTTGAGTGTTGAAAGCTAAAGTATGCAGACTCTGTTAATGTTCACCAGGAAAGCACCTCTCCTTTCCCAGACTTGCTATCTGGACAAGCAAGGCTTTGTCTCGTTTACTAACATGTCACACAATTTGAAATGAAGGAAAATACGCGTTGAGGAATTCTGAGTGGAGAACCTATTATTTCCTGGGTGAAGTTTGGAACCTAGGGACCTAACAGCTTCCTCAAGCTGGGTAGACAAAAGAAGTAAAGACTTGCTAATGACCTAGATGTTGCCATAGAGAAGACAGAATTCTAGCTAGTTCCAAGATTAGTGAGAGCTATGGCTCTACGTGGATTAGCCGGTTAGGATAAGCGTTTGGGTTGGATTAATTTGAGATAAGATTAGGTTACCCAGATATTTTTAAAATGTCCCCGCAGGCTGGTGATTATGGGGTGTTAGCCTAACTATGAAAGGGCTGATAACATTGCACACAGACAGGAACATATATCTCATTTTTTTTGGATATTTTCCAGACCCAGTGGTAATGTGGGGTTACGTCCTGATAACTAACTATGCCTTTGCTTTCCACGTTCCTTCTGCAGGAGCCGTCCAGCTTTCACACTTGCTAAGGCAGTTGGCAGTTCAAGAAACTGAGCTGCTAAGAGAGGCGATGCCATATTAACACTTAGCCGCACATTCAGGTAAAAGTTTTAATTTTGAATTTCAACAACCAAAAAATGGTTACTTGTTCTCTTTTCCGCATATCGTCTCCTTATTTATCTTTCCTTTCTTCCTTCCTTCGTTCTTTCCTTCCTTCCCTCCTCCCTCCTCCCTCCAAGGCAGAGGGGTTTACTGCAAAGGTCATGGACTTTGGAGTCTGCCACATCTAGGCGTTTACCCCTCCGCCACCACTGGCGACTCTGTAGCCTTGGGCAACTTACTAAACCTCATTCACCCAATTATGTCATGTCTAAAAGAGAGATAATAATACCTACTTGCTGTATAGACTGCTTACGAAGAATATTCTGATAATATATGCAAAGGGCTTACTATGGTGCCTGGCACATAACTGGTGCTCAAGAAACTTCGGACTGTCTCTCCTTCCTCCCTCCACCAACCTCTACCTGGCATCCCTCCATGAACCCGTCAGTGCACGGGGAGAAAGGCAGGAGGCCCAGCCTTCGAGGGTCCCACAACCTGTTAGAACCTGGCTTAGTCAATTTTTCCTAGCCTGTAGGAATAAAAAACTGAATGTACAAACTGTGCGAGAACACTGAAAGTAAACTGGCTTTGGTTGTCAAGTGATTACTTATTGTTTTGTTATCAACAAACACTGACTGACTGCCCACCATGTGTGGCCACATGCTCAGCATCTCGTCCTGATGGCAAAGATTCACAATCTACACATACAAACACCTAAGAGCAAACGTCGTTTTCACCACCGCCCCTCTGTTTTAAATAAAAGGACAGAGTAATCTGCATTGGTTATGTTTTCTTGTTTGAACTAGGATATGAACAAAAACTGGAAATATTTGATCACATGGGAACGTAGAAAATATATACAAATGCACTATCATTCATTGCAAGGAAATAGTGAGAAATGAATAAATCAGCAGAGAAAAATGTAGTTCCACAAATAATAGAAGAGGTAAATGTCCACATAACATAATGCATTTCTGATATCATTTTTCTTGAGTGTTCCAAAAACCCACTTTATCAAATGACTCTTAAATATATATTTATTATATGTAATACAATAAATACATATGTGATATATATGTCTGTGTATATAAATACACATAATTTCCTAAGATCTCCCCTAAGATGATTTTTGGAAAACAGATCTTACTGGGATAAAATGTAGCAGTCCTATACTGACAAGGATATTGAAGGCTGCGGGCATACCTACACGCATAAAAAAATTTCATTTCAGCAGCCTCGAAACGTGCCACGCACGTGACGCAGCCTCAGATGACAGACTCCGCTTCATCGTCCCATGAGAAAATATTGTTTCACTGCAGCTCAAGCCATTTGCCCAGGGAGCCCTGCAGTCGAATTCCCACACTGTTCTAGAAGTTACATTTTCTGACCCCATCGTAATCATCACCTCCTCCGCACCCAGGCCACAGACCCTTGAAATTCTTTCTCTGTGCCCCCCTGGGGCTCATGATAGATCTCCCAGCTTTTCTGAATGTACTCCCCTCTCTTCTAGGCTGGAAGGACGGCCCCTCCTGTTGCCCAGTGGGTCTGCAGTGCTCCCCAGTGGGACGGACTGCTTTGAACACGCCTCCCAGGAGTACTTCCAGCTGATGCTTTCAGGGGACACACTGGACCTGCCCCACCCTCTTGCTGACATCCTCTACAGCCCCTCTAGGTTACGTCCAGTCCTTCCGTGGAGATGCTGGCTCTGGCTCGCGGTCACTCTGCAACGTACCTCCTGCCATCACTCTTGGGACTTCAGTATCCACCGAGATGCTCCTTCCGACATCCTGACCTGACGTCCACCCTCCGATGATCTCACCTTCCACCCGACCGTAACCCTGGACCCAGATTACCCCAAAGTGCTTCCCCTCTGTAAGTATCTGTTCCAAACCTCATCATCTCCAGCAACCATTTCCTTTGCACTTTCAACTTCAACCATCCTGGTACCCTCCCCAGATCCAGGGAGTCCTCTCCCCAGGTGGTATTTCCACCTCTCTCACACCCTCCCTGCCCTTCTTTCTCAGCTTACATTCCACGGCCAGGCATCAAAATCACTATCACACCCTTGTCCTTGCCTTCACGACATTCATCTGGCTCAACCCCAGCCTTGATTAACTCCACCTCTGCCCTTCACACCTGCACCCATGAAGCTGGATGTGGCTTAGGGAAAATTACGAGCAATCTTAACGGGTCTTCTTTTAAAGTCATGATCACTGATCTCAAGCGCACTCTTCATGCTGGGGATGGACTACTTCCCTACCCCATCCTCCTCCCACGCTCACGCCTTTTCTTTAACGCCCCACCGTGGGTTCCATCCTCCCAGCCCTTCGGATTCCATCACCTGCCACATAGCAAGCCCTCCTCTTCCCTTGGCCTGAAATTCCTCCACACCACTTCGTCGTCATGGAAATGCTTCTGATGCCCGATCTAATCCTCAGCTGGTGGACTAACGCTTAGGCATGTCCACCTTGCCTTTGGTGACCCTGTACCAGCAGGAAGCCAGCAGCTGCTTAACGTCCCCCCTTGACACCAGCCGTGGTTCCAAGCACTGGGCTATCTACCAGCAACACCCTTTCCCTGGGAGGAAATTATAACAAACTCCAGCAGGGAGAAGTTCAACTTTCCCCCAGTCATGATATGGTGGAAGCATTTTATATCTCCTGGACTGATGGGCCGTCAGAGCTGGAAAGAACTTATAATCACACCGAGGCTTTGATGAAGGAACTGACACTCTGAGAAGCCAAGTCGCGTGCGTGCCCAGTTGAACATCCTGACCTAAAGTGGCATTTTCTGTGCAACTGGGAAAATGATATGGAACTTTTGCAAGGCTATACAAGTGATTGAAGGCATTATACCCCAGTTACTTAGTGTTTAGTAAACCGAATGAACACCATAGCACAAATTTCAAACAAATACCCGAAAGGTAGAATGTAAAAACAGGAAACGGTCAGGTAGGAAGAGAAGTTAAGAGAGGCGTGTGGGTTTGCCCAACTCTACCACTAGGTAGCTGTGAGCCTCGGATGAGAATTCATCTCCGGGAGCCTGGATTTCCCCATTAGTTAAAGGGGAGGAAGCGCTGGGATTATGGCCGTTCTGAGGGTAGAGGTCACCTGCACAGGTGAGAGGGCGCTTTGGATGTCATAAAGGATTCCCTGCAATGCCCTTATTTTTGCTCCTATGCTTGGTTCTTCTCTTCTTCGTTTCTAAAGACAGTATTCAAGTTGCCTGACTGCTCTTAATGGCAGCTCTCTCCTCCTCATTCATGTTTCTCCTCTTTTAGAGAAATAAGCCATCCACCTAGGTCACCTGGGTGACTAACAGAGAACAGACATGGACTGAACAGATAATCAGTTCTCACTTTCCCTTCTTTCTGTGCCTACCTACTCGGATTATGGTTAAATGCGTTTTCCAATCCAACGGATTCCGCTTCTTTTGCAAAGGCTTGAACTTGGTGCCCCTCACACTGTGGACCTTCTAAGGTGCATTATCCGTTTCCTCGACTTAGATTTAAAGCCAACTCTTGAATGGTTTCCTTCAAGGCTCTCTGGTTGGGTAAACGCGAGGGATACCCATAAGCCCAAGAGCAGCTGTGCAGTCCTGTTTCATTACACGCTCAGCAACAAAAAATTGTATTTGTATTCTGGGATGCACAGGCCAAAAGGAGGAGAAGAGAACGTGGCTTCTTTGCTTGTATTCTCGATTTGAACTGGTATCAATCATTCACTACAGCACCATCCAGTGGAAATAGGATGTACCGTGAACCCTGATCAATCTTTTGGGCTACCCAGGATCTGAACCCCTATTCTGTTTGGAAACTACCCACAGTGCCGGAGACCAGCTAACTGTTCACCAAACTTTTTTACTTCTTCTCCTGGGTACTCAGCTAGACAACATTTCTCTTACATTGGGTTGGCCGAAAAGTGTGTTCGGGTTTTTCCATAAGATGTTATGGAAATTTTCGGCCAACGCAATAGTCATGTCAATTCCGGACAACAGAATTTAAGAGCGAATGATGCATCCCAGGTTCAGAACTGGCCCATAACAATCTTTCACGCAATCCTCCACTCTCTGCCAGCTTGACACTGAAGCCCAGGGTGACCCCAAAAGCAGTGCGCTAGGGAACAGGCAGAACTTCTACTGCCCAAGATCCCTGGCAGCGTGGAATGGTACCAGCCCCTCACCCCACCACCTCCTCTCACTGATCGGACTCTATGTGAATGCAAAATAAACATCTATTGTGTCAGCCCCTGAGATCTGGGACTCAACTATTACAGCAACTAGCAGGACAGCAACGAATGTACCCATGTTATAAGTCTCGGCGAGAGGGAGTCGTCACCTCCTGCTACAGGAACTGAAAAGTCAGACCCTCTCTGTCCTCCTCTCCTTTGCATCTAGAGCACATGCGTGCGACCTCAGCATCTTATCCGTCAGACACACCCACACCAGATGCGGACGCATGAGCTAGTGACACAAAGAAGCAGGGCTCGCGTGGAAAGCGTTCTGGAAGGGAAGGGAGGTGGTGGCAGAGGCCATTCATTCTGTTTTGGGGGCAGAAGTGATAACAGCAGTAGCATCCAATATCCAGGGTCATGACGTCAGTGACGTGAGGGCAGTGCTGGGTCCACCAGCCGACGTGCAACCCCTTCACAGGCTCAGCGCCGCCGTGTGATTTCAGGCTCTCGCGTGATAGCCACCAAGCCTGCTTCCCCAGCCATCTCGGCGAGTCTGTGCCCCGTGTAATAGCTTCCAATAAACCCTTCTCTTGCTTCAGTTAGCCAGAGATGATTTCGGTCATTTGCAACTAAAAATTCCTAGGGATACAAATGCATCCCTTTCAGTGAGAGAAAGACGGATGCACGTTCTTGCCCCCCGGCCTTGCGGACGCTTCCTCTAGGGTGTACTGTTCACTTCCTGAGTCAGAGCTGACGTGTGCTGGGAGCAGCTCATCTGTTCACTGGTGGCTTTGGTACGCTTCGGGAGAGAGGCCTAACGCATCTGTATTTTGACTGCCCCAGGCTGTGTTGAAGGAGGCGAAAATTTGACCAAAATAAAGCCTGCTGTTTGGGAAGATGGGAAAACGGAAAGAAAAGTGAAGTTCTAAAAATATATCTTGCAGAAATACCCAAAGAGGAAAAAGAAAATAAGATCTTCCCTGGGAATACGGTACTGGATGGTGCAAAGAGATAGAAAACAGAACGGGCTTTTTAGGTCAACTGGTTTCTTCCTGCAACAAAAGCATAATTTAGATTTCATCAAGGTATATGACCTCTCAATAGCCCTGTGTTCCAAACTCCAGCAGAACTAGATCAAGGAAGAGGTATTGTACAGGAGTGAGGGGCGTCGGGGAAGGCTAGCTGGCTTTTTTTCTCAAGACATCATTCCTGGGCAATCACTTTACACGATCACTGCCTCTGTCTTGCGCCCAACACATCTATGTTGGTCCCCAGCTTCCTTCCATATTTCACCCAGTGACGTTTCTGGAGTCTGGTATGTTGTTATAAGATTGGCCCCCAGTGACTCGTGCAGTGTGACAGGGCCCCTTTTCTACCACTTGAATCTGAGCTGTATTTGGGATTGGCTGGGGTCGATGAAAGATGGTAGGGGTGACTTGGTGCCTGTCCTGGAGGCTGGGCCATAAGAGGCCTTGCAGTGTTTGTGTTCCCCCCTTTGGAGCCCGGAGACCACCTAGCTGTGAAGATGCCTCATCCCGCCCATTGGAGGCTGAGCGCATGAAGGGGCCAGGGCTGGTAGCCAGCCCTAGACATGAATGGTTAAGTCAAAAAAGAAAACAATTCGTATGAGGTGAGACCAAAACATTCACTGTGGTAGATTAAAAACCCCTACTCTATTGGTGGGAATATAAATTGGTACAGCCACTATGGAAAACTGTATGGAGATTTTTTAAAAAACTAAAAGTAGAGTTACCATATGATCCAGCAATCTCACTCCTGGGCATGTATCCGGACAAAACTATAATTCAAAAATACTTAAGCACCCCAATGTCCACAGCAGCACTGTTCACAACAGCCAAGACATGGAAACAACCTAAATGTCCATCGACAGACGAACGGATAAAGAAGATGTGGTACATATGTACAGTGGAATACTACTCAGCCATAAAAAGGAATGAAATAATGCCTTTGCAGTGACATGGATGCAACTAGAGGTTATCATACTAAGTGAAGTAAGTCAGACAGAGAAAGACAAATACCATATGATATCACTTATATGTGGAATCTAAAATATGGCACGAGTGAACTTACCTATCAAACAGAAACAGACTCACAGACATAGAGAACAGACTTGTGGTTGCCAAGGGGGAGGGGGCAGGGAGAGGGGCAGATTAGGAGTTTGGGGTTAGTAGATGCAAACTATTACATAGAGAATGGATGGACAACAAGGTCCTGCTGTTGGACAACAAGGTTCCCTGCAGAGGGAACTATATTCAATCTCCTGGGATAAAGCATAATGGAAAAGAATATAAAAAAGAATGTATATATGTGTATTACTTAGTCATTTTACTGTACAGAAGAAATTAGCATAACATTGTAAATCAACTACACATCAATAAAAAATTTTTTTAAAAAGAACCCCTGTTGGGCTTCTCTGGTGGCGCAGTGGTTGAGAGTCCGCCTGCCGATGCAGGGGACACGGGTTCATGCCCTGGTCCGGGAAGATCCCACATGCCGCGGAGTGGACGGGCCCGTGAGCCATGGCCGCTGAGCCTGCGCGTCCGGAGCCTGTGCTCCGCAACGGGAGAGGCCAAAGCAGTGAGAGGCCCGCGTACCGCAAAAAAAAAAAGAACCCCTGTTGATGATGAGGGGCTGGCCGACTTCTAGAATCTAATTAACTTTGAGCCCCTTCAATTCAAAGATGGGTTAACTTGCGAAAAAAGCTGTAAGCCACCTAGAACTTGTGCTATAACAATAACTCAGATTTAACTCAGCAAACCTTAAAAGTTCTTCCTTTGAATTTCGGGAAAAACAGGAAGCTGTCAAAATAGGCAATTCTATTGCATTGTTGTACCAGAGACACAATTTCCACCACCTTCCGTGGCATTTTCTGGTATTTGTGCAAAATGCCGGGGAAACATTGCCTCTCTTTTCTGTACAATCTGATCATTACTCCCTCAGCCCAAAAACCTTTTCCAAAATAATCTCCCTAAATTAGATTCCTAGAATTTCTAAGGATGCACAAGAATCCTCTTCAGGTAATAGTTTTTAAAAAGTGAAGAAATGGCCAATTGTTCTTGGGTGAAAGGTGTCCTTTAGTCACTGTGAGGTTCTGGATGGCCATGACCTGACTCCTATTTACCCTTCTAGCATTTTCTGTGACCCCTTCTTCCCAAACCACCTGGAAACCACATCTGGCTCCTTCGTGCCTCTTTGTCATCACACCAGCTGTTCCCTCCTCTGTCGAGCTGACCAGACTCCAGTCCGATTGCAGTGCCCCTTCTCTGGCCCCCAAGCATCCCATGTACAGTCCACCTTCACGCTCACCTCGCTGAGCCGTAATTGCCCATCGCGTGTCTGCCTTGCGACGAGGCTCCAAGCTCCTTAAGGCGGGGCCTTCACTTCTGTACTCGAAGCACCTAAGCCAGTGCTTGACACACTAGCAGTGCTGAATAAATGTCTCCCAAGTGAATATTAGACTCATACGCCCAACTAGCTACCTCATGTATTCACTTGGATGAATCAAGCGCATTTGAAAGTACCCAAAATGGAGCTGTTGGTTGCATCCTCAAATGCAAAAGTGTTGCTCCTCGTTCAGGCTTCCCAGCTTCAGTAAACGCACCCCTGTCCACCAGGCACTCAACCTAGAAAGCGGGGAGCAGCCTGAGCACTCCGGCTTCCCTCACCCCAACACGTGGGCCCGTCCACCTCCGAGCCTCCTAGCACGTCTGTGCCTCCAGCATCTTCTCCTGCTGGGGTGACTACAGGACACTCCTAAGCGGTCCCCCCTTTTTTGCTTTTGTTCCCTCTGGCACCCTCTCTGCACAGCTACCAGAACGAGCTCTTCAGGTGCAAACTAGGTCAGTCATCCCCCTTTCCAGAACCCTCCATGGCTCCCCACTGTGCGCAGAAGAAAAATGCAGCCCTTTCCCCTGGCCAGGAGGCCCCCATGACCCGGCCTCCCACCCTCTCTGGTCAGGTCATTCCTCCCCAGTTGCTCCCGACTCAGACATTCAGCAGTTCCCAGTTCTGGGCCTAGAACGTTCTTCTTCCTGTTCTCCTCAGGATCCTTCCCTGACGATCCCATCTCATGTACCACCTCCTCACCCTCTGCAGTGATTTCGGTCACAGACCCTTATTCACCTCCTTATACCTTTTCTGCAAGCTGTGACTGCCTTGCTCACTTGTCTACTTGTTCATTTTCCACGTCATGAGGGTAACACTCAAGGTCACGTGCCCACTGCATCCCCAGCATTAGAACATTGCCTGACACAGAGGGAGGGCTGTAAGGCGTGTATGAATCAAGGATAAACAAAGAACCCAGGAGACGGGCCCATGAGGACATCTGTGACGCTGATCCCTGCGTGATCGCGACACAACTGCAGCGTCTGATTCATGGAAAAAACAGAGTCACACTTCCAAGATTCAGGCCAACTCAGTCACCGCAGGGCAGTAAGCATTCGTGTAGTGCCTGCTCGTACGTGATCTCATTTAAATCACACGACTTTATGAGGCAGCCATTCTTATTATCATTTTACAGATGATAAAAAAAAAAAAAAAGCTCAGAGACACTAAATGACTCACCCACAATAGACCATGACACTCGTAACCCAAGGAACCAGGTTCCATGTGGTCCACACCCGCTTATCGCTTCTGAGTTTTTCCCAGAAGGAATGAAACCAAAACCCTGACTTGCACCTCTGAAGGTTTACACCAGACGTTTCACCTTATTATTACCTCAGAGGACTGGGGTTTAGTTATATCCAAATACATGGAACAAAGTGATTGTAGCAAGTTCCCTAATTCTCATCCTATAGGACAGGCGCTCCACTCTTCCTTTTTAAGGGTGATTTCTCATTAAGCTTCGCATGGTAATTAACTCAAATGACTGACTGCCGACAACTTCAACAATAAAGAGATTCTTACCTCGGAATTCCAGTCCCCGAAGTTGAAAGGTGACAAGACCATTGCCAATTTCAATCAGGTGAACGAAAGCATTGAGGTAGTCTGAAGCCAATATAAAGCAATCTCCAGAGCTGTAGTTACCCCATCGGCCAAGGACGAGGTCTCCACAGAGGGACTCCTGGAGGGCCCTTGTCAAGTGTTCATAAAAGATGGAATTGAGGTTGTTGCCATCGCTCCCTGCAGACAGGACGAGAAATAATAGGCCCAGTGAGTCCGACTCCAACGTGCTTGACCTGGGAGACAGGGAGCTGTCTCTTGATTAGGGGTGAATCAGATCTTCAGACACTTCGCCCGTCAGGGTGGTGACACCCTCCTATTTCTTCCCGCTATACTCTTTCTGGTCAATGTCATCTGCACAAATGGATTGAGTTCCTGTCTAAACGAGACACCTGACAAATTCCTACCTCCAGCTGAGATCTCTGGCCTGGGCCCTCGACCCGTCTACTTCCTCGTGGACCTAACATCTCTTGTATGTTTCAGATGCTTCCCCCTGCAGTGGTCCAGGTCAGGTCCCCACGTCCGCTCTCCACCTCGGCCAATGGCACCACCATCCAGTCGGCCACAACCTAGGGCTCCTTCTTCCCACTCCTTCCCACCCAAGCCTCTCAATTTTACTTTCTTCAAGTATTTTTTTGCATCTTCCTACTTTTCTCCATTCCCATGACCCCTACCCTATTCCAAGCTCCATGATTTCTCAAGGAGATGACCACAGTGGCCATGTGACTCACCTACGCATCTTCACTGGGACCTGCTCGCTCATCGATTCTCTACCTCAAAGCCAGAACAAGCTTTCCAGACGGAAAAGGGGAAGGTGCCGTCCAGGACCCCCCAGCCCAGGATTCAAAGTGGTTTCTCAGGGCTCTTAAGACAGAGACGACTTTGTAACATCGCCTGTAATAGGGTCCCATAAGTTATCCTTCATAGGAAGAAGCTAGGACAGCCCTGATCAACCCAGCGTGGACGGTCACACCAGGGGCGCCGTGCGGTCTGCTCCCCACTTCACTCTCCATCCTCACCTCCCACTAACCCCTTCCTCATCGTTCACGCTCAGCAACACAGAACTTCTCTCGGTTGAGTGACTCACAGGCCCCCGCCCACCCCAGGCCTTTGCAGACACTGATCTTTCTGCCTGGGTTTTCCTTCCATTCCTCTCTGGCTTATTACCGCTACGATTCTTCAGACCTCCACTCGACGGCCACCTTAAGGAAGCCTTCACTGACCACCTCGCCAGGCCAAGTCCCCCGTTACAGGCTGTCAGGACTGTGACCCTCTGCTTTGAAGCACTTGTCACAGTTGGAATTTGACTTCTGTTTTTTCGTGTGTATATGTATGTATGGTTATTTGATTAACATTCGATTTCTCCAATGCACCCAGTGAAGGAAGACTGAATATGCTTATTTTTGTATCCCAATACTGGCAGAATTCCTAACACGTAGTAGAGAATCACTAACTATCTGTTGAATAATAGATAACACCATAGATGACACAGCTTCATTAAGAGAAATTTTGCCTCTGAGAACATTCCCATCGAGTGACTCCAGGGTTTCATTGAGATATAATTTACAGATAATAAACTGTGTGTGTGTGTGTGTGTGTGTGTGTGTGTGTACACACACACACACACATATATATATACATACATACATATATTCTACAATATAAATAATTATTGCTAGTATTATATATTATATACAGAAAATAAACAGTATATATATATACATTCAACAATATTCATAACCATTTCTAGTATTATATATTATATACAAATCTATATATATTATATACAAACCTATATTTTATATATTATATACATAGATATAAATTATTATATATTGAGGCAATTTATTATTTTTAAGTTATACATGTATATCAAACTCAGACTTATTGAGGAATAACTTATAGAGTAAAATTCACACTTTCTAGTGTCCAATCCTATGAGTCTTGACATATGCTTCTAGTCACGTAACCACCACTTAGAATGATGCATTTGTGTGTCATCCATACTGCGGTATACAGCAGCAGTCTGTTCTGTTTCTTCTGTACGCAGCTACTACAGTTTGCTTATCCAGTCAACAGCTCAAGGACCTTTGGGTTGTTTCTAGTGTTGGTGATGATGAGTAAAGCCACTCACAACACTCATGAAGAGAAGTTTATGTGAACACGTTTTCATTGCGCTTGAGTCAACCCCTAGGAGTGGCACTGCTGTTCTCCAAAGTGGCTGGACTGTTCTGCAGCCCCGTCACAGGGACTGAGCATTCTAGCTGTTCCGCATCCTGGCCAGGACTTGGTATTGTCAACTGTTGCTTGTTTGTCTAACCTTAGCCATTCGAATCGGGTGGGTCAGGACCCCAAGAAGGAGGAAGGATACAGCAAAGGAGATGGAGTGACGGATTGCCCTGCTTCCCAGTGGAAGGCTAGTGTGTTTCAGGGGTGTGAAACTGGGGCTTGGTAGTGCATTTCTTGTCATCTCCTTGCTGGGCCCAGACTCCTTTTATTTCCTCTGTCAGATCTCTCACGATGAAGGATAGAACCTTTTCTGAGAAGAATGGGTAAACTGGGAAGTCCTCCTGGTCTGTGGTCTTGGGGGTGTGAGAAGTGCTGGGAGGGGCTAGGAGGAAAGTTTGCCATCAGTGCTTTTATTTTAAGAGCATCTTTTCTTTGGGGAGTAAATTCTGGCTCTGGAAAGTCAGAGGAGCATGGAGTTGCCCCAAAGAGAAAAGGCCTAAAGCAAAGCTCAAGGACCCCTTCCAGCTATTGGAGTAGAGACAGAAGTTCAGGGAAGTTCGAGATAAAGCCTAGAGATCTGAACGGAGCTTCCCTGCTCTGTATCCTTGGGAACCAGAGCATGACTGGAGGTGCAGGAAGGTGCAGAGTGGCCCCAAGTGCATCCGCATAAGGAAGATCACTGATCCACCGCTAAGAAATCTACAAAATAACACTATCAAACTATGGATATCATTGCTAGGCATTCATGCCAGTTAAAAGCTGAATTGAAATTAGTGCATTTATAACCTAATCATGATGAACGGAAATAACTGAACTGTCCTATGGACTGAGTCAGGTCACGTTGTCTAATAAAGTATCAGTATGCTTAACTTTCTATGCAGATGAAGCCTTCCTGACCTGCCATGATATTCATTTTCTATGATGAACCAGCATGCATCCTGAGACACTAATTAGAGATTACTTTGAGTCTCTAGCACTTTTAAAGGAAAGGCCTGAATGAGAGAATTAACTTTTGCTTAATTGTTCAAACTGTTGGACATTCGAATAAAACAAAAGAATTTACACCACTAAAAGTGGAGAGCTTAGAACACCATGACCACGCATCTGTATAATTAGATTAAAGTGAGACAAAATTATGAACAACTAAAGGTGCAACGCACTTATGAAACTGTCCGTATGCCTAATATCAATGGCCCTGCAAAGTTACAGAGTCCCACAGATCCACATTAGAGATACTTATACCCCAACCCATGCCCCCTGAAAGTTGGGCTGACGTAAAGTTAAACAAAAAATAAACCTGTCTCTTCAGGTATTTTCAAGTTCCAAATTATGATTTCAAACTAATTATGTATATGCAATTCAAACATAGCTAATAAGCATGACACAATTCTTCCTAGACAACATTTTTGGCCCAAGGGAGAGAGAGAGTGAGGTGGATAAAAATACAGAATAGTTCAAATTTGCATACTGATATGAGGAAAAAAGAGGTCGGATGGTTAAAAGTGAAATAGATTACCGGAAGAAAAAAGTACTTTTCTGGCAGGTAAATCTTTCCATAGCTTAATGTGGTACAAAGTTTCTGAAGACTTCTGGATCCTGGATCCTGGAATTGCTTGCCTTTAAGGACATCATAACACTGACATTTTTCAAAAAAAATTTTTGCCGGAAGACTAATACCAAGGTTTATTGTCCATATTCGACGTTTAGCATACACAAACTAAAATGCATTAACAGGGTCATTCAATACTGAAAAGATATCTAATCATTTCTAAATAAGGGAGGAATGCATTTCTAAACCAAATCAGGAGACTTGATCAGTTCTATCTGCACAGTTTTATTTTTACCGTCAGCATGCATTGTCTCCACAATGATTAAAAAATAGTGAGTACTTAATTCCCCTTTTTGGATTGAAGGAATCCACCTACGCAACAAAGTAAATAAATAAAAAGAGAGAAGGAAGATATCCTCTTACCTGGATCCTTTTCAATCTGGACCACCAGTCTTGTGTTGGAATTATCCACGCGTCTTGTACTAGAAGGGGGCCACAAAAGGGGAAGAGGTCCTGATTAGATCCCTCCAAATGACAGTTGGCTCACAGAATCAGCTGTGTGAGTGGGAAATGCAGGGGAGATGGAGCTCACATATTAGGGTGTTTGCTCCACTTCGACAAGGCTGTCGGGCGAAGGAGGGGTTGGAAGGGAGGGAAAAATACAGAAAACACACAGAGGGAAGAGATAACTAGCACTTAGGATATGGGAGATTGGCCTTCAATCTTATCGGTTTTGAGCACCCGGTCCACAAAATGAAAGCAAGCATTTGAACGGCCAATGGACTGTCACTCACCTTCAGAACTTCAGAGCAGTGCACACATAGCTACCTTTCTTTTCAAATTGATTTCAGAAAATTCGTGATTAGTAGTCTATGTCTCCACCACTTGCTTTCAAGAGTTGGGCCCATTCTTACAGACCCTTCTTAGGCTGAACCACAAGAATAAAAACAGCTCTCACAAGCTTAGGAAAAGCTGGATGGCCTGTAGCCATGGTAACCAGTGGCCGCCAGGACCAGTTTTAAACCTTTTCAGTTATGACAACCCACCTCAACTTACAGCTTTGGTAAGCAAGCCAGCCAGCCCATGGTGGCCCCTTGCTTTTGAAAGTCAGCTGGTGAGGGACAGACTCAGTCCAGACCTCTCAGGGGTCAACAGTCACTCCCCAAGTGACTGCCCTGCAGAGGGTATCAGCCCATGTATGTCTGTAAAATTCACCGGCCCTTGACCTTCAGATGTCCCGAAAACCCTTTATCAGTGCAACAGTCTGCTCTGCTCGGAGGGACTGTGCCGGACCAGCTTTGACTTATTTCAGACATTGGGTGGTGGTCTCGTCATCCTTTGAAGGACGAAATGTGAAACTGACGTCAACCACATGAAGTTGATGATATTCAACTGTTTATGACCTGCAAAAACGGCCATTTCATATGGCTAAACCATACAAGTTTGAACATAATGAGGGTCCGATCTTTACCACGTCTGGCCCCTGACTTTGCCATCCCTCTGCCCTTTGCTTTCTGTGCTCCAGCCACCCTGGCTTTCTTTTTCCGCACCTTCAACATGCCCTGACCTCCTTCTCCCTCCCTCCCTCCCCTGCATCCTTTACACTGTCGTGTCCTCTGTGTGGAAGACTTCCTTTCCAGCTCCACCCACTTTTCCTTGTTGACTCCTCTAAACTTTCCCGTCCAGCTAAGAATCACCTTCTCAGGGAAGCCTTCCTGGCACCCGCTTTGGGTGAGATTCACGTGTGGTGTGCACTTTCATACCTCTCCTTTGGAGCACGTGTCACAGTTACTATAACTACTAAAGCTGACCGTTACCACTTATGTAGCACTTACTCATGTAAGCACTTCACGTGTATGAACTCACTGCATCTTCACAACCACCTTCTTAGGTGAATATACCTGTTCTCACAGAGCAAGAACCTGAGGCACCGTGGATTAAATGTCCAAAGTCACAGAGCTCGTGAGTGGTCTAGCCGAGATCTGGACCCAGGTGGGCGGCCTCTGGAGCCTTCACTCTACGTCATACTCATCTTTGCGTGTGTCAACTAAAAAAATATATATATTCACAACCTAAAAGTTGAAAGTTATGTTTTATTTGGGGGGAATTTCTAGGAATTCAAGCCAGGGAGGCAGCATCTCAAGTAAACCTGATAGACTGCTCCGAGGAGGCGAGGGGGTAGCCAGGATATATAGAAGTTTTGCAACAAAGGGCAGGGAGTCTGAACGTCATATTGCTAATTAAAGAAAACCAGATACCTCAAGTTAAGGAATTTAGCGCTTTTCTGTGTATGGGCAGATGCTAGAGTCTGGGCTCACTGAAATCATTCCTTTGATGTGTACCTCAGCTATCTCGGGCCAGTATCCTGTGTTTTCACATCCTGAGTTTCCTCAGGGCTCACTGCAGGGAAAGGCTGCAGTCTGATGGCTGCTAGGTGGCAGGTATTCTTTTGCTTCCTGAGTTCCCTCAGGGCTCACCAGCTCACCATCAATTGCTGATGACTGTGAGTGACATCCTTTGTTTACTGACATGGCAGGAAATATTCCATTTCCTTTTCTTTCTTTTTTTTTTAAGAATATTGCATTTATTAATTTGAAAAGTAGACCCAAATACACAGCAATATTCCATTTCTCACATGATAATTCGATTACATCTGCCTCTTACATCAGACCCTAAGGACCATGAGGTACCATTTTGCTGACATCTGGCACGCAGCAGTCACTCCATTTGTTGACAAAATAAATGAATAGTCAAAGATAATACTGCTTCTGAAGTGTTTTTCTCTGATAACACCTGCTAAGAAAAACCGAGACTGCTTCTAGATAACATTTCAATGTGATTGTTGACATACTGAGTGTGATTAACTAAATGAGGAGCACTTTTTAGTGCTTAGTCGTGAACTTGTCTCTTGGGAATCAGAGCAGATTAAAAAGATGCTTAGATGCATCTGTATTTTAAATAAATAAGAAAGTTTGTCTTCAGGAAAAAAAAAGTATTCTCATTTCCTCCTATGTCTCAGATATTTGAGAACCATCTAGGCAGGATCCTATTTGAGTTTTGTAAAACAGACTCTACAGATGGGTTGGAAAGGAGGAATATTCTGTTACAGCTCAAAAAGGCCATTAACCCCAGCACCATGTTCTATTACTGCTTCAGTTTCCTTGCAAATACCCTCAGACGGGCTTGGAAAATAAAAGAGCCTGGGGTAGCAGAAAATAAAGCAAACAACAAAATTCTTTCCAATGAAGGCTGGAATCCCACGTCGGCATAGTTGGTCCCTAAATGGAATTTGAAGGCTGGGATCCCACGTCGGCATAGTTAGTCCCTAAATGGCATTTTAATTTCTCCTTAAGACCCAGGACAAATGGAATTTTCAGCAGCAGAATAAACAATTTTTAAAGAGGGACTGCGCCAAAAGAAAGCCATTTACCAAACTCCTTACGGAATTAAAACACCTTCTAAAGCTATGTTAACTGGAAGGCTATCTTTGCAAAAGGCCTTGGCTGCAGAGTGCTAACTTCTGATCAGCGGTAACTAAGCTATGCTGCCTGTGTGCCCCAGGGCCTCTGGCTCGCCACCAGACTCTCTAAGAAGGCCAACTGTCAACCATACTGGGTATTCTGAGCTTATCTCCAGTGCTTTCCTCCTGTAAATTTGGTGCTTACCACTCAAAGGTGCTAATTAGCTCAGTAATTGGATTTCTGCCTTCACGCTCCTATTGCATGAACATCAGTTCTGCTGCTCAGGGAGAAGAAGCGGGCTCCCAACTCATTCCACAATCTCAGGGGAAGTACAGAATGCTGGTGTGGCCCGGTGGGCGTCTGCGGTGTGTGCTCTCAGCCCCTGCCTGGCAAAGCCAAGGCTCATTGCTAGGTCACGCTGTCCTGAGCGCCACAGGCCGAGAGTCTAGTAATATCATTGGTCTTCCCAGAGAAACTGACTTACTCAAAGCATCCCTTTCTTATGATAATACGGCAGGGCTGGTTCCCTCCCTTCAAGCTTTGCCTCCCTAGTCTAAATCCAGCACCTTCTCTCTTATGTGGCCTCATCTGAGGAGCTTAAATAATTCAACAGGAATTTACTTAATTCTACTGCTTCAGGTTCCAGTGTGTCAGCACAGACACAGACAATTTATGGGAGACGTATTCCCATTTCGGATGGGGAAGTGTGACTGGCTGGAATGCCTGTTGATACGGCAAAGCCAGGATGGATGGACTGTAGTTCTGGGAGGGGGACCAGAGACTGAACCCGCCCGCCCTGGCCAGGCACCAGAGTAGCCACTGGCATGAGTTCTCTTACAACAGGAAGTCCTGGTAAGGAACTCGGAACTAACAAGCCACCACCAACCAGGAGAATTCAGGAAAGGTCAAAAGGAGAGAGGAGACGCCAGTCCATATGTCCTACCAACCTCCCAGAATCCTCCTCGCTGGAATCCATCTTGGCTGAGCGATGCACGGGCCACCAGGAAGGACCCTGAGTCAGAATGATTGGCCAGAGACAACCCGGAAACTAACCCCATCACCATAAAGCCCGAGACTGCGAGCCACGTGGCAGAGCAGTCCTCCTGGGTTCCCTTGCGCTGCTGCTCTGCCCCCCGGGCACCCCTTCCCAATAAGGTCTCTTGCTTTGTCAGCATGTCTGTCTCCTCAGACACATTTCTGAGTGTTAGACAAGAGCCCACTCGCTGGCCCTGGAAGGGGTCCCCCTTCCTGCAGCAGTTCCCTTCATGCTGCAGGCAGCATTAGAGAAATCTGGACATCGAGAAGGCAGCCAGACACTAAAGAAGGACACTGTCACCTTTTAAGTTGAATATATACACAAGTTTCATCCGGGTTGGTATTTTTTGATGATTTTTCCATCTATATTCATAAGGGATATTGGTCTAAGGTTTTCTTTGCTTGTGATGACTCTGTCTGCCTTTGGTATCAGGGTAATACTGGACCCACAGAATGATTTAGGAACTATTCCTTCCTCTACTCTTTTTTGGGAGATTTGAGAAGGACTGATGTGAATTCTTCTTTAAACATTTTACAGGCTTCCCTGGTGGCGCAGTGGTTGAGAGTCCGCCTGCCGATGCAGGGGACACGGGTTCGTGCCCCGGTCCGGGAAGATCCCACACGCCGCGGAGCGGCTGGGCCCGTGAGCCATGGCCGCTGAGACTGCGCGTCCGGAGGCTGTGCTCCGCAACGGGAGAGGCCACAACAGTGAGAGGCCCACGTAACGCAATAAATAAATAAATAAATAAATAAATAAATAAAATAAACATTTTACAGAATTCCAGAGGGAAGCCAACTCATCCTGGGCTTTTCTTTGTTAGGAGTTTTTTGATTACCAATTAATTCCCTTTACTTGTTATAGGTCTATTCAGATTTTCCATTTCTTTTTCAGTCAGTTTTGGTAGGGTGTGTGTTTCTATGAATTCCTCCAGTTCAGCTAGGTTATCTAATTTGTTGGTACACGGTAGTTCATAGAATTCTCTTTCAATTATGTAATGTTGGTAGTAATGTCCCCACTTCCGTGATTTTAGTAATTTGAGTCTTCTTTTTTTCTTGGTCATTCTTGGTAAAGGCCTGTCAATTTTGTCAATCTTTTCAAAGAATCAACTTTTGGTGTAATTTATTATTTCTATTGATTTTCTATTATCTATTTCATTTCTCTCCATTTTAATCTTTACTATTTCCATCTGTCTGCTTGCTTTGGTTTAGTTTGCTCTTCTTTTTCTAGTTCCTTAACATGGAAGACTAATTTATTGATGTGAGATTTTTCTTATTTTTTAATTTAGGCATTTACAGCTATGAATTTCCCTCTGAGCACTGCTTTAGCTACATACCGTAAGTTTTAATATATTATGTTTTCATTTTCATTCATCACAGAATATTTTTTATTTTCTCTTGTGATTTGTTTTTTGCCCATTGGTTAAGTAGCTTTACTTTACACTTCTTTGGGAACTTTCCAGATTTCATCTTGCTGTTAATTTCCGATTTCATTCCATTGTAGCTGAAGAACATATGTGGAATGATTTCAATCCTTTTAAATTTATTGAGGTTTGTTTTATGGCCTAACACATGGTTTATTCTGGAGAATTGTCCATGTGCATTTGACAAGAACGTCTTTTTAAAAACGTTTGCTTTGTAAAATACTCTGTTAAAAGGATGAAAAGACCAGGTACAGACTGAGAGAAAATATTTGTAAACCGCATATCCAACAAAGTGCTAGTATCTAGAATATATAAAAAACCCTCAAAACTCAGCAGTAAGAAAACCAAACCAAAACAAACAAAAAACCCACAAAGAATCCAATTAGAAAGTGAGCAAAGATGTGAACAAACAATTCCCTGAGGAGGACATACTGATGGCAAATAAGCTCAGAAAAAGACGTTCAATGTCATAAGTCATTAGGGAGATGAAGATTAAAACCACAGTGAGATATCACTATACACCCATTAGAATGGCTAAAGTATAAAATAGTGAAAACATCAATATACTTGCAAGGATATGGAGAGACTAGACCCTTACGCGTTGCTGGTGGGGATGTAAAATGGTGTCGCTCCTCTGAAAAAAGTTTGGCAGTTTCTTTAAAAAAACTACCATGGGACCCAGCAATTATATTCCTGGGCAATTATGCCAGAGAAGTGAAGACTTATGTTCACCCAAAACCCACAGACAAATGTCCCTGGCAGCTTTATTCATAATAGCCCCAAAACTGGAAGCAACCCAGATGTCCCTTAGTGGGCGAGTTGTTAAACAGACTGTGGTTTCCATACTATGGGATACTGCTTAGCAATTAGAAGGGGCAAACTGCCGACATACAACAACCTGGAAGAATCTTCACTGAACTACAGTGAGTGAAAACAGCCAATCCCACGAGGTTTAAACACTATATGATTCCGTTCATATAAAACTCTTGCAATGACAAAATTATAGAGTTGGAGAACCGATTAGTGGTTGACAGGAGGTAAGAAGGAGGGAGGGGCAGAAAGGAAGAGTGTGTAACTATCTAAGGGCAGCAGGAGAGGTCTCTGTGGGGATGGACTTGGTCTGTGTCTTGACTGGACCAACATCAATATCCTGGTGATCGTTTTATAAGACGTTAACACATGTAAATTGGATAAAGAGTACATGGGGAGATCTCTTTTTATTCTTTCTTTCAACTCCATGTGAATCTATACTTAGCTTTTAAAAAAAAAGTTTAATTAAGAAAATCTCCATAGCTAATAGCAGGCCTGAACTCCGTGACTACAATGCATTCGTGTGAGATTCTCATCTCTCACCCTAAGTTGCTTGTGCCACAAATTAGGATCACTTCTCCCGTTTCAGTCAGAAAAATCCAAGACTCTCCAGCACTCCAAATACAGGAGAAGAAGTCCAACTATTCATTCACTGGGAAGTCATAAATATTTAGGGGGTGAAAAGTGTTTCTTCTCTTTCTGCAAATGCAACTAATAAAAACAGTAATAAAAAAATCTAGCTGCATGTGGTTGGGCAAAGAGTCAGCCAGATGGGGAACTGAAAAGATGGAGATGCAGAGGACTGTAGCAGATTCGTAAGGATTAAATGACCAGGGTGCTGCTGGTTTTTTCCCCAGGATTAACATGAATGATTTAAGGTTTTGACTTCTGGGTGCTATAGCCTCCTGGTAAAAAGAGGCCCAATATCACGGATTTGACAGTGTTTTATTTAGAGTTCCGGGTGTTATTTCTCCTGGGGATCAAGACACATTTATTTTTTCATTAGTTACCACTGGTACACACAGAATTTGGATCAAGATGAGCACACAGCAAAAAGAAACGTCAACCCTTGGCAATGGGACTGCAGGATTTTGCAGTGACATGCGCAGCCCTGATGAGTTACATCTAGATCCTTCCGTTTTCACAGCCACTTGTGTCAGGAGAGACACAACTCGAGAAGACACGTTCTCCGAACATGAAGCCTGTTAAGACACGGTGCTGTTTAGTCCTCAAGGGACGTGGCACTTATTAAAATCACACCAGCTCTGCTTTCCGCTGAGATGGACTACACTCTTCCTTTGCTATTTTATTCACTCCTAAAGTATAACATTGTACCTCACCCGCACTCGGTCTTCAGATCTGTTACAAAATCAAGTTCAACTAAAAGGATGCTCCTAATTCTACCATCACCATGTGGCACCTGGTCAAATCAGTTACACTGACTAAAATTATAAATAAAGGTATTTATGCAGGTTTGACATCTCATGTTTGCATTTTTTTTTTTTTTTCTTTTTTTGGCGGTACGCGGGCCTCTCACTGCTGTGGCCTCTCCCATTGCGGAGCGCAGGCTCCGGACACACAGGTTCAGCAGCCATGGCTCACGGGCCCAGCCGCTCCACGGCATGTGGGATCCTCCCGGACCGGGGCACGAACCCGTGTCCCCTGCATCGGCAGGCGGACTCTCAACCACTGCGCCACCAGGGAAGCCCTCATGTTTGCATTTTTAATGATGGTGTACCCTATGCAAAATAATTCGGCCTGGAAACAATACACAAACAATAAGGCAGGGGAACCCCAAGAATAAGACTGCAACTTTACGTTGATAAATCTGATTTCTGTTTCTCACTTGCTTTATGACTTATTAAATTATTGAGGGATGTAAAGGAGAGAATCACATAATCCTTCTGATTCTCAGTTTTCTGAGTGCATAAAATCGCAACTAAAACATAGCACTTTTGGTAGGAAATTAAAATACAGAGTCCTTCCTATGGCAGTCTACTACAAAACTAAACTAAGAATCACTTTAACCTTGTAACAGGCCTGTTACTCAGGGTCGTCATGATTGACAATGGATGAACAGAAAATAGTTTTGATATCACCACATCAGTACTTTTTAATGGGGAAAAAGAAATAGTATTATTTTTATCCTGACAGTGTTTTTCAAATTTGATTTTAAATATTAAAATTGTGTTGAATCTTGGCTCTGGGAGCACAGGGACCAGAGTCAACAGAAAATGAGTTCATTCACCTCCTCCAAGTGTCTGCCACCTGCCCCAGCTTTTCCCCCAGACAGTGTGACAATGACAAGAAAACCTCCTCGGAAGGCTTCCCAAGTGGCTCTCCTTTGCCCATGATAACTTTAGCTAGAAAGCTAGCGTTCTATTATGTTTGGACGGCTCTTAAAGTTAATCGTTTTTAAAATTTCATTTTCTATGCAATTTTCTTTAAAATCCACTAAGAACTTTCTCTCCTTTCTCTCAAACCTCAAAGTACACCTCTCTCCAAAGCCTTCCCCGTCTCTAGGAAATTAAGCTCCAACCACACAACCTCCAAAACAAATAATTTTTTAAAATGTAACTTAGTAAGACATTACAAATCAGAAAAAGAATATAATACATTAAGTTGCCGTTATTCTTATCGGGTAATATTTTTTCTAATTCTCATGTATGCGATTATTTTTCCATTATTGGTCATTTTTCATTTAAACAAGCCTGATGGGGAGCATCTGTCTACTTAATTGCCTTTACAGAGAGAGGCAAACACAGTAATCCAGACACGAAAGAGCATTCTAAACCCTATGGAGTGACGATAGCAGAATGTTTCCAAAGCGACAAGGAAAAAAGAGCACGGCTTCCTATGTTCACATAATGCATTAATTTCATTCATCAGCCAATAGTACCATGAACCCCGAAACAGCAACCACATGCAAAGCCTGGGTCAGGTCCTGGCTTTCAACAGTGAGGGACTGAAGCCAGCCTTGGAAATACGCTCAGGGTTTTGTGAATGAAAAGTGGCACCTGCCATACCAGTAGACAAAGGATGTGGCAGCCACCGAGCCATCACATCACAGCCGCCCCGACGGTGCGCCCGGAGGGAACTCAGGATGGAAGCAGGACGCCCACCACCAAGCCCTCAGCCGCTGCAGCCACCCCCAACCCTATGCCCTGAGAGGACTCAGGATGGGGAAGCACAGGACGCTGGCCCCAGATAGCGGAGGTGCATATCCAAGGGATGATTTCTGTGAGCACAGACTCTCGCATCTGCCCATATAGAGAAAAGCGCTCTATTCCTTCACTTGAGATGTCTGCTTTGCTTTAATTAACAGTAACCCTTTGATGTTCCGACTACCTGGTTTTTCTTGCAAAAACTCCTCTATATCCTGGCTCCCCCCTTACCTCTTTGGAGCCATCTGAGAGGCTGACTTCAGGGCTCTGGGCTAGGGGCATTGCATGGAAGAACAGTAGGGCCCCTTGGGGAATGAACTCTGAGGAGAAGGCAAAAAAAGGAACAATAAAACCAAATACCAAGAACCTTCAAAAAGGATTGTATGACCTATAGTGACAGGTGATATCACTAATACTGAAAGCTTCCTACATTAATTTTTCTGGCAAAATATTCTTTTACAATATAGTATATGCTTCCTAGGTGTAGGGGTGGTAAGGGAATGAGGCCAAAACGATCCTGTCCCAACACTAATATCTTCTAAGGGTGCATTAGCAAGAAACACAGAAGTCCTCAGAAAGTCCTCAGAATAAAACATAATTCTCAGCTTTTCAGTTGTGCCTGTTTTCAGTCGACAGTAACAAGACTAAAGAGCGTCCCCTACCCCATGACTGCAATGGTAAGGAGCGAGTCTTAAGCTAGAGCCTGAAATGCATTGGTCCCCCAGGACTCAGAGGGGTCACCCCACAGCCCATATGGGTCCTCCCATGTCTCTGTCGGCAACGGGGACGGCGTGGCCAGTCACGTGCACTTAGCGTGCTGGCTGGTCACGAGCAAGGCCTTGGAAAGGGCTCAGGGCTCTTGGTGCTGGGGAGTGAACCCTCACTGTGCAGATACCTCCATCTGCCCAGAAAATCTCCTGCGCCAGGACCGTGTGAGCCCTGCGGTAAAAGGGCTTGAGGCGACGCAGATTGAAAAGCTGAAGCCTTCTGCCTTCCTTTGTTTAGAATCAATCAATCCCATCTCCAACACATCCTTAAAAGCTGAAAAAGCTGCCAGGCCTGAGAAGGGCTCTGCCCTTGTGCTGTGCTAGGCTGATACTCCCTGCGACCACCCGTCAGCCGGACTCTGCCACACAGCCTCACTCCTGGGTGACCTTGACTCCCGGGTGACCTTGACATGTCCAGTCAACAGCACCAGACGGCCGGAAGCAGGTGGGCAGGTGCAGCCCTTCCGGCAGGCGCCTGGTCAACTTCCCTACTCTGCACTTTCTAGATTCCGTAACTGCTCAGCAGGATGGCACAGGACTCTGAGTAAAATTATGTACTGCAGCATAATGAATAATAAGCTCAAACCAGCGCTATCTGAGAAATTCCACACACTGGAGTTCCTCAAAAGCGGCATGCTTCTGGAATACATTTGCATAATCGCTCATCACCACACCCAAAGTGCCAACCCTTACCCCTGGGTACGTGTGTGTGAGCTTTCTCATCCATCAGCAAAACAGCAGGATGGGGCCAAGTTCATCATTTAGTGTTGCAGACATAACAGCATTCAGACATAGACCTGGGTTTCCAGTTGAGCAGATCCAAGGCAGAGAAGGGAGGTGGAAGGACTGATGAAGACACAGGGTGTATCAGCCAGAGAGCGAGGGAGGCTCAGACTCCTGTCTGCCACTCCACCCTTCTCTGGAATTCTAGACTATTTAGACTCACAGAATTACGGTGCTAAAGGTCTTACCTTCGTGCTGTCATCCCTCCAAATAGAATTATGAAGGAAGGATCTGTTCGATAAAGCCATCACTTGCTCTTATTACAAGTCTCTCAATTTCAAGTGACAGAAAACCCAACTGGAAACGGTTTAAGCAAAATCTGGAACTCACTGGTTCACACAGCTGAAAGGTCAATGGAGCCCAGCTGGACTCAGGGGCTAGGATGCATGGTGTCATCAGGAATCATCCTCCACGTCCCTCGGCCCTGCCCATTTGCTGTGTTCTCAGGCCAGTTCACACCTCATGGGGACAAAAAGGCTGCCAGCAGCATTAGGCTTGCATCTCACACTACGAAGCCCGGTGGGAAAGATGATTCTCCTCCCCTGCAGGCCTGCCAAATCCCAAGTCCCAGGCAGAAACAATCCTTCTCTGGAACTCTGGGTTTCACACCTTGCCTTTCTCTTGCCTTTTTGGCCACGGTCTCACCTGCTCGTCTGTTTCTTGCTTACCTGTGGCCTGAAGTCCAGGAAAATGTTTATGCAGGGCTCAGTTTTACTAGAGTGGAATGAAACGTGAGGCAGGCTGCCGGCTGTACATCACAGACTCAGCCCACGTGTCCCCAGCCGCCTGGCTGAGATCTACTGACACTAAGCTCTGAGCTTCTGCGGCTCTTCAGTCTGCCTGGTATCTCCACTTCGTGCTGCATAACTAAGACTGTTTCTTGCTGGCTTCTCTTCACCTCTATCGCTTTTGGAAAGTTCGAGACTTGGTCCGATTTCCCACCCTGGCTGTGCTTGTAAGTCCCGGAATGCACTGCCTCCTCACACGTGTCCTAAACCGTGTCAATCCCGAAACACGCCTCGTGGATCAATAGACACACATGTGGAACCTCAAAGTGACTCCCAGGCATTTTTAAATTGCTCAGAACTCCCAGATTCATATACGCATCAGCCTCGGAGTCCCTTCCGGGGGGAGGATTCCCTAAGACCTTCCATCAGCCCCCAGGAAAAGTGAGGGCGTTTCCCGATCCATCTCACAGGCCTATCAAGTTACTCAACAGCCCCGCAAGGTCTGGAACCTGGGCACCCTGGTGCCTCACGTCATTGGTGGTCCTGGGTCTCCCAGTGGGAGAGGCTCCCAGTTCCCGCTCTGGAAATACCAGAGGCAGCAGGCCACACCCAAGGGGCCGCCCCTCTGCCTCCCTGCTCAGGGTCCGGGGCTGCGGAGAAGCAGGCGGGGCTGCAGCTCCCGGCCGACCGGGACCTCGGGGAGAAGCACCTCGGCACCACGTTCAGGAATGCGGGAGCATCGCAAGGTCCCCGCAGAATCAGCAAAAGACAAACTCGCCGGCAACGGTCCACACCTGGCCAGGTGGCCCCTCACCACCTCCTGCCGAGCCTGCGGAGGGGCTGCAAGGCTCCTGTGGTCTAGTCATCAGTGAGACAGCTCAGCAGATGAACTGGAGAGTGGCCTTGGGAGAGTCGTGTTGGTTTTGACTTGGGTCACTTTGGACCTGCCTGAGGGCGGAGGAGAGGTTTGGGACCAACGTCTGCTTCTGAGGAGGCGACAGGGCGCATGGCCACCTCTGCCACACCTGCCACTGCCCCCCACAGAGAGAGGCTGCGCAGATCTCCTCTAGGGACCCAGAGAAGGCCTTTCTGGAGTGAGGCACACAGGGACCCCGGGCCCCGGGCTGCAGCCGCCTTCCCTTCCAGACGGGCTCTCGAGTCAAGAGCAAATGCTTTCACTGACAGTCACTGGTTTTTTTGTTTTATGGGTTTTTGGTTTGTTTTTTTTTTTTTGCTGTGGGAGATATTTTGAGAGGCTTCGGGACACAATGGAGAGGGCTTGAAATAAGGCCAGACCTGGTTAATACCTTGGATCGGCCACTGCCTTATTCTGTGACTTTGGGCAGGTTACTGAACTTCCCTGAGTCTCCTTTTTCTGATCTGCGAAATGAGAAAAATGAAATTGTACTTCCAAAGTGGGTGTCAGGATGGGAATGAGTGTGTCTGAGCAGGTGAGCAGGTGTTCACTAAATACAGAAAGACGACGATCACTCCTGTTACTGCTGCATCGTTCCTACTGCCTTTACTACATTTAATAGTAACATATCCAGGGCCCAACACACTCCTACGTGTGCATCCGAGAGCTCTAACAGCCCTAAGACATCTGATAAGGGAGCTTCATGACTTTCTCTCCACAGTAAATTTGTCCAGGTGCTTTGAAAACATATCCATATAAATTGGGGGGTAGCTTAATCGCGAGTTGAAATATACAAATCCCTCCCAGCATAACTGCAAATTTGAATTACGGTGCTGCATTTTACTATTAACACACAAGCCATATAAGCTTCCTGCTTTATACTTAAAAAAGAATGCCTTTTGAGATGCTCAATGCTTTGCACAAAGATCTACAAACTATGCTTAAAACAGCTCACTGGGAAGAGAATATCCAGCAAAATCCTCCCCATTCTGAAAAAGGCAGAAAATAAAGCGTGAAGTTGAGAATTCCTTTTTCTGACTGCCTGAACCAAGTCAGGCATCCATGGCTCTGTACAGCTCATCATCATTAGCAAATCATGAACGAAGACCCAGATGGTGACAGGCAAGCCCACGTGCACACAGCACAAGTGAGGGGGCTGGAGAGATGATGAAGGACAGCGGTGACATCGACCTCTAAGGACTGGAATGTTGAGTTAAAGCCAAGAAGTTGAGAATTGATAGAGGAAATGTAACTTTTGGCTTTTCAGTAAAACACACATGCATGAGAGTGGGATGATGAAGACTTGGCTTGGTAATACCTGAGTAAAATAATTGCGAGGGTTGCAATTTTAAGAGGCATAAATGAGAGCAGAACACAGGACTCAGAGGAAGTAACAGGTCCCCCTACCATGAGCTGAGTAGGTGACACCTGGAGCAGTCTAAGGAGGGCACAGCCAGGGTCAACCCAGGAAACAACTGGATGAGGACGGCTGAGATGCTCAAGGTCTGGACCATTTCACACAAAACACAGATAGGACTGTTAAGCCTGAAGCAGAGACCTGAGAAGGGAAGGAGAGCTGCCTTCAAACTGGTAAAGGATGGAATGTACAGGAGGCCCCAGGATGCGGGTTGCTCCAGGATCAGCAGGTGTATCCAGGTGACTGGGGTATCCGGGTCATGCCACAAGGAGCAGATTCAGAGCAACCAGAGCCCCAGCTGCGACTGACAAATACCACACGGGCTGCCCAGTGAGACGCAAGTCCTGCTCCACCCCGAGTAGGAGGAGGTCGCCCTTCTGTGGACGGTCCAGAGGGGATTCTGTAATTCCAAGGGTCCATGCTAGTCTCTCTTCTATATTACAGACCCAGGAAGGGGCTGGGAAGTAGCACAGTAAGACCCCTGAGAGCTCAGAGACTGGCTGAAGTATTCTGACCATCTCTTTTGTTGTTTGATAAACCACAAAAGAGTGGCACTCTGAAGATCTTGTTTTTTCCACTAAGGCAGCTGTGATGCTCAAAGGACAGGACCTGGGCTCTGGGACTGGCTAAGGCCTCAAAATAAACACAGCACCTGATGGTGAAGACTAGTATTTATGGGCATCTCACAGCACGCTGGTTGTGGATGTGATGCTCCGTGGTCTACACATGTATTCTTTCATGGGTTGATTGTGTTCTGCCATTTCAGAAACGATTTCAGGTAGGTTGCAAGGATACATAAAATATGTGAGACTTAACGGAATTAAAAGTTGAAATGATAGCACACAGAAATATAGGGAAGGAAAACAAACTGGGTACAGGGTTAATTTGGCGTTCATGACTTCTGGGAGGCACACAGAGACCGTCATCCCATTTTACACATGAGTCCACTGAGGCTCACAGGCTGAATAATTTCCGAAAGTCAAACACCTAACCAAGCATACGGGCTGGGATTTTATTCAAGGTCTGACTGACCGCAAAGCTGGTGCTTTCTGAAGGAACGTCATTGCCTCAGGGAGAGCTGAGGATGAAGTGACACGGATTATCTTCTTGCTGACTAGGCTGAGACCAAGGGCATGGAATGCAGAGTCGAGTTTTTTGCAGACCGATCACATAGAATGATTCCTATCTTAGAGCCCAGCACGGTGGCTTCACATACATGCTTACCGTATACTTGTTGACAAGGATAATGCCCAGAACAATTGAACATTTTAAAACCAATCCAGAGAATATAATAGAAATGTAACAGCCATGAAGCTCTATTTGCCCTTCAGGTAGCTGCTATGTGTGTCTCCTCATAGCTACGGTATTTAACATTTTATAGAAGACTTTTGATGTATGAAAGCAAAGTCATTGTTAATGGGATTTTTCCTTCTTTAGGGCTGAAGACAGTTGACTCCTTTAGGAGGGAGACATTGGCTAAGATAACCAGGGCCATGAGTCAAATATATACTTTCCAGCCTAAACATCTGTTTCACGTTAATAACAAAGTTTGGTTATTTAGTAATTGTTTATATGTAAAGAGAAGGATGATGAATCACAATATCAAAATGTGTTTCTAAAGCCTCCTTTCTAAAGGAGGCACCGCAAGCTGGTGGAGGAGTAAGACGTGAAGATCACCTTCCTCCCCACAAATACATCAAAACTGCATCTACACGTGGAACAGCTCCTACAGAACACCTACTGAACGCTGGCAGAAGACCTCAGACCTCCCAAAAGGCAAGAAACTGTCCCCACGTGATCCAGGGACAACTTCCCCAGGAGAACACACGGCACGCCTCAGGCTGCTGCAACGTCACGCTGGCCTCTGCCGCCGCAGGGCCGCCCCGCATGCCGTGCCCCTCCCTCCCCCAGGCCTAAGTGAGCCAGAGCCCCCGAAGCAGCTGCTCCTTTAACCCCGTCCTGTCTGAGCGAAGAACAGACGCCCTCCGGCAACCTACACGCAGAGGCGGGGCCAAATCCAAAGCTGAGCCCCAGGAGCTATGCGAACAAAGAAGAGAAAGGGAAATCTCTCCCAGCAGCCTCAGGAGCAGCGGATTAAATCTCCACAATCAACCTGATGTACCTGCGTCTGTGGAATACCTGAGTAGACAACGAGTCATCCTAAATTGAGGCGGTGGACTCTGGGAGCAACTGTAGACTTGGGGTTTGCTTTCTGCATCTAATTTGTTTCTGGTTTTATGTTTAGCTTAGTTTAGTATTCAGAGCTTATTACCACTGGTAGATTTGTTAACTGATTTGGTTGCTCTCTTCCTTTTTTTTTAACATATATGTATATTTTTTTCCTTTTCCTCTTTTTGTGAGTGTGTATGTGTATGCTTCTTTGTGTGATTTTGTCTCTATAGCTTTGCTTTTGCCATTATTCCTAGGGTTCTGATTGTCTGTTTTTTGTTTTTTTAGGGGTTTTAAGTATAGTTTTTAGAACTTGTTACCATTGGTGGATTTGTTTTTTGGTTTGGTTGCTCTTTCTGTTTTTATTTATTACTTTTTAATTTTTTAATTTTTAATATTTTTTACTTTAATAACTTTATTTTATTTACTTTTTTCCTTTCTTTCTTTTTTTTTTCTCCCTTTTCCTCTGAGCCATGAGGCTGACAGGGTCTTGGTGCTCTGGCCTGGTATCAGGCCCGAGCCTCTGAGGTGGGAGAGCCGAGTTCAGGACATTGGTCCACCAGAGACATCCTGGCCCCACGTAATATCAAACGGCAAAAGCTCTCCCAGAGATCTCCATCTCAATGCCAAGACCCAGGTCCACTCAACGACCAGCAAGCTACAGTGCTTTGATACCCTATGCCAAACAACTAGCAAGACAGGAACACAACCCCATCCATTAGCACAGAGGCTGCCTAAAATCATAACAAGGTCACAGACATCCCAAAACACACCACCAGACGTGGACCTGCCCACCAGAAAGACAAGATCTAGCCTCATCCACCAGAACACAGGCACTAGTCCCCTCCACCAAGAAGTCTACACAAACCATTGAACCAACCTTACCCACTGGGAACAGACACCAAAAACAATGGGAACTACGAACCTGCAGCCTGCAAAAAGGAGACCCCAAACACAGTAAGTTAAGCAAAATGAGAAGACTGAGAAACACACGGCAGATGAAGGAGCAAGGTAAAAACCCACAGGAACAAACAAATGAAGAGAAAATAGGTGGGGCTTCCCTGGTGGCACAGTGGTTAAGAATCCGCCTGCCAATGCAGGGGACACGGGTTTGAGCCCTGGTCTGGGAAGATCCCACATGCCACGGAGCAACTAAGCCCGTGCGCCACAATTACTGAGCCTGTGCTTTAGAGCCCGTGCACTGCAACTACTGAAGCCTGTGAGCCACAACTGCTGGGCCCAAAAGCCACAACTACGGAAGCCCATGTGCCTAGAGCCCGTGCTCCACAACAAGAGAAGCCACCGCAATGAGAAGCCC
>NW_020838031.1:4289461-4343886 GCF_003676395.1 Aethalodelphis obliquidens
TTATTAAAAAAAAAAAAGAAATTAATACTTTAAAAAAAGAGGAAATAGGCAGTCTACCTGAAAAAGAATTCAGAGTAATGATAGTAAAGATGATCCAAAATCTTGGAAACAGAATGGAGAAAATACAAGAAATGTTTGACAAGGACCTAGAAGAACTAAAGAGCAAACAAACAATGATGAACAACACAATAAATGAAATTAAAAATTCTTTAGAAGCAATCAATAGCAGAATAATGAGGCAGAAGAACGAATAAATGACCTGGAAGATAAAATAGCGGAAATAACTACCGCAGAGCAAAATAAAGAAAAAAGAATGAAAAGAATTGAGGACAATCTCAGAGACCTCTGGGACAACATTAAACTCACCAACATCCGAATTATAGGGGTCCCAGAAGAAGAGAAAAAGAAAGGGACTGAGAAAATATTTGAAGAGATTATAGTTGAAAACTTCCCTAACATGGGAAAGGAAATAGTCAATCAAGCCCAGGAAGCACAGAGATTCCCATACAGGATAAATCCAAGGAGAAACATGCCAAGACACATATTAATCAAACTATCAAAAATTAAATACAAAGAAAAAATATTAAAACCAGCAAGGGAAAAGCAACAATTAACATACAAGGGAATCCCGATAAGGTTAACAGCTGATCTTTCAGCAGAAACTCTGCAAGTCAGAAGGGTGTGGCAGAACATATGTAAAGTGATGAAAGGGAAAAACCTACAACCAAGATTACTCTACCCAGCAAGGATCTCATTCAGATTTGATGGAGAAATTAAAACCTTTACAGACAAGCAAAAGCTAAGAGAATTCAGCACCACCAAACCAGCTTTACAACAAATGCTAAAGGAACTTCTCTAGGCAGGAAACACAAGAAGGAAAAGACTTACAATAACAAACCCAAAACAATTAAGAAAATAGTAATAGAAACATACATATCGATAACAACCTTAAATGTAAATGGATTAAATGCTCCAACCAAAAGACAGAGACTGGCTGAATGGATACAAAAACAAGACCCATATATATGTTGTCTACAAGACCCACTTCAGACCTAGGGACACATACAGACTGAAAGTGAGGGGATGGAAACAGATATTCCACACAAATGGAAATCAAAAGAAATTTGGAGTGGCAATTCTCATACCAGACAAAATAGACTTTAAAATACAGACTATTACAAGAGACAAAGAAGGACACTACATAATGATCAAGGGATCAATCCAAGAAGAAGATATAACAATTGCAAATATTTATGCACCCAACATAAGAGCACCTCAATACATAAGGCAAATGATAACAGCCATAAAAGGGGAAATCGACAGTAACACAATAATAGTGTGGGACTTTAACACCCCACTTTCACCAATGGAAAGATCATCCAAAATGAAAATAAATAAGGAAACACAAGCTTTAAATGATACATTAAACAAGATGGACTTAACTGATATTTATAGGACATTCCATCTATTACAAATGGAATTACATTCCATTTGTAATCCCAAAACAGCAGATTACACTTTCTTCTCAATTGCTCATGGAACATTCTCCAGGATAGATCATATCTTGGATCACAAATGAAGCCTTGGTAAATTTAAGACAATTGAAATTGTATCAAGTATCTTTTCCAACCACAGTGCTATGAGACTAGATATCAATTACAGGAAAAAATCTGTAAAAAATACAAACACATGGAAGCTAAACAATACACTACTAAATAACCAAGAGATCACTGAAGAAATCAGAGGAAATCAAAAAATACCTAGAGACAAATGACAATGAAAACACGGCAACCCAAAACCTATGGGAGGCAGCAAAAGCAGTTCTAAGACGGAAGTTTATAGCAATACAATCCTACCTCAAGTAACAATAAACATCTAACATAAACAACCTAACATTATGCCTAAAGCAATTAGAGAAAGAAGATCAAAAAACCCCCAAAGTTAGCGAAGGAAAGAAATCATAAAGATCAGATCAGTAATAAAAGAAATGAAGGAAATGATAGCAAAGATCAATAAAACTAAAAGCTGGTTCTTTGAGAAGACAAACAAAATTGATAAACCATTAGCCAGACTTATCAAGAAAAAAAGGGAGAAGACTCAAATCAATAGAATTAGAAATGAAAAAGGAGAAGTAATAACTGACACTTCAGAAATACAGAGGATCATGAGACATTACTACAAGCAACTATATGCCAATAAAATGCAAAACCTGGAGGAAATGGACAAATTCTTAGAAAAGCACAACCTTCTGAGACTGAACCAGGAAGAAATAGAAAATAGAAACAGACCAATCACAAGCACTGAAATTGAAACTGTTATTAAAAGTCTTTCAACAAACAAAAGCCCAGGACCAGATGGCTTCACAGGCGAATTCTATCAAACATTTAGAGAAGAGCTAACACCTATCCTTCTCAATCTCTTCCAAAATATAGCAGAGGGAGGAACACTCCCAAACTCATTCTACAAGGCCACCATCACCCTGATACCAAAACCAGACAAGGATGTCACAAAAAAAGAAAACTACAGGCCAATATCACTGATGAACATAGATGCAAAAATCCTCAACAAAATACTAGCAAACAGAATCCAACAGCACATTAAAGAATCATACACCATGATTAAGCAGGGTTTATCTGAGGTATGCTAGGATTCTTCAATAATGCAAATCAATCAATGTGATACACCATACTAATAAATTGAAGGAGAAAGACCATATGATCATCTCAATAGATGCAGAAAAAGCTTTCGACAAAATTCAACACCAATTTATGATAAAAAATCCTCAGAATGTAGGCATAGAGCTAACTTACCTCAACATAATAAAGGCCATATATGACAAACCCACAGCCAACATTGTTCTCAATGGTGAAAAACAAACAATTTCCACTAAGATCAAGAAAAAGAAAAGGTTGCCCACTCTCACCACTATTATTCAACATAGTTTTAGAAGTTTTAGCCACAGCAATCAGAGAAGAAAAAGAAATAAAAGGAATCCAAATCAGAAAAGAAGAAGTAAAGCTGTCACTGTTTGCAGATGATGGGATACTATACATACAGAATCCTAAAGATGCTACCAGAAAACTACTAGAGCTAATCAATGAATTTGGTAAAGTACCAGGATACAAAATTAATGCACAGAGATCTCTGGCATTCCTATACACTAATGATGAAAAATCTAAAAGAGAAATTAAGGAAACACTCCCATTTACCATTGCAACAAAAAGAATAAAACACCTAGGAATAAACCTACCTAAGGAGACAAAAGACCTGCATGCAGAAAACTATAAGACACTGATGAAAGAAATTAAAGATGATACAAACAGATGGAGAGATATACCATATTCTTGGATTGGAAGAATCAACATTGTGAAAATGACTATACTACCCAAAGCAATCTACAGATTCAGTGCAATCCCTATCAAACTACCAATGGCATTTTTCACAGAACTAGAAGAAAAAATTTCACAATTTGTATGGAAACACAAAAGACCCCAGTAACCAAAGCAATCTTGAGAAAGAGAAACAGAGCTGGAGGAATCAGGCTCCCAGACTTCAGACTATACTACGAAGCTACAGTAATCAAGACAGTATGGTACTGGCACAAAAACAGAAATACAGATAGTGGAACAGGATAGAAAGCCCAGAGATAAACCCATGCACATATGGTCACCTTATCTCTGATAAAGGAAGCAAGAATATACAGTGGAGAAAAGACAGCCTCTTCAATAGTGGTGCTGGGAAACCTGGACAGCTACATGTAAAAGAATGAAATTAGAACACTCCCTAACACCGTACACAAAAATAACCTCAAAATGGATTAAAGACCTAAATGTAAGGCCAGACACTATAAATCTCTTAGAGGAAGAGATAGGCAGAACACTCCATGACATAAATCACAGCAAGATCTTTTTTGACCCACCTCCTAGAGAAATGGAAATAAAAACAAAAATAAACAAATGAGACCTACTGAAACTTAAAAGCTTTTGCACAGCAAAGGGAACCATAAACAGGACGAAAAGACAACCCTCAGAATGGGAGAAAATATTTGCAAACGAAGCAACTGACAAAGGATTAATCTCCAAAATATACAAGCAGCTCATGCAGCTCAATATCAGAAAAACAAACAACCCAATCCAAAAATGGGCAGAAGGCCTAAATAGACATTTCTCCAAAGAAGATATACAGATTGCCAACAAACACATGAAAGAATGCTCAACATCACTAATCATTAGAGAAATGCAAATCAAAACTACAATGAGGTATCATCTCACACCGGCCAGAATGGCCATCATCAAAAAATCTACAAACAATAAATGCTGGAGAGGGTGTGGAGAAAAGGGAACCCTCTTGCACTGTTGGTGGGAATGTAAATTGATATAGTCACTATGGAGAACAGTATGGAGGTTCCTTTAAAAACTAAATATAGAACTACCATACGACCCAGCAATCCCACTACTGGGCATATACCCTGAGAAAACCATAATTCAAAAAGAGTCATGTACCACAATGTTCATTGCAGCACTATTTACAATAGCCAGGACATGTTAGCAACCTAAGTGTCCATCAACAGATGAATGGACAAAGAAGATGTGGCACACATATACAATGGAGTATTACTCAGCCATAAAAAGAAACAAAAGTGAGCTATTTGTAGTGAGGTGGATGGACCTAGAGTCTGTCATACAGAGTGAAGTAAGTCAGAAAGAGAAAAACAAATACCGTATGCTAACACATATATATGGAGTCTAAAATGGTTGTGAAGCACCTAGGGGCAGGACAGGAATAAAGACGCAGACAGAGAGAATGGACCTGAGGACACGGCGGACAGGAAGGGTAAACCGGGACAAAGTTGAGAGAGTAGCATGGACATACATACACTACCAAATGTAAAACAGATAGCTAGTGGGAAGCAGCCGCATAGCACAGGGAGATCAGCTCGTTGCTTTGTGACCACCTAGAGGGGTGGGATAGGGAGGGTGGGAGGGAGATGCAAGAGGGAGGGGATATGGGGATAGAGGTATACGTATAGCTGATTCAGTTTGTTATACAGCAGAAACTAACACAACCATGTAAAGCAATTATACTCCAATAAAGATGTTAAAAAAAATACTCTGACATAAGGGGATTTATAAACACCAGGCACTGTTATTATAGTGCATTTGCTATTGCTGCCTATAAGTTAAATGGAGACAGCAGGCAGGACTCATCAAGACCAATTTTAAAGACCTTCTTAGTTAAGAACAGTTTAATAGTGCACAGCCTGACGGTAGTGAATGAAATCCAGATTACGATTTCCTTTCCCTTTTACATAATATTGTTGGATTTAATTCATTTAAGAAATAGTTACAGAACATTTTCTGTGTGCGTGACCCCGTAGGGATACAAAGATGAATAAAAACAAGTCCAGGCTTGGAGGTAGAGTCAGTCCACACCAATCCTTGGTACAATGTACTGATGGTCACAGAGCAAATTTATCTTCCAAAGGTGACCACTACAGTACCTCTCATCCGACAAGTGCTTCCTGAACCTTCCATTCATCCATCAGGAGGTGGAATATGATACCCCTCTTTGTGAGTCTGTGTGTGGGTGGGTGGAAGTGGAGGGAGTGGGGGAGGGAAGGGCACTCGGTGAGAAGGGCACAGCCGAGGGCGGGCTGGGAATGAAAACTCCACAATATGCGATGTATGAAATAGTACTGTGGGAGATTAGGACTCAGGTGAGGGGGGTCTATATTTGTGCTGTCCTATATGATAGCCTCGAGTCACATGTGGCTACTTAAATGTAAGTGAGTTAAAATTCAATAGAATTAAAACCTCAGCCACACTAGCCCTGTTCCAAGTGCTAGGAGGGCTCCCGTATTGGACAAGGTAGATACAGAGCATTTACATCAGTGCTGGGCTCTGAGGTACGTCTCCTTGTCGCCCAGGCAGCAGTGTCCCATCGCGGGCTTCTGAGACAGTGGGACCTGGTGCTGTGTCTGGGGAATCAACCAGGGAGCAGGTTAGTTAGGTGGGCAGAGGATACGTTTGTCACCAGCCCCCAGTGAGGAGTGGCGTTGGAGAACAAAAAGTCTGCAGATTTCAAGACAGCCCAGGCTGGGGAAAACAGACAGGCCAGAGTCACCAGCTAGCTGGTGATTTACTTATCGGTTCCATAGAGTATGAAAACGGTTCCGTTACGGTACAGGGCTCGCTGGAGACTTGCAAAAACCAAAGGCAGCTTAGGAGGTTTGGAAGAAAAATCAAAGGACTGGAAAGTGAAGGAGCAGGGGTGGAAAGGAAGAGGAGGCCAGGAGAGGGGATGGCAAGTGCCCCCTCATCACACCCCCAGGGTGGGGCTGGCGACCATGGTACCCACTGGCAGATCGTGGTCACTGTCGTGAGAGGGGAGAATATCTCCCAGTCAGTGGTGGGACGGCGAGTAAACACTCAATTACCCTAACAACTGCTTCTCTGTATCGGACTGAAAAGAAATGGTAGGAGCAGCTACAGAGACACTCACAGATAAGAACAGGAAAAGTCATTAGTGTTTGAAATAAAAACCAACAGTTTCAGATACAGAGAATGGGCTTTCCAGAGGGCTTGCAGAGATCCAGATGAGATTTCCTGCCATTTCTCTTCCTGGTACCCACCACTCTTACTGTCCTGAATTCCATCACTGATCTTTTTTGCGGTACGCGGGCCTCTCACTGTTGTGGCCTCTCCCGTTGCGGAGCACAGGCTCCGGACGCGCAGGCTCAGCGGCCATGGCTCACGGGCCCAGCCGCTCCACGGCATGTGGGATCTTCCCTGACCGGGGCACGAACCCGTGTCCCCTGCATCGGCAGGCGGACTCTCAACCACTGCGCCACCAGGGAAGCCCCATCACTGATCGTTTAAGCAGATGATCACAGGGCTCTGTATTCTGAGGCTTAAACACAAGTTGACAAGAGACTCTCAGCTGGCTGCGTTCAGCATCAGCATCTCTCCCCACCCCTCAGTGGGACTGAACATTTTCCCCACCTTGGCTCCTTCAGAGAGACCTAGGAAAGGCAGGATGTCCTTATGCGTTGCCACAGCCTCTGCTGTCCCCTTCTCATCCTAGCACAGCCGACCAAAGCCCCGACATGCAACGGAGTGCTACACTGGGGGCAAGAATGGGTCACAACATCATCCATTCTTTGTGAGACTGAATAAGGAAACACTCCAGTAGCCCAGACTTATAAGTAACCCACGTAAACCGACACTTCAGACCTCGGTGTACGGTGACAAGCAGGTAGCTGAATCTTGGCAGGGAGGAGGCCAAATAAGAAAATCCCAAACTTGCGTTGCACAGGCGTTAGGATGTCTCCCCTCAGTAAAAGCGTCTCACGAAGATTTCTCCATTCCCCTTTCTACTGGGGAAGCCTCACACCCCCTCCAGCTCAAAGGGGATGCGATTTGCTTATCAACAATTTGCTTCTCCCCCTGGCCAAAAAAACTGGTGCCTAACTTATCTGAGAATAGGAGACAAAAAGAAATCTTTTGTGTTACAGAGCACGTTTAAAATATCTTGCACTTTCTTGCATAGTTAAAAGCACACGAGATTGCCACACTTCTTATTCACAAGCGTTTGCACTTTCCAGAAGTGCGATTTTTAAGAGCTCCACAAAGGTTCCCCCAAATTGTTTTCTCCTTAAAAAGCATAAAGACAAGCCAGCGCTGGTGGTTTTCTTTTCCTTCTGACTCTGTAAATACGCACGGCATCTCTTCAGACAAATGCCAAAGAGGACTCTTGTTTACGTGCATATTTCAAGACGGCTTCACTCATACAGCAAAAAGCCCACCTCTCTTAAAAGATGAGGAATCTGTGGGACACACAAGGGGCCTTCCCCACCTCTTGGTGGTCTCCCAGCGCTGGCTTACCTTGGGGTGCTCCGGTTTGGTTGGATTTCCCCAGGACCCGTAAATGTGAGGTCCTGGGGATGGGATACCTGTTAGCATGGGTCAGGTGGGGACAGGGTTTCCAGGCAGGGCAGTCAGAGAAGAATCCCACCAGCGCAGGCCAGCATGATGCTTACTTTGTTCTAGGTGCTTTAGGTCTATTAACTCGTATTCTCCCCACAAGGCTGTGAAGTAGGCCTTATTCCTTTGCCCCCATTTTACAGAAGAGGAGAGAGGCCTTGAGGTCACCAGCATCGAGGGTGGAGGCGAGGTGCGAGCCCAGGCAGGCTGGCGGCCCAGGCTGTGTTTTCATCACGACGCCCTACCACCTGCCCCAGAAGGACGTGCATCTTCCGTGCACATAAACCATCTAACCACACAGATCTCCTAACTTAACGTTGGCCTCTGTGAGACGTGAAGGGCGCATTGTAAAGTGGCAGAGCGGCAGAAAAGGTAGACACGTTACAGAAGATGGATTAGGGCTTGGACACAATAGCCCAGGTATGGCTAGTAAATTAGGGCAGATGAGATCTGCAAGGGAAGACGACCCCAGCTGGAGACAGGCTGGCCCGCCCCACCTCCTCCTCTGGCTGTTCTCAGGCCCTCCCCCGACAAATCATTAACAACTCTTGAAAGTTACTCAGTTACCCACCACTCCTCCCTTCCCACCACTCCTGAAAAAATCACTGCCCTCGCTCCATCACTGTTGGCTTGAGGAAATTCATGACTGACTGGTCTAAACAGTCAAGACAGAGTGCAGAAATCATCTTCTACAAGTTTAATGATGCTCAGAAAAAACGGTATGCGCTCCTGTGTTGAGCTGCGATGCAGGTACACTTGGACATGACATGTATATTTCAAAGGCCCACAGAAGGGAGCCGTGCCCCCCAGGGGTAATCTCACCACGGCTCCTGAGACAACCTCTCTGAGGGCAACGGCTGAGAGTGCGTGGTGATATCTCACTTTCCTTCACAACTGGTGAAACCTAGACTAGTAACTGACTGCAAATTTGCCATCAGTCAGGCTTGGTCCAGAGCCTGGAAGCCCCCGTGCTGAGTGGATAACTGGGTGGGTGGAGGGAGTTTGCTAGGGCTGCCCCACAGGAGGGCAAAGCATGAAGCCTGGACTTTTCACAGACAAAGGTCAAGGAGCATCCCGAACATGAATCCTAGGAAAGCAAGTCAGCAACGATTTTAGGATCTTACTTGTAGTTTTTCTCCCAGAATTTCACTGGCCTGACATACGATGTGATAAAAATGACACTCCCGAGAAACGGGCTCAGTGGAGTAGAAAAGATCGACGTGGCAAACGCCTGAAAGAAAAGCATGGCGGAATCTGAGGATTTTGAGTTAAGGAAAAAAAAGAAGTGTTCATGATTATTCTTCCACATAGTATTTGCGATTTTGACTAGTTTATATGAAAGCCATTTTCTCACCAAGGAAAGAAAGAAGGGCCTACCCGGGATCTCTCTATGTACATATTTGGAAATATAAAACTTTCAATAATATCCTGCTAGGTCTCATTTCACCCCCATGAAAACCAAATGATTCTCATAAAAATCCCAGCAGTCTCAGCATGATTCGTGGCAAAGATTTAATATCTAAGATTTGAAAAGAACAGTTTCTTTTTACTGAGATATTGTTAGCTGAACCAAACACACTGTGGTACATTCACTAAGGTATCAAGCAGCTTTATAAATAATTAAAATTAAATTACACTTGGAAAGTAAATAAATAGCATTGTTTGGGAAGCCAGCATCTCTATTCCTCAAAGAATCTTTTCCCACTATTCAAAAATATGTATCTTTTTTATCATACACTGAACACCAATGGCTCGATTCAACTCACGTCTGGTTTATAAGCTAAAAATGTGTACTCAAGTCCCAGCATGCCGTAGGCTAAGCCACCACCCTGGCACTCGGTACGGGTTTCCCACTTCTTGGCATGCCTCAGTTTCACACACTCTGATCAGAAATGTAATTGTTCAATATTAAAATTAGTATGGCCCTCACTTTGGGCTTAAGCCCAACTAATTGATCTCTGGAAATCTGGGGGAGGTGCCAGAAGGGCTGGTCCCTCCCCAGTCTCGCTCCATCATTGGAGAACTTCTCCCGGCTGTCAATCACGGGGCCTTTGATTTGTTAAAGCCAGAGGTGGCAGAGGTCAGTGGGGGGCCAGACAGCCCAGGTTTTACATATGCACATGGTTCCTTGTCCTTCAGGGTGAGGGCTGGGAGGGTTCTGCTGCAGGTCTGACCTGATCTCCTACAAGGCTGATTTTCCCACCTGGAAGGGGACGTGGCTGCACAAATGGAGGTCTTGTTTTTTAGCCCATGTTTAAAAAGTTCTGGCAGAAAGTAAGAAATGCCTAAATGTCTGTCACAGATAGGAAGATTCTGTGTTTCATTACCTACCAGAGCATGGAAGGGCTTTCCCATATTATCAGTGGCAGGGCTTAGTTATGTGATAGGGACCCTCACAGCCCCACTTACATGTAAACACAAAGAAGGGAGGGAGCCTTGCTTGTCTACAGGCACTTCCCAGTGCATTTGCATAGATTTAAGCTCAGAGTTTTCCTTCAGGGGTAGCTGTGTCATTTTTTTTTCCATTTGTTATTTATTTCCAAACATCTTCAGAAGTGAAATAATACATCCTCCATTAATAGTGTTGAACTGTCTGGGTATCAAAAAGATCTCGACTGTGCTACAATTTCAACCCGATTCCTTTTATTTTGACCTGGGTTCAGATGCAGAACTCCAGAATAAGGAGCTACTGTGACATCTATCATCACCCAACAGTTTCTTCCTCATCGGGAAGCTGGAAAGATCTAAATACCTCTGCCACAGAACATACCAGTGTAACTATTCCCCTTGTCACTGGAAGAAAAAAAGAACTTCATGGGAGATGCCATCGAAGGAAGGTACTGAAAACACCTGAGAAAGCAGAGCGGGGTCACAGGGGAGATCCCTGAGGAGGGTGTTGGGTGAGCGGAAGGTGACAGGGGGCACTGTGGGGTTTGCAGAAGATCCAGGACAAAGTTAAGTGGAACTGGGGCTGGCTGCGTGGGCCGGCACTGCCGTTCTTTTGGGTTCTAAACGTTTCCCCAAAGATTATGTTATCCGTTTTTTAAATGCCAGAAACAGTTATCCAGAAATTAAGAAACGAGGAAAATACTGCTAGCCTGTAAATGAAGTTCAAATTTGGGAGGAAAGGAAATGAAGCTTAACAGGTCAGAGGTAGGGCAGAAGTGAATAGATGGCCTCAAAGGTTAGTTTATTTAGGGGAGATCAGAAAAGGAATATAGCGCTCTTGGGGAAATACGCAAGATCGTGACTGTAATGGCTAAGGCAGTCCCGAGAAATAGGCAGCCTTCTTTATTTTTTGAGAGCCAAGAGGTGGGCCAAAGGGCTAGACGGTGACTCCTTAAAAAGCTTCAAGTTTACCTGAGTACATTTAAAATGAAAATATCAACGTTAATACTTAAAAAAAATAACCGGAAGCTCGAAAGGATATACCAAATAGAGAGCGGCCTTTCCAATACGCACATTTAACAGAGCTAATACAGCTAAGCCTGTCTAATTATTAGAAAACAATGGTGTTGCATGGTCTCTACACATATTAAAAGGGTGAGCATGCCTATCTTTCCCTGGAGGTTACAAGCTCAGAAACTGACAGAGGCTACCGAGGGAGAAAACATGCTAGGACTGGAAAAAGCAATTTAATAAACAGGGCCCCGCTGGCCTGAAAGTTAATTCAATTCCAAAATGGAGCAAATTAGCCCCTTCTCAAAGCCAGGATGGAACCCACAGCTTCTTAATAGAGTGATAAACTCATTAACATTTCAAAATTAGTCAAGATCCAGGGCTGGCATTTAGGAACCTGATGGCCTTGTCTTGATGGCATATATATCTGGTTTCTTTCTTTTTTTTTTTTTTTGCGGTACGCGGGCCTCTCACTGTTGTGGCCTCTCCCGTTGCGGAGCACAGGCTCCGGACGCGCAGGCTCAGCGGCCATGGCTCACGGGCCCAGCCGCTCCGCGGTATGCGGGATCTTCCCGGACCGGGGCACGAACCCACGTCGCCTGCATCGGCAGGCGGACTCTCAACCACTGCGCCACCAGGGAAGCCCCTATATCTGGTTTCTTAAACGAGCTCATTACATTCTGCACGGTATGCTGTTGGGCTCCACATAGCAAAGAGCTACCTTCACAACTGATGCAGGATGGGGAAGTGTCTCTGGGTGATGGGGTAGGGGCGCTGGAAGCCCTGGAAGCCATCACACAACTGTAGTGGTCAGGCTCCACGGCCACCTCGAAGGGTCTATAACTTAGCAGAGGCAGGAGGTGGGTTTCACTGACGGGAACAGTTTTAGGCACAAAGCACTGGGATCAAATGTATTCTAAAACTAAATGCCCAATGAAGTCTGCATCTCAGATGTGTGCAATTTCTCACGAGAACCAGTCCATCCATCGCGAAAGTGCTTAGATTTAACGCCCGCTGGGTTCAGTCTGAGATGGACCCCAGGGCTGCCTTTATCCTTAGCGGAGATATTAAGCGCCAGATACCATGTGCTTGTGTGTGACCCCTCGACACACATAAAGGTCAGGTAATTGAAAGTTACAGCTTCCAGAACAGATTTAATTCGGCTACGGAACTACAGGAGTAATTAGTATTACCGGACTCATCCAACAAGGCATAAGGGGCCACAAGAAATGCTACAGATCTATGTGAGACCAAAGTTAGAATAAAATTGGGAACCACCACTTCAAGTTCTAAGTTCTTAGTGCAACTCCTCAACTGCAAATTTACACCCATCTCATCATTTTCATCTAACAAACAGGCTTTAAATTCTAGACAGGATACCCGAGACACACACCAGAAATAAATAAAAATCCCCTCACTCTTTCATCTCGCTCTGTTTTAAGGGATTCCGTTTAGAAAAACTAAAATGACTGGCATTCTAGAAAACGTTATAGGAAAGGGGTGATACGCAAGCTCACGCTTTTGTGATCATTTTTCCTGATCCTGTTCCTCCAAGTAACCGTGAAACACTTTACAAATATCAGTGCAGGTCTAAGAATAGGAACACGGAACAATGCATTGTGAGGACAACTCTGGGTATGCTTAATAATTTAAAAAAAATAAGTTGGAAGGACAGCATTTTAAAAAAATCTAGAATGTATTATCACAATGAATATCCCATGTCTGTTTCTATCCCTGTACCCAAAGTTGAGACCCAGGGGTTCCTTACGAACTGTCTTCAGGAGCCTTATGCAACCTTCAGGAAAGAAAGCTCTGTTTGGCCATTAAAACCGGCTCACAGCACCCCCAGTGGATGCCAACCAAGAACTGCGCTTCACACACATCAGTGGATGAGAATCCCAGAAAGGCTTGTGCAGATGGACATTCCAGGGTCCTCCCCGTGAAATGTGATTTTAAAAGTATGTGCTGACCCCAGGAATCTGCTTTTTTAAACAAGCTCCTTCAGGGATTCTGATCTAAGGAGTCCCTGAACCACACCTCGGGAAATACAAATTCAGAAAGTATAAATTCACTGGGGGGACTTCCCTGGTGGTGCAGTGGTTAAGAATCCGCCTGCCAATGCAGGGCACACAGGTTTGAGCCCTGGTCCGGGAAGATCCCACATGCCGCAGAGCAACTAAGCCCGTGCACCACAACTACTGAGCCTGTGCTCTAGAGCCTGCAAGCCATAGCTACTGAGCCCACGTGCCACAACTACTGAAGCCCGCGTGCCTAGAGCCCGTGCTCCGCAACAAGAGAAGCCACCGCGATGAGAAGCCCGCGCACCGCAACGAAGAGTAGCTCCCGCTCGCCACAACTAGAGAAAGCCCGCGCGCAGCAACAAAGACCCAATGCGGCCAAAAATTAAAAAAGAATATTTCTGTTTAATCTCTCTCTCTTCGAAAGTACTCTTGATTTTTCTCTTTCTCCCTCTCTCCAAACACATCACGCAGACACACACGCACATACAATTTAGCTATCTGTGTCACAGTGATCTTTAGAAGGAGCACGTCAAGTTGTTTTGAAGTAAATTAAAACTAATTATCATTATGGAAACACTTCAAAATAGACAAAGAAACCAAACAAAACTACAAATGATAAAATTAGGCTCCTTGGCTAATGATAACAAAACCATAAATTTTTTTTTTTTGTCTTCAAAAATATTTGCGTAATTCTGTGTGTGCCCAATTCTGGGTTTTTAAACATTCCTTAAGTATAAGATAACCAAACTATATTATAATATAATGTTATATGATCGATAATAATATATCAATCCTATCCACAAAGTCTGATAACAGCAAATCAGTTTGCACTGTTTTGCACAAGTCAACCAAATCATTTAAGCGGTGACTTTCCATTTAAAAGACATGATCTCTTAACGGAGATCTGGTCATGGGAAATGGAAAAATCAGAAGAAATCAAGCCATGCCTGAATACGCATTAAGAAACAGGAAGAGTTCCGAATTAAGAAATTTCTTTGAAGGCTAAGTACCTAAAGGCAATCCACAGTGCCTCCCCAGGTCCCCATTAAGATGTGATCTTAAAGACTTTAAAACCCTTTTACTGCCAGAGTTCAGTGAAAAGCTTGCATCGGTAAAATGTGAACCTCAGCTCGGAGGTGAAAACAGAAGCAGAAAGGATACGAGGAATTGCAAAGAGCTGAGCGAACACGTGAAATGAGGAACCCCAAGCCATCTGCCAGGGAGCCATGTAGGTCATGACGAACTGTAGCTTGTGAAGCAGGTCCCCGAGCTGAAAGCAAAAGAAGAGACAGAGATTCATCAGTGATGACAACCACAGTGACAGCTGGGTCACAGTCAAAGTGCCTGCATTAAAGTTAGGAAGGGGCAATGAGACTATTGCTTGTCCTCTTACTCGTACCTTCCTTCGCCCCATAAGCAAGGCAGCTGTTTAAGGATATTTTCAAACAGCAACAAGATGATCAGAAGTAATGTTGTGTGGTTAATTTCACCAGGTTAATGATTTCAGCCCATAAATATGGTGTTTCTTAGAGGAACACTCACAGCTTGGTCCTTCCTTCTTCATATTGGGTCTTTCAGGAGATTCATACAAAACCCCATCGCGATGGACATCGTTCAAGTCTTTGTGTATGGATTTCAGTTTTCCTCTTCAGCCACTCTTGCTGGAGAAAATCGCCCCATACCGCTTTGTAACATTGCAAGTTACAAAGCACTTTAGAAGCCAAGATAGGATACGGGAGCCGTTGCATTTGCTAGACAAGCCTGCACAGGAGAAAGCTGAGTTCTGGAGAGAAGTAGTGCGTGGAGAGAAGAGACCTTATGTGGCCTAAGGATGAACATGAGGGGAAACATGCTCAGTGGTTTGCGCTGGAGATCCAGACTATGAATGTGCCAAGGAGGATGGAGAGGGTCCCCGGCTGTAGACCCCTGCTTTGTGGAGAGAAGTGACTGATGGACCCCAGATGTGAAATTCTACAGCTGTCACTGCTAGACGCAGTCAGGAAGTATCCTACCAACAAGCTTTCGGAACTTGACATTCACTCTTCATCCATAATGGAGACCTCATTTTTTTTTTTATTGAAACATAGTTGTTTTACAAAGTTGTGTTAGTTTCAGGTGTACAGTTTAAAGTGATTCAGTTATACATATACATATATCCACTCTTTTTCAGATTCTTTTCCTATATAGGTTATTACAAAATATTGAGTAGAGTTCCCTGTGCTATACATTAGGTCCTTATTAGTTATCTATTTTATATATAGTAGTGTGTATATGTTAATCCCAATCTCCTATCTGTTATCCCTCCACCTTTCCTTTGGTAAACACAAGTTTGTTTTCTATGTGAGTCTGTTTCTGTTTTGTAAGTAAGTTCATTTGTATCTTTTTTTTTTTTAGATTCCACATATAAGTGATACCATATAATATTTGTCTTTCTCTGTCTGACTTACTTCACTTAGTATGATAATCTCTAGGTCCATCCATGTTGCTGCAAATGGCATTATTTCATTCTTTTTTATGGCTGAGTAATATTTCATAATCACGGAAACTTCAAATGGCATGATATGTTTGTTCCTAGACTGGTTAGCATACGAGACAGTGAAATACATTCACCAGAGCCATGATGTGAAAAGAGAAAAAGATAGAATTCTTAATTAGGCTCAGTAGGTGTTACACAGAACATCAGAAGACCACAATGAAAAAAGACAAAGGCTGGAAAACGGGACCATTGAGGAACGGTTCAAGGAACCAAGGTAACTTAGCCTTTCAGTGAAAGGTCAGTCTTGTAAGTTTGGAACAAAAGGTGAGGTTATCCTGAACTGCTTCATGAAAGTGTCATGAGGGAGAAATGAGTTTGATTAGAATCCTCTCCAAGTCTTCCTCTCACTATTCTGGTCTCACCACATTCTCGTCAATATCCTGGGTTTGGAGAATAACTGTAAACATCCTTGGACTGGCTACAGAAGATGAACCAAGGATAAATGTTCTCTCAAAGGCACAGCAAACTTGGAGTTCTTAAGAAGTGACTGGCATCTGGTTGTGTATAGAAGCCTGGGGTCTAGATGTGTCCACTGGGGACCCTAGTCACAAACCTAGCAGGGAAGAATCGGAGGCAGAGAGAAGGGAAGGGAAGGGGGACAGAGAAAAAGAGAAAGAGGAGAGAGCGAGAGGGAGAGGAAAGAAATAGAGACAGTAGGGAGGATGAAGGGAGTATAAAAAAAAAAAAGGGGGTGAAATGGAGGAAGATGATGTGATCGGACCAGAAGAACTGCGAAGGAATGTGAATTCTGAGAAAGAAAAACAAATGGTTTTTTCCTAGTACCTTTTCACTTTCTTCCCTCTATCTCACTGACACCCACCAGAGACCTGATTTCAACTGGCTTCTGAGTTCTTTCAAAAAGGCCACTTCAGTTTTAATCCCGCGGTTGGTTTAAGCTTCTTGAATCCTGGATCTGGATGGGACTCCACAGCTGCCAGTGCTTTTGAGATGCTGACAGTTGAGAGAAGAGCAGTTTACTCTCTTATGTCAGCTTGAGGCTGTATCTCTTAGGTTCACATAAAGATTAGTCCTCTCCCAAACCATGGTTTGAAAGGATACAGGTACCCCAATGTTCATAGCAGCACTGTTTACAACAGCCAAGACATGGAAGCAACCTAAATGTCCATGGACAGATGAATGGATAAAGGTGTGGTGTGTGTGTGTGTGTGTGTGTATATATATATGTAAAAAATATTACTCAGCCATAAAAAAGAGTGAAATAATGTCATTTGCAGCAACATGGATGCACCTAGAGATGTTCATACTACGTGAAGTAAGTCAGACAGGGAAACAAATATCATATAATATCTCTTATATGTAGAATTTTAAAAAATGATACAAATGAACTTATTTACAAAACAGAAACAGGCTCACAGACTTAGAAAACAAACTTATGGTTACCAAAGGGGAAAGTTGTGGGGGAGGGATAAATTGGGAGTTTGGGACTGACATATACACACCACTATATATGAAATAGATAACCAACAAGGACCTACTGTAGAGCACAGGGAACTCTGCCCAATATTCTGTAATAACCTAAATGGGAAAAGAATCTGAAAAAGAATAGATACATGTATCTGTATAACTGAATAATTTTGCTGTACACCTGAAACTAACACAACATTGTTAATCAACTCTACTCCAATATAAAATAAAAATTTAGAAAAATCACTCCCTACCACCTTATTTCCCACCAGTCCATAGGTGACTTGGGCAGACAGGCCTAACACAGACTCAAACTCTTTTTTTTTTTTTTTTTTGCAGTACGCAGGCCTCTCACTGTTGTGGCCCCTCCCGCTGCGGAGCACAGGCTCCGGACGCACAGGCTCAGTGGCCATGGCTCACGGGCCCAGCCGCTCTGCGGCATGTGGGATCTTCCCGGACCGGGGCACGAACCCGTGTCCCCTGCATCGGCAGGCGGACTCTCAACCACTGCGCCACCAGGGCAGCCCTGGACTCAAACTCTTGACTCACTTCTCTTAAAAAATATGATTTCCTTTAAAGGCCAATATCATTTCCATTCATTCGCACCATTAATTTAACCAGAGGAGCAGCAAGCTAATTACAAAACAGAAGACGTTCAAACACGTGACTCTAGATTCCATGGAAAGCAGATCCTGAGAAGTGGGGGTGGACTCTTTTGTACTAACTTGCTCTTTTATGCCCTAACCCAACTCTATCAGGCAAATGCCTCTGGATTTGAAATATTCTAGTCACAACACTGCTAAGAATTCTTAGTCTGCTTATTAAGAATTAGTCCTGTGACTCACGCCTAGGTGAAAATTGCCAAGCATAAGCAAGATGATCTTATGTGATTTATGACCCCCTAGTTGCCCTGAAAATGAATGACGGGTTTTGGAAAGTTACTCCTGTTAGGTTTTCAGTGTATGACTACATCCTAGGAGGCTGTTAAGCCGCCTCCTGGAAAAGCTGATAAGTCGGTCCAGGCATTGCAACTACAGTCAGACAGGCAGCCCCAGGGAAAGCCTCATCTGAAAGTTTAAAGCACTAACAAGTTCAACTTTGCTGCATTATGAGTAAATGAATATATTACAATTATTTTTTGCTTAGCACAGTGACTTGTATTTACACATAAGCAAAACCAGTAATCAGACACATGTGCTCTCATGCTCTAACTGCAGCCAAGGCCCCAGGTATCTTTGCTCTTTTCCTATGTCTCTCTTGGCCTCGTTTTTTGTTTGTTTATGAACATTGTGAAGAATAAGATACAAGCTTTGTAAAAGATGTTCAATATGTAGCTCGTCAAATAGACTCTGCTGTTCTTAATCACTGAAGCCAGATCTCCCCAATGCTAGTTCTTTACATACCAATGATTCCTCCACAACTCAGTAATTTAATGATCCTCCAGGAAGCCCACCAGAAAAAGGATGTGCTGGGGATGTGTCAGATGTCAACACAGCACAGAGCATGGGTCTGAGGGCACGCTGCCTGGGTTTCAATCCCAGCTGGCACCCATCACGGGGCTGATAATAGATCCTCCCCACACTGTCATTTTGAGGATTAAGTGACTTCATCTTTGTCAAGTGCGGAGTTTAATAAATACATGTTAGGGCAGGTGGATATCTTATTTTGAGGATGTATTTGCTCACAGTCAGGAAATTCTAGGGCCCCTCCTCTAAGCAACTGAAACTTAACTAAATCCAGGACCTCTTATTTTTCAGAGGAGGAAACCAGACTCAGAGAGGCTAAGTGGGCTGCTTAGGGCACACCGTGAGTCACTGGCCCCTAAACCCAAAGGTTGAAATTCCTGGTTCTCTGCCTGGTGATAGACATTTCTACCTCCCAACCTTACCATGTCTCCTTGAGGCCAGGAGCCTTCCTGGAAGGACAGCAGCAGGAAGCAGCTGAGGAAAGGCCTCCTCTACCTACACCTTCCTGCTGACAGCAACGGGGCAGGGTCACAAGTGAGAAGGTGACAAATTGGAGCTGCCGGATTGGTCACTATCGGGGACCTCTTCTCCATGTACACAGTGATGGAGGGCTACGACCTGTCCCTGAATGCCCTTTTCAGTACAAATGCCCAACGAATGAAAGATGACACCGCCCAACAAGCCCAGTGACATTCAAGTTGTCTCAGCAAGGCAGGCTGCTGGGTTACCTGTGCTTCTTAAGAATGGATGCCTCCAAGAAGATGGACGTGGCTGACCTATTTTATTCCTAAAAGTGGGGGGAGGTGTGCGCCACGTTAAAAGACTCAACTTCAAATTTTCCCTTTACACTTCTTCCTTCTCTTCTATGGCTAAGTCAGATGAAAAAAAAAATGAAAAATTTGTGGGTATCCAAAAATTGATGTCTAAGCACAAAAGGAAGCTTAAATATTGATCATTAATGAGAAGCATTACAGGAGGCGCTTTCTGTACCGTGTTAGGCCATTGTGTATAAATTAATAACACATTTAAGATGAGTGAATGGAAACAACACTGACACTGCCACGTGCAGCATAGCACTGCACTGAAGTCCTTTTAATTTTTATTTTATATTGGAGTAGAATTGATTAACAATGTTGTAACAGTTTCAGGTGTACAGCAAAGTGAATCAGCTATACAGATACATGTATCTATTCTTTTTCAAATTCTTTTCCCATTTAGGTTATTACAGAGTACTGTGCAGAGTTCCCTGTGCTATACAGTAGGTCCTTGTAGGTTATCTGTTTTATATATAGCAGTGTGTGAGTTTGGGATTGACATGTACACATTGAAGTACTTTAAATAGAAATCCATTTCCATTAGCTATGAACTTGCATCTCCTTAGACAGTTCGAGGTCTCTGTTTTTTTGAAGCTTAACTCATTCCTAATGTTCTGCTGCTAAGATCTTAAATCTCAGCACTTTATGCTTTAATATGCCTATTAAAGCATAAAAAACTTCCCCAACTACCCAAGTATGACTATATGAGAAAAGAAAATCATTGGGGTCTTTTTCGCTGAAAACACTCAGAAAAGACGACAGGAACTCACAGTGGAATAATTCTGGCTGTTTCCCAAAGAAAGACAACATAAATACTCTCGCTTCAAATAACCCTTTTTAGAAATATCTTTTCAATCAGGCCTAGACATGCTGTTGTATCTCTGCTCTAGGTAGGAAATGCAATTTGCATAAATTCACAAACTATCTTAACAGAAGTGTCACCCAATAAGGATGACCCTAACACATTTCCTTGCTAATACTGATACATTCTGAAAGAAAGCACAGGCCAGCTTTTCTCTGGGGACTTCCTCCCTCCTGCCCCAATGAAATAACTCACCATTTATTGAATGCTCTTATATTGGGCATTATCTTAGGGAGCTGCCCATATGCTATTCCATTTGATTAAATTGTAATTCCCCCCCCCCAATCCCAATCACTACCTTTTATCCTATTGCTCCAGCCTCCCTAGTCTCCCAGATTAGCTCTATCATTTGCCACTTTTTTTTTTTTTTTTTTGCATTTTGTTGTCAAAGTCAGTGAGTTTTTTTTTTTTTTTCTCGGAAAAATATGCAACTTGTGATTATCAGTGTTCGAAGTTGAAGAGGCAGGCAAGGCTGAAAAGAGTCCCAGAGACTGGCTGTTGGATTAAAGGTAAATTGAGTTCAAAACGAGAGAGAACGCTGAGGGAGCAGAGACCAGAGTGCTTGGAAAGGAGGTAAACAGATGCAAAGACGTTTGCAGGTTCAAGGGGGAACAAGACGATGAATTCAGGTGGGAGCCCAGGTGAGGGATTGAAAGGTAGGAACAACAGAATTGGGGAAAACTATCAGACATTTCGATGCACAGCTAGGGATTTGGGGAGTAAAAAAAATGTTTAAGAAGGAATGGAAAAAGTAAAGCTAGTGACATTTCGAAAGTGGGATACCACTTTTTAGGGAAGGGGGAGCACTACTTTCATAGAATAACTGGCTGCTAACAGCAAAGCTGATAAATTTGGGGATATTAGCTTTAAAACATAAATATTCTCAAATGGGGCTGACAATATGAGTTAGAATTGTATAAGTTAAATAAACGTATTCAGGCAGTGGTCACACAATCGTATTTCAGAAGGTGAGAAATGGATTCTATCTCAATACACAATGTGTGTTGGGAGGCTGTTATATAACACACTGTTTAGCAAAGTATTGATGGGCTTCAGGGAGCATGGTAATGCAGAAAGGCTACCATCCCACTGTAAAAATATCATAAATAATCTAAAAAATTGTAAGAAAATATAATTAATATTTGAATTCCAAAGAAGGAAAAATCTCTAACAGTCAAAACCAAAGAGGGAATTTTAAATGAGAATGCTAAGTCTGAACTGACACCGTGATGACCCCAAGAGGACATAGGCATGAATATGGGCTGCAGGAGCTGAGGACTTGGATTTTAATGGACTTGAAGGGCAGCGATGCCCACCAAAATGTGAATTAGAAAAGGCCCACCTACCAGAGCTGGGAGAAAGCACAAAAGTTTTCCTTCTGCCTGGTGTAGAGTAGATAAAAATCTATCATCCACAACGTGCCAAAGCCATTGTAACGCAGGGGAGTGGAGTTTAAATGTAGACTATTCCAAAAGAGCAGGAACACAAAATTGAGAGACTAATATTAAAAGTAGTGAAGGATGACAAAACTTTCTTGTATTAATCATCTTCAGGGACACTTCCACAACCAGAATATGTAGACCTCCCATTAAACGCCGAAAAGAAAAGAAAAAAACTGCATTTAAAGAACTTCATATGCTAATCAAATGTGCTTATTAATCATTTGAGTAACCACTAAATCACTAAAGTTTTCAAACTTTAATGTGCATCAGAATCACCTGGAGAGCTTGTAAATAAAAGATTCTGGTTCCTACCTGCGGAGGTTCTGATTCAGTAAGTTTAGGATGGAGGCCAGGAATAACCTCCCAGGTGATGCTGACGACGCTTCCTCTGGGGACCACACATTGAGATTCATTGCACTAAAGGACTAGAAATACAATACTCGATTTCCAAAGTACGAGAGGGAAAGAAGAGATCAAATAAAATTTATTCAATTCAATAGAAGGCAAAAAAGAAGGGGTGGGGGGACAAAGAAAAAGCATTGTAAATAGAAAGCAAAATACAATGATAGAAAAAAGTATAAACATATCAGTAATCAGAGTAACGCAAATGGATACAGTTTGTCTATTAAAATGTAGAGATTCTCAGTCTGTATTAAAAAGAAAAATTGTGCTAAATGCTTTTATAAGAAATATTAAAATGACTTAGAAAGTGTTAGGTAACAGAATGAAAAGAATATATAGCAGATAAATCTTAATCAAAAGAAAGCTTGCTTACCTATATTAATATTAGACAAAATAGAATTTTACCGAAAAAGGATAAAAAGCAGTACCTAATGATGAAAGTAAAGAGTCACCAGAAGATAAAATAATTGGAATGTATGTACTTGACCATAAGTCTCAAAATATCTAAAGTAAAAATGGACAGAATTACAAGGGAAGATTAACAAATCGACATCATAGGGGGAGATTTTAAGACAGGCATCGCAGAAAAATGATGGTTTGGTTAGACTATAGATTAATAAAGATATAAAATATTTGACCAACAGAATTAACAAGCTTTATCTAAGAGATATGTGTATTAGAACCTTGTAGCCAACCAAAAGAGAAAGAATGTAACTTTCAAGCATATGGACATTTACAAGAATTGATGACTTAGTAAACTAAAAAGAAGTCTTAACTGATGCTAAGAATTGATATCATGCAAACTGCTTTGCAATTAAGTTAGAAGACAATAATAAAAAGACAGCAAAATAACAATAGCAGCAGCAACCACAAACTTTGCACTCAGATATAATAACAACAAAAACGACACTGAATTAACTAAGAATAAATGATAATCAAAATTAGGAAATGCTTTAAAACGAAAGATAATGAAAAGCAAGTAATACCAATCACAACCTGTGGGACTCAGCTAAAGCAATTTGTAGAGTAAAAGACATAGCCTTAAAATGTGCATCTTAGAAAACCTTCGCAGTTTATATTGGCAGTCAATTTTTTATTACAAAAAATGAATATTGTCAGAAAAGAAAATATAGACATTCTGATCTATTAATGTAAGTACAGAACTCCTCAATAAAATATTTATGAAATGGATCTACAAATATATAAAAATATATCATGACCAAATGTGGTTCATCATATAATGGTTTATTAGAAAAAATGTCAATGCAATTCACAAAAATAAGAAAGTAAAAAAAAGGAAGACCATATGATGCTCAACTGATGCAGGAATGAGGCACTCACTCATAAAATTCAGCACTCACTCATAAAAATCCCTCGCGACCTAGTAATATAAAAGCTCTTCTTACACTGCTAAAAGGTAGCAGTGCTATATTGAAGTAAACACCATATTTAATAGTAAAATGTAAAATTTCAGGATTATTCAGGCAAGATGTATCAAGCAAGATGAATCTGATTAACCTACAACAGAAAAGTGAAAATAGAACCATTAAGGGAGACTAAAATCTAAGGAAAGAGAAAGGAACCTGGGATAATAAGGTATCACCTGTGAAGTGCAATTTGGATAATTGCACTTAATAACTAAGAAGAGAAACAGGGATGAGTGTACTCAGCAGGTATAGGCTACTCAGGCAGATGAATGCACAGCTAATAAAGGGAAAAGCAACAGGCCTGATTCTTTGATCAGCCAGCTTTACGCAGCAAAACAAATTCAGACCCCGAGGAGAACATGACAGAAAATATTAGTTAGGTTCATGTTTCATAACCACTAATGAGGGTATCCATAAATGCAAATGAAGTCACCAATGCACATTTAAACTTTACAATCTACCAAGAGGTAGAAATGCACAAAAGTAAAAATCTTGTCAAGACCCCTGAGAATTGGGAATTAAATTTAATGCTGCATCTGTGTGTGTGTTTCTGCTTGTGGTAGACAGAGGGGTACTGGCTCAGGTGTGTTGGGAGGCGGGTCACTGGGGAAGGAGGCAAGGGTGGACTTCAACACAGAAGAAACAGGAGATGATAAAAGTAACCAGGGAGAGAGGGTTACCTTTTGTTCAAGTATCTTGCTCAAATGGAGCCTGGAGTGAAGTGGTAGAAACAATACAGTTAATATACACATTCTGCCTTCCTTTTCAGCTCCTTAGTCCCCTCTAAATTCCTTATGTTACCTTTCATCCAATTACTGTATGTAGGATAGTCTCCCATCTTTGTTTTGGCTTTTGTTTAGCTTTCTCTTCCCTATGGGGAAAAGGCAGCTTTCTAGATTCTGTTTTTGGGGGCTTCTTCCCTCTCGAAGATTCATTATAACCGTAAGGGTGACAAATGCAGTTTTTAGGAAGAGCGTATGACAGCCAAGTTCAGAAGCCTCCTATCATGCTGCTGCTTCTACCCATGTAGCATTTCAGTAAGAGAAACATATCATGCTGATATCTGTAGCTACGAAGCAGCTTTTTCTCCATCTTCTCTGAAGGTCCTCCTGATCGGATATCCCATCCCTCCCACACCTCCTGGATATCTACCTCATGTACTCTCCTGAGACTTTATACTTGCAAAAACATTTCATCCATCTAATACACATAGAAATAAGGTGGTTCATACAGTGGTGTTCCAAATAACAGTAGCTCTCTGCTTTAAGCACCTGAACTTTCTAAATTTATTGATTTTTATACGAATATAATAATACAAACTCACTTTAAAAACACTAAATCCTTCAGAATTGCTTAAACTGTAAAGTGAAAGTTCTTGTAACCCACCTCATTCTGACCTAACTTCCAGGACTTGGAATTTTCTGCACATGCACCTGTGCAATACATACGTGCGAGTGTGTGTGTGTCTTTTTTATTTAAATTGAATTAGCAATATATAGTGTTCTGAAACTTGATTTTTCTATTTCATAGATCATGGGCATTGTTCAGTGTTGGTATAAATTGCTCTCCCTCACATCTAATTAACTGCATAATATTCCATTGTTTGGCCAATCTATTGAATCATTATACTACTGATAGACATCTAGGCTGCAAAAATTAATTTAAAACCATTGCTGAAGAAAACTCCACACACTTATCTAAGAGATCATAGAAAGCCAGTGCAGTGGCTGTTAACACAGTGTACTCCCCTGACTTTGATCACTGGGTGGGCACATGGTCTACACTGGGACGGTCACGACATCCCCCTCTGTCCATGATAACCGATGCAGGGGTAAGCACAGTTCGTGATACAGACAACAGGTACAGGATGTTAATTCCATCAGCATTGCTATATGAAGGTGGGGCTCCTGGGAGCTATCTTGTTCCTTGTATGGAGAATGACCCCAAGCAAAATCAGGCAAAAATAAGTAGGAAAGAGAGAGTACGAAAAGGTAGTTTGCTCTGGGTATGGCCCCATCTCAAATGAGATCTACTCTCAGGCATCCCAGTTACGTAAAGCAACACAGTCCAACTTTAAGTTGAGCTTTTGTCACTTGCCATCAAAACGTTCTAATATACCAAATTTACCAAAATTTCATGTAAAATTTAAAAGTAGTTCAAAGAGCTTCTGGTTTCTCCTCTTGGACACAGAAAGCTGAAAAGAGCATTCTTCCCACCTTACAATGAGAAAAAGCCAGACAAACTTCAAATTCATGACTGCTTTTTTAACCCATTGGAGAACTGGGCTGTAGAGAAGCCAGCTGGCCCACAATCTAAGGACAGACAAGCACCTTCAGGGAGAAAGGAGGTAAGCACTCCCTCACCTGGGGCAGACGTCACCAGAAACTGGTAGGAAGAGTTTGTCCAAAAGAGCTGATGAATTTTGGTGATTGTCAAGTGTGGGCTCGTAGGACACCAGGAAGCCCCCTGGGGGCTATAGAAATTGCAGGCTCTTTCTCCCCATGCACTCCCCTGGGTGCTCACAGAAAAGGTCGGAGGGAACCCTAAGGAAGTGTCTGATGTGGTACAGACCTGAAGGAAGCAAACAGTAGACACACGGAGGAGCACAAAACTCTGCTACACCCTTTCCCCAGACCTCTCTTATGGGACACATATTTCAGTCTACAGAGGAAAGGTCAGCAAACACTGTCATCTCCCGGGCACTGGTGAAGACTCACTGCAGCTGGGGAAAGGGAACGACACAACAGCAACAAAAACCCCACTCCTGAGGAAGGGGCAGGAGTACCTGCTGGACCCAACTGCAGCTGGAGGGGGATGAGGAGAACTGAGAAGGACACAGGGACAGGGTGAAGACCTAAGACTGAGGTTTAATTAGAAAACAGAGAACGTCCTCCCCTTCCACCTTCTCCCCCTGCCACAAAGCTAACAAGTTTCAAGTGAAAAGTAAAACCAGATGCTGATAGGAGAGGGACAGGAAAGGCACAAGCACATGTGAAGAGACACAGTGAGGAGCAGCGTGGGCGTAGAGCTGAGCACTGAGCAGACATTGCTCTGGAAACCAACTCCCAACCTAAACACAAGGTATCCCTTCAGAAGTTTTGAAGTCTGTGGTACCCTGAGGGTAACCATGGCAATAACAAACCCCCAACCTGGCCCATCTCCTAACCTTGTTAACTCAAACCCTGCACTGAAAATCTAGCAGAAGGAAAGGCATGCCTGGTTCCAGGCATAAATGCTATTTGCTTTATACTCTATGGCCCTCCACAAGAAGTCCAGCTTTCAACAAAACATTATGAGGCATATGAAAAGGCAAGAAAAAAAAGACTCCTAAAAGACAAAGCAACGATCAGAGCTAGACTCAGATATGAAACACATGTTGGAACTATCTGACAGAAATTAAAATAACTTTGATTCACATGTTATGGGCTCTAACGGAACAGGTACACAATATGAAAGATTAGATGGAAAATTTCAGCAGAGAGGTGGAAAGTATAAAAGAAAGACTCAAATGGAAATGATAGAAATGGAAAACACACAAGAGAGATACAGAATGTTTTCAGCAGGCTTGTCATACTAACACAGTTGAGGAGAGAATTAATGAACTTGAAGACAGATCAAGAAAAATGACCTAAACTGAAACACAAAGATAAAACTGAGTGAATTTAAAAAAGAAAACATTATTGAGTATCCAAGAGATATATAACAATATCAAACTAACGTATGTATATTTTGAACCTTAGAAAGAGAGGACAGGACAAAGAAGTGTTTGAAGATATAATGGGCAAGAAATTTCCAAAATAATGACAGACACCAAGCCGCAGACTCAAGAAGGTCAGATAACACCAAGGAAGATAAATACCCAAACAAACAATTGAATAAACAAACAAACAACAAGAACAAAACCTACCCATCGCTAGGCATATAATAATCAGATTTCTAAAGACAAAGAGAAAATCTTGAAGGCAGCCCCCCAAAAGGCACATTACACAGAGAAGAACAAAAGTAAAATTACAGAAGACTTTCTGTAAGCCAGAAGATGATAGAGAGACATTTTTAAAGTTTTAAAAGGGGGAGGGGGCAGGAACTGTCAATATAGAATTCTATACCCAGTGAAAATATCTTTCAAAAATGAGAGAGAAATACTTTCTTGGGCAAACAAAACTGACAGAATTCACTGACAATACACCTATACTACAGAAATCGTTCAGGAAGTTCAGGCAGAAGAAAGACGATACAGGTTGGAAATTTGGATCTACACAAAGAAATAGAGCATCAGAAAGGAAAGGTGACAATAAATCATTTTGTCTTATTTTCAAATGCCCTAGAAGAGCAATTCTGTTCTAAAGCAAAAATAGTAACAGCGTATTATGTGTTTTTAGCATGTTAAAATAACGTATATGACAATAACACCAAGGATGCCAGGGAGGAAACTGCTGAAATTCCTTACACTAGACAAGCAATGGTATAATATAATTTGAAGGTAGATTCTACTGAATTTAAGTTTTATATTCTTAATATAATTGCAATGACTTTAAAAAAAAAAGAGGCATAAATAATACGTCAGTAGAAGAAATAAGATGGAATTAAAAAGTAGTTCAAAGTTTTTCCTGCTACTCTTCCCTTTACTGCCCTAATTAGTTGCTCCTTCTGGAGAACCCATAATATTTGGCTTATAACTTCCTACCGCATGGAAAGTAGTACAGCATCCTGGTTATAAGACTAAGCTTTGGAGTTAGACCTAGGTTCTCATGCCAGCTCTGCCTCTCACTACTTGTGTGATCTTGGACAAGTTTTACTCCTGTGAGCCTTAGTTCTCTCATAGGCAGAGTAACTATGGTAATGGTACCTATCTCAGAAATTGATTGTGAAGAATCGATGAAATAATCCATGTTAGGTTTTTAGCTCAGGACCAAACATATAATAAGTGCTCGATAAATATAGATTATTTTATTTATTGCCCTTATGACATTGTTTCAAAAGTAGTTTTTATGTTTTTCTCTCCCACATCTTCCATTGAAGAGTATGCTCAATGTTAGCTATACTCTATTATAGTTGTACAGTTATCTTCTAGCAGGTAAGTAATATAGGCACGTAGTGGATGTAACTGCAGGAAGTGTTCTTCAGAAAGTGAAACAATGAGTAAAAGAAAGCCTCAAGTGTCTTACTAACTCAACTCATAGGCTATAGTGGACATGGGGTCAATGGAATTTTTCTTGTTACTTCCTGATTCTCATTTACATGCCAGATCTTTGCAACTGCCACTGATTCTCCTGACAAAGGCGGTATTCCCCCTTTTTCTCTCAATGGATATTTTAAGATAGTAACCATCTCAGTGTCACTGACTGCCTTTCTGCAACTGAGGCAGAAGCACCATGGTTTGGTCCACTCAGAGTACTTCCACAACTGGTAGCAAAAGGAAAGAAGGAATGAGAAAGTCTGTGACCTCGAAGACCTTGTCTGAAATATGAACCCCTGGTGAAGGACACTTTGGAATCTCCAGGTTCATGTCTGCAAATCCTGTAGAATCGGAAGCCTCCAGTCAGTAAAGGACAGCAAATGCCAGTTGTCAGCCTTGTCAGGAAGATGTTGCCCTGGCTTGTAACCCAATCGAGCTCTGTCTTCAGGAAGTACTTTAAGGAGGGCTTCCTCATTGCTGAGAAAGGAAGGTTGTCAAATTCTTTCAGTGAAGAGGGTCTAGATTTATCACTTCTACTAAATTCCCTGAAGCCACTCATGTAGTGCTTTTTTTTTTTTTTGCGGTACGCGGGCCTCTCACTATTGTGGCCTCTCCTGTTGCGGAGCACAGGCTCCAGACGCGCAGGCTCAGCGGCCATGGCTCACGGGCCCAGCTGCTCCGCGGCATGTGGGATCTTCCCGGACCGGGGCACGAACCCGTGTCCCCTGCATCGGCAGGCAGACTCTCAACCACTGAGCCACCAGGGAAGCCCTCATGCAGCTTTTGTGTGCCTCAGAACACACCACTGCCCCCTTCTCTGAAGATTCATCAGCAGTGGCCCTTCGAGTCTACAGAGCAAGCTGTAGACTTTTTAAAAAATGAGAGCCCATAAAAACTTCTTTGACATATTAGCAGGGACACACAGGACTATGCTGCTGTTTGAACAACATGACTAAATCCATGTATTTAGTATAGTCTACTTTGGCATGAGAAAAAAGGAAAAATGAAGAAAAGAAAAAAAAAGATATAACTCTTGCACACCAGCCTTGATGTCCTAAATGGGAAGGAAAAACAGATCCTTACTTTGAAGGCCGAGATGCAGAGAAGCTGCTAGCATTCACTTCGGGCCTCCGTCCCTTCCCAGGAGATGAATTACAGTAACTTGCATGGTTTGAGTTAAGGGAAACCCATGGCCCTGGTATGTGGGTGTTGTCCTGGGGAGTGGAAGACAAGGAAGTTGATGAGTGAGGCTATAAATCTTGACTAAAGGATGTTTGGGGCTGTTCAGGCACTTCTCAGCTGTTACATGACACAGTTAAAAGTGGCGTCACAGCGGTGGCTACGTGCCGTGAGCTGGCCAATTAGATGACATCAGCTTGTCACCACCGGGGTAGATCTGCAGCTAGAAGCAGATTGTGTTTTCCCCTCTGAGTTTTGCAAAAGGGGCTCGGCTGATGACAGAGCAACACGCTCACAGCGGAAGAGCCAGCTCTGCTGGCCACGTGTTAAGTCCTCCACTGTGAACGGGACAGCAGTGAGGCAGCCAAACGAGATTTATGAGAAGCCAAGAAAATCAAAACACACACCATGGAAAGCCCAAGGAGGGAACTCTAAGTGACCCGTATGCTCAAGCTAAAACCACCCCTCCTCCCACGTGCTCCCCTGTCCCTCCTGTGAATCATCATCTCTCTAGGATAATAAAACATCATCCAACCACCACGTCCAAGCTCAGACTTCATTTCTCACAAACCAGTTTTTCCATCTTTCAACTGAATTTAATGACTATGAATTGAATTAGGGTGACCTAATCCTAAACCTAACCCTAACCAGGACCCTGCATCTTGTTGGATGTTGCAGCAGGTGGGAAATAAATAAGCACACCCGTGGTCCCACCATTCGAGGAGTTTCCAATCTTCTCGGCAACACAGACACACTGGAATCTGTTCTTCGCTTCTGGACAGAGTGCAGAGCCTGTGAAATGTTTCTCCTGCACCATCCTCGTGGCAGTTACAAGTGAACATGGGTCCCTGAGAGCCTGGAAGGTGTGCTTGGCTCCTGCAGTGGTTTTGTGAACCTTCTGCAAGCCAGTTGTTACGCCTGGGCTTGGGAAGACTGGGAATAGGGTCAAGTTCGAGTACGGCTCTGTGAGTGAGTGACTTTGGGTAAGTTTCTAACCTGTCCATGCAAAACAGCACGACTGAACGTTCCACAGAGGCTTGTTGTTTTCCTACCGTGTGCCTGGTCTTGTTCTGGAAATTAGGACGTATCAGTAAACAGACAAAGATCTCTGTCCTCATGGAACTCACAGTCTGGTGGGAGAGACAATCAAATGAAAAACAAGTCAAGGAGAGAGTATGTTAGAAGGTGATGACGGCACAGCAGAAGGGTAATACAGCGCAAGGTGAAAAGATGGGGAAGCTGGGCAGAGGGCAGAGAAGGCACAAGCTGTAATATGAAAACCGGGTGGTCAGGGTAGGTCTGACGGAAAAGGTCATATCTGAGCAAAGCCTTGAAAGAGCTGATGGAGTGAGGGAGTGAGTTTTATCTAGTAGAGAGAAAACTGTGAGACAACCTTACTGAAAGGTCCAGAATTATGAAAAAGGTCAATAAACTTGATAAGTCCATCCTTCAACTCAGTGAGGGAAAGGGACCTACAAATAAACTGAAAATGGAAAATGGAGCCTCTGTCAACATTAGTGAACCAAAAAGATAATGGAGAGATGTTCCATCCACCACTTAATTTCAGGATAGCAAGAACTATCCCATATCACGACCCCGTGGAGGAGGTGGGCGCAGATGTCACCCTCCGAAAACTCAGAGAGGGCAGAGGGAAGCCATGCTAAGGTGAATGGCCCCATAGAAAATAACTTTTGCTGTCCATAATTTCCTGGCTGGAGATGCCTAAGAGCTCAATTCTTGTACTAAGTCTCAAGCCCTGCGTTTCAAACCTAGAGATGGTGGCGTTAAGTAAACACTGTACTGTGGCCCTTCATATCACACATATATGGCATGTTTATTCCTGGCAAGGGCAGTGGACTAAACCTTTTAAACATAACGAGAATGGCATGTCTAAAGCCATTCACCTCTTCTAAGCTGGTAAAACATTAACAGCCTGAAAGTGGTTGTGACTGCAGAATTTTTCCCTTAAATACAGCTCCACTGAAGAGCGTACTGTAAAGCTCCCCCAAATACCCACATTTAAATACACTGACCTGTGGTCAATGAATATACCTGGGCATTTACAAACAGACACGGAGGGCCCACTCTATCAAGGGCACTGTGACCTCTGTGAAGCTGCCAATATTGCTGACCACTCCCTCCTTCTTGAAGCCATTTCTTTTCTTTCTTCCTATTTCACTGTACCTTACCTTGTCTCATGAGTCACTTTTCCTCCTCCTCTACCTGGGTCTTAAATGCTGGCCATCCTTGTTGGAAGCAATATGTCTTTTGGAAGGATTCTCTATGGAGACCCTATCATGTACATCTTGTCCACCCAACAATTCCTATCACAGGAATCTGTGTTCCTGAAACACTCATGTGCACCAGCGTCTGACACTTCTGGTCTGCCCGCCCTTTCTTCCCTCTCTGACCCGCTGTCCCTATAGTGTGGTTAGACAAGAGCCAGGCCTCATTGACTAGAGGGCTTGCGTCCCTCTTGCCTAGTTCCTCAATGGACACGTGACACAAAAGGAGTCAATGAGATGCTCCCCAGGACTTCGGCTAAAACCATCAGGAAAGATACTTTCTCTTCTTTCTGGGATTACTAGCTGGAGGGAGTCTATACATATAGAACCAATCTAAGAATGAAGCCAGCATAGGAGAGAAGGAGAAATAAACACAGAATTTCGATGCCATCGTTTAAGCTTCTGAATCATCCCGTCAGTTATAGGAACCGTTAAATCCCCCTTTTTCATTAAGTCAGTTTCATTTGGGTTTCTGGAGTTCGTGAACACAGAAATCCCAGCTACCACAGGAAAAAAAATTGGAAACAAACTAAATGTCTATCAGTAGGGGAATGGCTAGTCAAATTATTACTATGGAATACTATGCAGGTGTCAAAAGGAAGAGGCAATATTACACATACTGTCGTGGAAATTCTCTAAGACATATTTTTAAGCAAAAAAGGAAGTAAACATGTGTAAAGAATGACCTATTAATAGTTTACGTTTTGTGTGTGTATAGGGTGTGTGTGTGTGTTTGAGTGTGTGTGTAAATACATAGGAAAACAGAGTAGAAGGAATTACCCTGTAAGAGTTACAATGGTTATCATTAGGGAGAGAAAGGGGTTAAGGAGTGAGGGCTGTGTATAAAGATGGACTTCCTCTGTATTTTCCATTATGTTTCTAACTTTATTAAACTGATCCTACATTTATAGCACTTATGTAAAGTAAAATATTTAAATGGGAAAACATCCTGTCCCTAGGTCTTTACTTTGGTCCCTGTCACGTCTCATTCCACAATTCAACACATCTAAAACCAACATTTTTTTTCCCCAAAATGTCTTTTTTTCCTGGCCCTCCTTAATGACAACACTGAGTCGCTGGAGGACGCGACGTGAGAGCTCTCCCAGACGTGGTTCTTCCTCCTAGACTCCACTTCCCCCCAGCACCCTCACAGTCACTAAATGCTATCAGCTCTACCTCCTAGATTTGTCCCTTCTCATCGTGGCTCTGGGGCCATCATTCACACAGCTTTATGTAAAAACCACCTCACTCATTAATTTTAATTTCATAAATGGTAAAAGTGCTAGCTCCCGTGTTGAACTAACGGCCTGGAGAATTTCCCATGTAACACATTCTGGAAATGCTGGCAGAATGATCCTCTGGCAGGATTATTTCAAGTCCTGCTTCTCCAACTAAAAATTACTAAAAATTTCAAGAAAAGATGGTTTCTGATAACTTTTTCAGGACCAGTGGAAGAGCATGAAACCTTTGTCACCTCCTGTCAATGACCACATATTCTTACGTGGAGCATGTCTTCCTGTCCCCCAAAGACCCAGGCATATCAGAAATGTTACAAGTTCACTACATTAGTTGGTTCTTAAAAGAGAAGAATGACTGATGGTGATGGCTAGGACCTGGGACCTGGGACCCTCTGCTGCAGGGTCTGCACCTGGACAAACATCCCCTCGAACAACAAAATACAAAGAAACAATAAGAGACTAAAAATAACTGCGTGCATAGGCAGTTGGGGCAAATGCTGTACAACAAGATATGAAGAGACCAAAAAGCCCAACTGCCACTTCTGAAGAGCTGGGAGCAACATCAAGGCGCTGTGTGTGATCCCTGCACACAGCACCACCAAAGGGGTGGGCAAATCACCTAAGCCAGCCCTCCTGCCCGACCCCTGGACCTGCCCCTACCCTCACCCCGTATAAGGAACAAGCTCGCCCCACCCCCGAGGGAGCAAACAAGCAAGGGAACCTGTTGTTTGTTCTCGCTCCTCCCTGCTGTAGCACAGGCCCCAGTAAAGCCTTGCCTGAATTTCCTGCCCGGCCTCTGATCAATTTCTATTGACTAAGGAGGCCAAGAACCCTGGTCCATAACAATGGGGCAGAAGAGAGAGAGGAAAGGGATTGAGAGGCTGAGGGAGGGAGGACGGATGGGCCTGACTCCTTAAAGGTGCTGAGTCGCGTGGGGTGTGGTTGCAGCATCGCGCATCTCAGGATGGGATCTGCAGGGATGCTTCTTTCCCTCTGCCTCCCCTCAGCCCCCAGCCTATCCACTAGGAATGTCCCACCCTTTGTGTCAATGCATGGGCTGCACTAAATCCTTCCTGTTGTGCTCTGGCCCAGAACTCATGATGTCCCATTTTTCACTAGATCTGGCAGACTGAGGAGACCAGCCAACATTCATTTTCCAGACCTCAGGTGGGGATTCAACGATTCGGGGAGGGAGAGAATAACACACAGGCAAGCCCTCTGGAAGTCATCTATTTCATCCTCTGGACCTCGGTGCTTTGATCTCACTCCACAGATCATCTCTCTGTAATCTCATCCTGTCTTTCTTTCCACCCATAAAGCCTGAAGGATTAGGGGCAACTGACATAACAATAATAGTAAGTCCACTGTTCACGCAGCTCCTTTCTCCCAAGGAAGCTGGAGCCCTTCCAAGGTCTCTGCATTCATCTTGCAGCCCTTCTGTGAGTGGGCTGCCAGGATAACAATGGTTTTGCTATTTAGCAGAACAGGAGCCAGGCTGGGGAAGGAGCTTAGGGATTTAGCAACAATAAATGAGAGGACATGTCAAAAGTAGGACTCTGATGAATCTACTGAACAAACAAAATTTCATATCATGCAATGAACACCCCTAAAGAGCAGTATTCCCTCAAAAACAATATTGGAGGTTTCTACGCACGTCAATCAACGTGATACACCATATTAACAAACTGAAGGAGAAAAACTACATGATCATCTCAATAGATGGAGAAAAAGCTTTTGACAAAATTCAACACCCATTTATAATAAAAACCCTCCAGAAAGTAGGCACAGAGGAAACTTACCTCAACATAATAAAGGCCATATATGACAAACCCACAGCCAACATCACTCTCAATGGTGAAAAATTGAAACCATTTCCTCAAAGACCAGGAAAAAGACAAGGTTGTCCACTCTCACCACTATTATTCAACATAGTTTTGGAAGTTTTAGCCACAGCAATCAGAGAAGAAAAAGAAATAAAAGGAATCCAAATCAGAAAAGAAGAAGTAAAGCTGTCACTGTTTGCAGATGATGGGATACTATACATACAGAATCCTAAAGATGCTACCAGAAAACTACTAGAGCTAATCAATGAATTTGGTAAAGTAGCAGGATACAAAATTAATGCACAGAAATCTCTTGCATTCCTATACACTAATGATGAAAAATCTGAAAGAGAAATTAAGGAAACACTCCCATTTACCATTGCAACAAAAAGAATAAAACACCTAGGAATAAACCTACCTAAGGAGACAAAAGAGCTGTATGCAGAAAACTATAAGACACTGATGAAAGAAATTAAAGATGATACAAAGAGGTGGAGAGATATACCACCTTCTTGGGTTGGAAGAATCAACATTGTGAAAATGACTATACTATCCAAAGCAATCTACAGATTCAATGCAATCCCTATCAAACTACCAATGGCATTTTTCACAGAACTAGAAGAAAAAATTTCACAATTTGTATGGAAACACAAAAGACCCCAGTAACCAAAGCAATCTTGAGAAAGAGAAACAGAGCTGGAGGAATCAGGCTCCCAGACTTCAGACTATACTACAAAGCTACAGTAGTCAAGACAGTATGGTACTGGCACAAAAACAGAAATATAGATCAGTGGAACAGGATAGAAAGCCCAGAGGTAAACTCATGCACATATGGTCACCTTATTTTTGATAAAGGAGGCAAGAATATACAATGGAGAAAAGACAGCCTCTTCAATAGTGGTGCTGGGAAAACTGGACAGCTACATGTAAAAGAATGAAATTAGAACACTCCCTAATACTATACACAAAAGTAAACTCAAAATGGATTAAAGACCTAAATGTATGGCCAGACACTATAAAACTCTTAGAGGAAAACATAGGCAGAACACTCTGTGACATCAATCACAGCAAGATCCTTTTTGATCCACCTCCTAGAGAAATGGAAATAAAAACAAAAATAAACAAATGGGACCTAATGAAATTTAAAAGCTTTTGCACAGCAAAGGAAAGCATAAACAAGACGAAAAGACAACCCTCAGAATGGGAGAAAATATTTGAAAATGAAGCAACTGACAAAGAATTAATCCCCAAAATACACATGCAGCTCAATATCAAAAAAACAAAGAACCCAATCCAAAAATGGGCAGAAGACCTAAATAGACATTTCTCCAAAGAAGATATACTTTGCCAACAAACACATGAAAGAATGCTCAACATCAGTGATCATTAGAGAAATGCAAATCAAAACTACAATGAGGTATCACCTCACACCAGTCAGAATGGCCATCATCAAAAAATCTACAAACAATAAATGCTGGAGAGGGTGTGGAGAAAAGGGAACCCTATTGCACTGTTGGTGGGAATGTAAATTGATACAGTCACTAGGGAGAACAGTATGGAGATTCCTTTAAAAACTAAATATAGAACTACCATATGACCCTGCAATCCCACTACTGTGCATATACCCTGAGAAAACCATAATTCAAAAAGAGTCATGTACCACAATGTTCACTGCAGCTCTATTTACAATAGCCAGGACATGGAAGCAACCTAAGTGTCCATCGACAGATGAATGGACAAAGAAGATGTGGCACATATATACAATGGAGTATTACTCAGCCATAAAACGAAACGAAATTGAGCTATTTGTAGTGAGGTGGATGCACCTAGAGTCTGTCATACAGAGTGAAAAGTAAGTCAGAAAGAGAAAAACAAATACCGTATGCTAACACATATATATGGAATCTAATAAAAAAGGGGTTCTGAAGAACCTAGGGGCAGAACAGGAATAAAGATGCAGACATAGAGAGTGGACTTGAGAACACTGGGAGGGAGAAGGGTAAGCTGGGACGAAGTGAGAGAGAGGCATGGACATATATACACTACCAAATGTAAAACAGATAGCTAGTGGGAAGCAGCCACATAGCACAGGGAGATCAGCTCGGTGCTTTGTGACCACCTAGAGGGGTGGGATAGGGAGGGTGGGAGGGAGGGAGACGCAAGAGGGAGGGGATATGGGGATATATGTATACATATAGCTGATTCACTTTGTTATACAGCAGAAACTAACACACCACTGTAAAGCAATTATACTCCAATAAAGATGTTAAAAATACTGGAGGTCTAGAAAGCCTCTAGGAAATATGTTAATAGAGACAATTTTTTAAAAGATGTCTTAAAATGAGGAGAATGAACAGGAAGCAGCAGTTGGGGTAAGCAGGCAGGATCTTTACAAGAAACATTAACTGTCACCTCCCTCATTGCCACCATTTTCTGTCACTAATTTCTACTGGCTTTTCTTTCCCGGAAGACCTCAAATGCTGTCTCTTTCTTTAACTGTATTTTTTGTCAGAATCAGATCCGGTTTCTCATTCCAGAAAATGCCCTGCTACCAGTTCTGTCAAGATAAAGAGTGAGTAGCCATAGACAGAGCCAGGGGTGTGTCAGGACTGACTTGCTATAGGCTGATTTTTTTTAGTTTTCGTCTCACTTGTTTTTTTTTCTTTTAGACTCAGCTATTTTTCCCAGCCTAAAAGCCGACTATTCAAATTACACGTGCTAATGCTCTCTCAATTAGGGGAAACAGGAACACTGTCACACTGGTTCTGCCTGAAATTTTTAGTGTTTTCACTGGTGCTTTAAAAAGATGATGGCAACTGAAACTCAAATGTCTGTAGCACTGAGTTTTTACGGATTCAGTTTCAGACTATGTCCCATCGGGTCCCACCCTACTCATTATGCTCAGGACGGTACAAAGTGCCCTCGTGGACAGGAAGAATGAACAATAGCTCTGCATAAATCCTTCCTCTGCGTCCAGCAAGCCTCTTGATCCGGACACCTGCACCTACCAGACTTCTCAGCAGTAGCTGGCTCCCAGCTGACCAGCAGGCAGCTCAGCGGGGAGGCTGCCTGCCCTCCAGCAAGTGAAAATCCCTGTTCTATTGCAATGTGGAATCACTTAGAAGACTCATTTCAATCACCCCTCTCTGCTCTGCTTTTGTTTACCTGGCACTTTTCACTTACACAGGAAGCTACTGAAAACAGACAGTTCACTGCAGAGAAGCAGCCGCACTCCTTCACGTCCTAAACAGGGTGCAACTTCTCTTTTTCTACTTAACATGGCTTTAAAAGTCCTGCCTCATATTTGGAAAGCACACGCTACTTAAAAACTTCTTTCCTACTTACGTTAATCAATCCTCCTGACGCCTAAGTGAGACGGGCATCATTATTTTCAACTTTACAGGAGACAACGTTTCAGAAAGGAATATCAATATTACCAGGTCAACATGTAAATAATGCCAGAGTTAGGAATTCAACCTGTTCCAGTACATTTTGCATCTGAGAGTGAGTTTTTACCACTGTGAGTAGTAAAATAATTTATAACTTCATCAATGCTTTCAAGATCATAGGAGACAATTTTACATTTATTATGTGAGATCAGGGACATTCAGACATAATGAAGGAAAACAGATTATGGAAGCCTGTGATCTGAATCACCAGAAAAATGGGATAAACTTATCAAGACCAAACAGAACTCAGGCAAACAGAAAACAGATCTTTGTGGGTAAAAGACCAAAGCCAGAGCTTGGTCCTAAGATGGGAAAACAGGGGAGGGCTGCTGAAGTAATATGACAATTCTAATATTTGAATTTTTGTCACTTAAAACAAGTAAAGAGGAAGCCAGGTGAAGGACAGGTAATAAAGAGAGGAATTCACAGAAATGATCGATAGGGGTGAAAAAATGAAGTTCAGGAAAAAAAAAAAAAAAACCTTAGAATTTGAAAATTATTAACCAAAAGGGGGAACAGTTAAGTCAATCCGAGGGCAGAAAACCCATGGCTGCTGTATTCAACGGAGCGCATGAGGAAGGAGTTTCCCAAATTCTTTTTCCAATTTCTGTTTACACACCCCAGCTTTGTCACGGTGCTCAGAACACGTACACTCAGACCAGTATCCCAAGGACCTTATCTCCCTCATGTTAAACGTTAGATGCCATTCCCATATATTTGCCTGAACTGTGATTAGGGTTTCTCACTGCCCATGGGTGGATTTACAGCTGATGAAATCTTGACCAGAGACAAGCCAAGGGAAAGAAAATACTCCAAGGGACCTGGCCCTCGGGTCCCACAGCTCAAACTTTACCTCAAGAGGCAAAATGCTAAATTAAAAAAAAAAAAAATTAGCCTGGTGACTAATCTTTAATTTAGAGCATTTGGAGATCGAGGAAGTTCCGTAATGAGATTGTTAACAGAGACAAAGGTCATAAAATTTCAAGCAACACAAATGGCTAATTCATCTTAATTAGTGATTTTTGGCAAATAACATGGCATATTTCTATTCCATGGGGAATGTTCCTCAAATGGCAGCAGGAGTGTGACACGCATACGCAATTCAATGTAAATTCATGCCTTAATTGTTTTTAAAAGAAAATGTTTCAAACTCTTAAAGCATTTGATGAGAAATGCACCTTTTACATACTGAAATGAAGAAAAGAGCTAATCTACTTGCCTTGCTGAATAAAATGGACACCATGAAGAAATCCAGTAAGAAACTCTCTGAAATGTCTTTGTAGTCGAAATGGAAGAAGATGACGGTGAAGCCCAAGTGAGTAAACTGGTGGACTGGGTTACAGAAGGAGGTCCGCAGCAGCTTCATGCCCGCTATGACCATCAGGAAAATGTCCCAGCTGTTGAAAAGGAAAGAAAGGAAATGATCACTTCACAGCCCGTACCTTACTAGGTGAGTGACAATGGCTCACGTTTCTTGAGCGTTAACTGTGCGTTATGCCCTTTACAAAAAGCCAAGATGCTGGGCCCTTTATTATCCTCGTTGTACAGAGGAGTAAACTGCGTCTCAGAGTTTGAGCGTACGTTCACACAGAGTGGAGCTAGGAGTGAAACTCCATCCCGAGGGACTCGCCAACACAGACTCTGCCACTAGAGTCAGCGTCACCATCGTCCCCAGGACTTTGCAATGCGGGACACAGAGCTCCCTTGGAGCTTATCTGAAGGACTACTGCACTGCCAGGTTCCACGGGGAGCTTGGAGGCAAGTGAGAAAACAGAGCAGGCTGTCCCTGTTAGCATCTGCTCAGTGTAAGCCTTTCTATTACAAAAGAATCTCACCGAATCAATGACGTAGCAATAGCTAATATTAAATTCTGAAAAGAGGAAAAAGATCCCACTATCTCAATAATGCCATTTTTACTTTACATATTCACTTCTAATGTTTTCCACCATATTTGCTGTCTTTGTAAACATAAGCTTTCCAATCTCCCTTTTTTTTCCACTGAAAATTACATCATCAACATGACACAGGCCCCCATGACATAGGCCTTTTGAGTTAAGGAGCACGACAGAGGCAGCCCGGCAGAGAAACAGCAGGACTTTGCTGTGAGGACTGAACTCCTGAATGCTCCTGTCTAGGGAGTCGGGTTACTAATACGTGTCAGAAGCATGTGCAGTTCCAGCAGACAGTGAGGCCAATGATCTTCCCACCTTGAGATGGGAAGGCAACTGATTAGCGCTCAGAAGAGCTGGACACAGCAAGCCACTACCACCCTGAGGGGTCTTCCTGAAAGAAGGCCTTGCACATTTTAGCCAGAGTCCCCTCAATTAGAACATCCTATTTGGGAACTCAAAAGAAAGACAAAAGTGGCAACACTTTCCAGGGAGCAGTTGCACTTGAAAGAGAGGTTCCCTTTTTCCTTTTTAATTTTATTGAAGTACAGTTGATTTACAATGCTGTGTTAGTTTCTGCTGTACAGCAAAGTGATTCAGCGATACATATATGTATTCTTTTTCACATTCTTTTCCTTTATGGTTTATCACAGGATAGTGAATACAGTTCCCTGTGCTGTACAGTAGGACCCTGTTGTTTATCACAAAGAGAGGTTCTCTTTTTCTAAGTACAGAAAATGGGGGTGAGGGGGCAGGCCTGAAGTTCCCTAATCCTAGCGGGATCCTGAGCTCTAGACCCTTATCAGCATTAATAATATCCTGTCTCAGGACTGGGGCATTCAAAACGTGTTTCCCAAGTCTTGGCATCTATCGAATACAAAACTGTCATTTTTGTCATCGGGAAGATCTAATGTTAGCACTTCCATTGGCCTCAATTTGATATTTTATATGCCTTCAGACCTAGTGTAGCAATTGATTCCACCCTGTCCCAGGATGCATCTGAGGAGGTCTGGTCAAAGCCCTTGTGTGATGGGCTTAGATTTGGCTTCTGAGAAAAAGCAGCCCTTGATTACATGCGGGTCTGGGGAGTGTGGTAAGACCTTCAGTAAACTCTGTTCCTGCAGCAAGGCTGAGCACCGCTCCGTGACCCTTTCCTTCTCCAGTGGACAACTAACGCCTGTGATGAAAAATCAGTACGAAAACCTGACTGCAGGTCCACTCAGCTCTGACAACAGCCCCGGGTACAAGAATCTCTGTGGCATAGCCAAAGCCCTTGGGGGGATCCCAAGGATAAGGTGTCCCAAGACCAGGGATATTCTGGTTTTCAAAGGAGATCAGTGACTTCCCGGGTTATTCAGGCCAAAGCTAGATGAGGCTCAACTCTAAAGTTTGTTTTCTGTGACTATGAGTAAAATGGACAGCATTCATTTTATGTTTATTAATGATGACTGGTGAAGATTAAGAGAGCTCTTAAGGAGTGACGTTTATGGCTCTTGTAACATTGCAACTGTAATGGTTACAGTCAACGATTCACAGATTGTTGCAGGTTTAGCTAAAGGTCTTATAAAGGATTAGGTAGCAATCCGGGAACAATGGCCTGGGACAGGTGCAAAGCATCCTTTTAGATCAGGCTGGGAAATATAAATACCTAACCAGTTATCATGATGCACCCACTCACCATGTACCAGCCCCCCACTCAGTCATCCATCCATCCATCCATCCATCCATCCATCCTTCTACCACTTACTGGACCGATGGCACTGAAAGCTGAAAAAGAAACAGTGCCTGTCATTGAAGAGTTCACTATCTGGTCCCATGGTTCTCAATGAGGGCAGGGTGTGGGCTGGGCTCACACAGTTTGAAACAGGTCTCTAGGTGATGCTGACATATGGCCTCCTGTCATCCTGTCTGAGAACAGCTGGTCTAGTGGGGTGCTTGAAATCCTGAGAGATTTTTTTTTAAGTTGTCAGATGGATGCCTCAAGAATATAAAGGAGTTATCAACTTAGGGCTCCAAGCAAAAGAATTCTGTTTGTATCATCAAATTAAGATTATTTGGAGGTACACGGGTGAGGTGCTACTTTCTGACTTTAGTGTCTGGAAAAAAATGACAGGGGATAGAGATTAATTTTACTTCAAAGTAGACTCTCTCTGAACTGTTTATCTGACTCTGCATAATTCCCAACCCATGCATCCATCCTCTGCCAACAGCCAGAGCTGCCTGGCCTCAACTGGCAGTCTTAGCTTGAAGCCCTAGTCCTAGTGTTAGGAAGCGAGGACTTTCAATCCTTTAGCTCGCTATCCCTGGGCAGCACCGGTACATGTGTGACTGCTGTGGTTCTGACTGTGAGTCCTTGTTCTGAAAACTGGGGATCTGCCTTGTTTCAGAATGTCGTCACGGGGTCAGCCAAGATGGTACCACACTGGAAACACCTGCTTACTAGAAAAGCACTCAGTGTTCTAGAGGTAGGGTTAGCTCAGGGATGGGGCCCTACTCAAACTATACAAGAGGTCTGTAACCTCATCACCTGCCTTCTTCATCCAGTGAGACTAATTTTCATCCCTGGATCCGAAGTCTAGGATTTTAAATACCAAAGGGCATGGACTTCCTGCCCTGGTCTGACTGACACAGTTCTAGACTGGAAGGAAGGCAGAGTCTGATAAAGACAGGAAGGTTGTAGGGTCGTTTCATTTAGTGTCTGCTTCGTGCGGCTAGGAATCCACTCAAGGTCCAGCCGAGAACTCGCGTGCCTTCTACCTGAGTTTGCTCCATCTTGGGCAAACATTAATTCATTTGTCCTCATCACAGCCCAAAAGGAAGAGGAGGCATGCTTGGGATTATGAATCAGGGTTGACTTGGGCACGTAACGTTTAAGCAAAGTGACTCATATGCAAATCTGGGAAGGAATCTCTTTCACATCATCCTCCTTTATGAACTTATTTGAACAGAAATGTCAACCTTTTGTCAGAACAACACATCCACAAATTATCAAGTAGGTTTCCGTTTGTAATTTCAGAGTTCCTTTTAAAACATGAAACCACTAACTCAGCTATACGCTGTTAATGCTTTGCAAAAACGGGCATCTTGAGGATATGAAGTCTCTCTGTGGTCCATTTTTTTAAATTATGAGGCTTTTCCTGAGAAATGCAAAGAGAGCAGTAACAGCGATTAAGTTCCCCCTCCCTCAAACACAAAATGCTCGAGTCTTTGCTGCGTGAAGTGCTAGAGGTACTTCATAACAAAGCTCTAAGCACGACGGTTGGAATGCCAGGAACCCTGGCATCACACTGCACTTCGGTCATCTTCTTAACGCTCCTGACTAAGCGTTTGCAGGGTGATTTTCAAATCTACTGATGTCTATTCACAAGATCACTCCAAGCAGATCTAACTTCGTTTGCCCCCCAGTCCCTCTACAATAACCACCTAGCTCCAGAGAGTTTGAGACCACCATGGCTTACTGTTACGTGGCCCATGATTGGTAGACAGAAGTTGGCTTCTGCTGCAGCCTGTTCAGAGGAAACCCACTCGATTTTGAAAACGTGGTGATCCAAATCATGATGAGAATAAACGGTTATCCACTTACTGGGTACCAAGTCTCCGGTAATTGCTTATTGAAAATGCATCCGTAGTAAGGGCATTCAAAATGATTGCTGGGTACAAGATGTATTTTTCAAAACACTGAAGCCAAACATAGAGTCTTTCAAACCACATTAAATGGGCGACATCTGAAAGATACACAAAAACCACTTAGAACGGCCACTGATCAAATTATTTTTCTTTAAGTATATGTGGTAATAAGTAAGACCCACCCCCGCCCCTTCATTCAAGAGCTGCAGAACTCCAGATACCAGACGAGAGGGACCAATTTTCTTCCCAGGCAGGCACTTTTAGCTTTGTTTCTACATCGTTCCTAAATAATAGTATACGGTATAGACCAGTTTCCCAATTTTTCAAGTCAATTGCTTTTTTCCATATTAATTATTACTGGGACCCATGAAATGAGCTGTCACATCACATCAAGGCATCTCAGAGTGAGTGAGGCTAGAAAGCGAAGGATGGAGAACTGGGAAACAATCTCACGGGCCCATCCCCTCTTAAGCTTGGGGTTGCTTCTGAGTCTGGGGCTACTTTCCAGGCTCTCCTCTGCCTGTTTTTAGTCTATGAATCCACAGTCAAATTCCTGGCCATCTACATACATAAGAGGAAGCTGACCCACACCCCCTATCACTAGAAAGGTATTACATTCCAGTGAGTCTTCACAATGAAGGAGGCGTCGTGGAAGTGAGGTCCAGTCCCACACAGGCTAAGGTTTTAAGTCACACCAATCTGGGCTTGTATTCAAACTCCACCAACCACTCGTGTGTGGTCACGAATGACTGCTTTCATCTTTCTGGTCCTCGGCTTTGTGTGTCCCGCCCATCCTTCCTCCTACTCATGGCGGAGAAGTCAGCTCTCCTCCCCATGATAGGGTAACACTGTGCCTCTCACCCATCTCTTACCACTTCTCTCTCTGGGGAGGAGAGGCTGGTCCTATTGGTCAGAGCACAGACTCCCTAGGCCATCGTATCAGGGGATGGGAAACACTGCATCCCTGCTCTCCTGTGCTTCCCACCTCCGTGGAGAGAACACACCAGGTTCAGGTCCTCAGGTGGGTCCATCTCACTCTCCACCAGATCTCTGTCTGCTAGTAACTGAGAGGCTGCGGTGGACCCCAACTCACCATCAGAGACCTGGGCAAATGGACCAGATATGGCAGGACTCAAAGCCTAAATCTGCCAGGAGGGAACGGGACTCCATCAAACTTCTGGAATCATATTCTTCAACAATTTATCATTTAAAAAACTTCCACCCCCAATACTCTATAGTGAAAAACCAAGAGAGCCAGGTAGGTTTTATGCTGTTTGGATGACACAAGGACCAACTCATGAAAGAGAAACCGTTGACACACACCATGCAGAGAGACATGGCAGTGACATAAAATTGGCCATCCCCTCCAGGTTTCCTCTCCAGGATTAGGAGACAAATCACCGCTTTCCAACCTACTTTGACTGGGACTTTATGTCAAGGGTCACAGAAAGCAACACAAACATACACACCCACACACACACAATTGGGAACTGACGTTTTACTTCCTCCTTTATGTGGTTTACATTTCTATATAGGAATGTATTATAACTCAAAAACATAAAGCCTATCTTCATGTCACTGAGATTACAAGGAGAGGTCTGGCATTCAGAAATCTCGCTTGAAAAGAATTAATTTGAATGAGATGAGAATGGTGAGAACAGAGAGAGTAGAAACACTTCATCACGTGGGAAACAGCAAGAACAAACACCCCAATGATTAACTTAACAAGCAGAAGAGAGATACAACGAGAAATTATCAGAAAAAAAACAACTAATTTTAGTTATAAGTGAAACAGGGAGGAAGTGCTGGAGGAAAATTAAGGTTGAAAATAAGGATATCGGGTAGGAATTCATCTTTGGGTGTTCTTAATAGTAATCTTTCCTGGTCAGTGTTTGGAAATGGGTTATTTCAAAAGGAACGAAGTTTATGATACATAATTTTAAAAATCTAGGTATATGATATATTTTACATGTAGATAGGAGTTTTTATCTTTTGTGAAAGTACATGAACATTTAAAAAATAAATCTCCAAGGTCCCCCCGCAACTCTTTCCAAGCAAATGACTTTGACCCCTACTTCCTAGAGAAAATTGAAGCTATTAAACGGAAATTTTCCCACCTCCCAACCCCTCAGCTACAAATTTATCTATATTCATACCTATCTCCTTGCTCCTACTGAGGCTGACCCCACGGATGCCCTGGCTTCCATTCTTCCCGACATCTTGATTCAGTAGTTTCCCCCTTGACTAACCAATGGCTCTTTCCTAATGGCCAGTGGCAAGATTCCGGTTTTAGCCAAGTTGAAAACTTGCTTTCCACTGACATCTTCTAGCACTCACTCTGTCCTTTTCAGCACAGCCAAGCTTCTTGGAACGGTCGTCCATGTCTGACAATCCCACTTCCTTGTCTCCTGTTTCCTGCTAAAACTCCTGCCCCACGGCTTTGCAGCTACCCCTGCCCAGAACTGTGCGTGGCAAGGCCACTTGTGATTTCCCAAATGACAGATAACTGATATTTTTCAGTCTGTATTACTGGAACTTTCTTTTTTATTTTTTTAATAAATCTATTTGTTTGTTTGTTTGTTTATTTATTTATTTATGTTTGGCTGCATTGGGTCTTCGTTGCTGTGTGTGGGTTTTCCCTAGTTGCAGCGAGCGGGGTCTACTCTTTGTTGCGGTGCACAGGCTTCTCATTGCAGTGGCTTCTCTTGTTGCAGAGCATGGGCTCTAGGTGTGTGGGCTTCAGTAGCTGCAGCATGCAGGCTCAGTAGTTGTGGCTCACAGGCTCAGTAGTTGTGGCACACGGGCTCAGTAGTTGTGGCGTGCGGGCTTTAGTAGTTGTGGCACGCGGGTTCTAGAGCACAAGCTCAGTAGCTATGGCACATGGGCTTAGTTGCTCCGTGGCACATGGGATCTTCTCAGACCAGGGCTAGAAGCTGTGTTTCCTGCACTGGCAGGAGAATTCTCAACCACTGTGCCACCAGGGAAGCCTTACTGGAACTTTCTGAGACAGAGAACATCACTGATTCTTCCTTCTGTCTACAACCCTCACTTCAGCTTCTGCGTCCTGCCAACTCCTGCCTGTGCTCACACCTTTCACGCTGCTCTTCCCACTTCCTCTGCAGGGTTCTCTTCTACCCTGGCTCATGTGCCTTCCTTGGACCTCTTTGCCAGTTTTCTCATTTTCTTGAGCTGAGGGCCTCAACACCCCTAATGTGAATTATTACTTCCATGCTGATGATGCTCAGATCTGTCATTGAGTGAGATTGATCTTCCATCCCTCTCCCAGCTTCAAGATCTAAATACTCAACTGAAGAGCTTCAGCTGATGTCCAAAAGGAATCTTCAAATACAGCGTGTCAAAAGCTGCCCTCTGTCAACCTCCACACACCTGCTCCTCCTTATGAATTTTTTTTATCTTATTTGATGACCCTTCACATTCACCTAGTCATGCAGGCAGTATACCTTGGGGTCACCCTGAGTCAGCTGTTCTCAATCACAGCTGCATGTTGGAATCACCTGGGGACAAGGCTGAACAACACTATCCTAGAACGGTGATTCTCGAACTTCATCATGCAAATAAATCACTTGTTAAAAGACAGAATCTGATCCGATGGGTCTGGAGTGGAGCTGGACATTCTGCATTTCTAATAAGCTCCTGGGGGATACTGATGTTGCTGGACTCCACATGGTACTTTGAGAGAGAGGCACCGGCAACTCGTTAAAAATGCGAATTCTCAGATACAGTCCTGGACCTGCTGTATCAGAACTCTGTGGGCTGGGCCCAGTAATCCGTGTTTCATAAATCCTACAAGTGATTCTGATACGTGCTCACGTTCGAGAACCGCTGTTCTAGAAGTTCTTCCTCCATACAGGACTAGAATATGTTGATTCAATGTGCTTACTTCTTACATATCTATCTCCTCCTTTCTAGTTTCACTGTTCAGATCCTCAATCTCTTATCTTAAAAAAATTGTAATTGTCTTTTATCCAAATAAACTCACTCTTTCCTAATCCCATCATCTGTGTGCACTGTATAACATTACTTCTTACTCCTCAAGGGCCTTTTGTGGTTCTCCCCCATTCTCCTGAATAACCTGTTTTTTTCTCTCTTTATTGGATCATCCTCATCACAATGTAAACACACTGTAATATCTTTTGTCCTAAAAAACGACATACCCCCCTTGACCCTTTTCCTTCCAGATGCTGGATATTTTCCAGATATCACCCTATTTCTTTGCACCCCTTGGTAATAATTTCTCAAAAGAATTTTGGCTACACTCGCTTTCTCCACAACTTAAACTCCCTTTGTCTTCTGAGTTCACTCCAATCAGAGTCTCATCCCAACCGCTCCATGAAACTGTTTTGCTAAGAACCTCACGTTGCTATCCAATGGTCAGTCTCAGTCCTCAACTTAACCTCCCAGCAGTGTCTGACCCAGTTAATTACTCCAGACTTCTCATAATTCCCTACACGATCTTATCCAGTTCCATGGCCTTAAGAATCTATTGTCAATATGCTTTTGACTACTAAAAATACATCTCCAGGGCTTCCCTGGTGGCGCAGTGGTTGAGAGTCCGCCTGCCGATGCAGGGGACACGGGTTCGTGCCCTGGTCTGGGAGGATCCCACATGCTGCGGAGCAACTGGGCCCGTGAGCCACGGCCACTGAGCCTGAGCGTCCGGAGCCTGAGAGTCCGGAGCCTGTGCTCCGCAACGGGACAGGCCACAACTGTGAGAGGCCCGCGTACCACACACACACACACAAATACATCTCCATGCACGACCTTTTTTCTGGACTCCAAACCAGTATATCCAACTATCCAACATATTTTGAATGTCTAATAAGCATCTCGAGCAAAGGCCTTCATTCCATGCTCTCACCTATACCTACTCCTCCCGTGTCCACCGTTCATTCATTCCACACATGAGCCAGACGACTCTGCCAGGCACTTTTTTTAGGCACATGGGAAAATGAGCGCCCAAAACATTATAAAACTCTGCCCTGATGGAACTTACACTCCAGTACGAACAATCAACAATCAACAATGATAAATATGTAAATTACACAGTATATTATGAAGGATGGGTGACGAGTGAAAGAACAGAGTAGAGTGAAGAGCTCCTGGTGTTCACGTGGGCTACGGTGTAAAACAGGGTGGCCTGGGAGGCATAAGTAAGAAGATGACATTTGAGAAGCAAGATGCCATTTGGGCATCATCTCATTAAAGGGCACCTCCCAGTCACCTAGTTTTCAAGGCCAAAATCCTTTCCTTAGTCTCTTTCATATCTTACATATCCAACCTATAGGCAAATCTTACTGGCTCCACCTTCAAAATCTATCCCAAATTCAACCACATTTTTCCTCCTGTGCTGCTATCACCCTGGTCCAAGTCACCATCATGTCTAACCTAAAGAAACTTCCTTAAAACTGGTCTCCTTGCTTCTTTAATGTCCCCACAGCCACAGATTATAATCCAGCCGGCAACCAGGGGGATTTTTAAGACTTCGTTACTACCCTATTAGTGCGTCTCCAATGGCTTTTCATCCTAATTATGATAAAACCTGCAACAAAGAAATTTCATTTAGCTGATCTCCAAAGAGTCACACTCCCCTTTTTTTATGGAGCTGATATTGGGAAGTGGCTGCCCAGCTGGGGATTCCATTTCCTGGTTATTCCTTGCATACAGGAGGACCACGTGACTTGTTCTTGCCAAGAGAATGCGAGCAGAATTGTGTCACTTCCAGGTCAACTGGTTAAGTACTGGGTGCATGGTACTCCATGCTTCTTCTCCCTTCTACCTGCTGGCTCAAGAATGTTAGGATTCCATAGTGACCTTGAGAGCATAAGGTGATGGATTCCTAACATTGAAGAAGCCTGGTCCCCAAGTGACCATGACCCTCCACTATGCAAAGGACAGTGACTAAGAAAAATCTTTTGACCACATCCCACTGGACTTTGCATGAACAAAAAATAAACTTTTGCTTTGCTAATAAGCCACCACGATTTGGGGGTATTTGCTATGATACTTAGCCTCCTCCTATCTCTTGAGTAATAGAAAATCTAATGTCCTTACCATGTTTTAGAAGACCCTTATGATTTGGCACCTTGTTACCTTTTTGATCTTATTTCCAACCGCTTTCTCCATTAGGCACTCTCCTCCTCAGTGATGTTCCTTGAATATTAAATACACCAAGTTTTTTCCCTTTCAGAAGCTTTGTGTTTGCTGTCCCTTCTGCCTGGGACTCTCCTCTCTGGATATTTTTATGACTCACTCCCTCATCCTGTTTAGGTCTCTGCTCAAGTGCCACATCCTTAATGGGTCCTCTCCTGACCACCATATCTAAAACAGCCTGCTCCTTTCACGATTTCTTTACTGTAATAAATTTTTCTTTATAAAACATCTCAATTTGATATCTTATTTGTGTCTTTATTTGTGTGTTATTTATCATCTGCTTTCCCAATTACCAGGTAAGCTCCATGAGGGCAAGGACTTTGTCTTGTCCACTGCCATATCCCCCATGTTGACACAATAATCCTTCAATAAATAGCGGTTGAGTAAATGAATGATCTCCTTGGCTCCAGTTTCTTTATAGACCATCTGTTTTTCTGTCCTGTTGCCACCAAAGATCTGTTTCAAATGCACATCTAGCCATGGTATAGCGCATAGCCTTCACTGTTCTCCACTGTGTCTGTCCATACACCAAGTACAATGCCTTAATACGGCATACAGGCTTTCCATATTCTGCTGCTTTGTAACTCTACGTAATCATCTTCTATCAGTTTTCCACCTACATTCTATACAGAACTGGTTACCTAAATTATCGATGCTGGATTTTTAAAAACCTTTCCGTTTAACTCTTTTATACAAAGACACATGCATAAAATACACACACATAGAGCTGTGTCCCTAGCACTTGGCTTAAGAAACAGCCTCAAAGCACCCCCATGCCTGCTTACAGTCGCTGCCCCACAAGGTAACCACTGTCAAATCCCTGAACACCATTACTTACTTTTGCCTACTATTCTTCTTTTTTTATAACATAAAACATTGGCTGTATTCCCTGCGTTGTACAATATATTCTTGTATCTTATTTTTTTTCATTTTTTATATAGCAGGTTCTTATTAGTCATCAATTTTATACACATCAGTATATACATGTCAATCCCAATCTCCCAATTGATCCCACCACCACCACCCCCCACCACTTTACCCCCTTGGTGTCCATACGTTTGTTCTCTACATCTGTGTCTCAATTTCTGCCCTGCAAACCGGTTCATCTCTACCATTTATCTAGGTTCCACATATATGAGTTAATATACAATATGTTTTTCTCTTTCTGACTTACTTCACTCTGTATGACAGTTTCTAGATCCATCCACATCTCAACAAATGACCCAATTTTGTTCCTTTTTATGGCTGAGTAATATTCCATTGTATATATGTGCCACATCTTCTTTATCCATTCGTCTGTCGATGGGCATTTAGGTTGCTTCCATGACCTGGCTATTGTAAACAGTTCTTCAATGAACATTGGGGTGCATGGGTCTTTTTGAATTGTGGTTTTCTCTGGGTATATGCCCAGTACTGGGATAGCTGGATCATATGGTAATTCTACCTTTAGTTTTTTAAGAAACCTCCATACTGTTCTCCATGGTGTCTGTATCAATTTACATTCCCCCCAACAGTGCAAGAGGGTTCCCTTTTCTCCACACCCTCTCCAGCATTTGTTGTTTGTAGATTTTCTGATGATGCCCATTCTAACTGGTGTGAGGTGATACCTCATTGTAGTTTTCTTTTTCTTTTTTTTTATTTATTTATTTTTTGCGGTACGCGGGCCTCTCACTGTCATGGCCTCTCCCGTTGCGGAGCACAGGCTCTGGACACACAGGCTCAGCGGCCATGGCTCACGGTCCAGCTGCTCCGCAGCATGTGGGATCTTCCTGGACCGGGGCACAAACCCGTGTCCCCTGCATCAGCAGGTGGACTCTCAACCACTGCGCCACCAGGGAAGCCACTCATTGTAGTTTTGATTTGCATTTCTCTAATAATTAGTGATGTTGAAGAACTTTTCATGTGCTTCTTGGCCATCTGTATGTCTTCTTTGGAGAAATGTCTATTTAGGCCTTCTGCCCATTTTTGGATTGGGTTCTTTGTTTTTTTAATATCGAGCTGTATGAGCTGTTTATATATTTTGGAGATTAATCCTTTGTCCGTTGATTCATTTGCAAATATTTTCTACCATTCTGAGGGTTGTCTTTTCATCTTGCTTATGGTTCCCTTTGCTGTGCAAAAGCTTTTAAGTTTCATTAGGTCCCATTTGTTTATTTTTGTTTTTATTTCCATTACTCTAGGAGTGGAACAAAAAAGATCTTGCTGTGATTTATGTCAAAGAGTGTTCTTCCTATGTTTTCCTCTAAGCGTTTTATAGTGTCCTGTCTTACATTAGGTCTCTAATCTATTTTTAGTTTATTTTTGTGTACGGTGTTAGGAAGTGTTCCACTTTCATTCTTTTACATGTAGCAGTCCAGTTTTCCCAGCACCACTTATTGAAGAGGCTGTCTTTTCTCCATTGTATATCCTTGCCTCCTTTGTCATAGATTAATTGACCATACGTGCGTGGGTTTACCTCTGGGCTTTCTATATTGTTCCATTGATCTATGTTTCTGTTTTTGTGCCAGTACCATATTGTCTTGATTACTGTAGCTTTGTAGTATATAGTCGGAAGTCAGGGAGTCTGATTTCTCCAGCTCCGTTTTTTCCCCTCAACACTGCTTTGACTATTCGAGGTCCTTGTGTCTTCATACAAATTTTTAAGATTTTTTGTTCTAGTTCCGTAAAAAATGCCATTGGTAATTTGATAGGGATTGCATTGAATCTGTAGATTGCTTTGGGTAGTAGAGTCATTTTCACAATATTGATTCTTCCAATCCAAGAACATGGTGTATCTCTCCATCTGTTGGTATCATCTTTAATCTCTTTCATCAGTGTCTTATAGTTTTCTGCATACAGGTCTTTTGTCTCCCTAGGTAGGTTTATTCCTAAGTATTTTATTCTTTTTGTTGCAATGGTAAATGGGAGTGTTTCCTTAATTTCTCCTTCAGATTTTTCATCATTACTGTATAGGAATGCAAGTGATTTCTGTGCATTAATTTTGTATCCTGCAACTTTATCAAATTCATTGATTAGCTCTCGTAGTTTTCTGGTGGCATCTTTAGGATTCTCCATGTATAGTATCATGTCATCTGCAAACAGTGACAGTTTTACTTCTTCTTTCCAATTGGTATTCCTTTTATTTCTGTTTCTTCTCTGATTGCCATGGCTAGGACTTCCAAAACTGTGTTGAATAATAGTGGTGAAAGTGGACAACCTTGTCTTCTTCCTGATCTTAGAGGAAATGCTTTCAGGTTTTCACCATTGAGAATGATGTTTGCTGTGAGTTTGTTGTATATGGCCTTTATTATGTTGAGGTAGGTTCCCTCCATGCACACTTTCTGGAGAGTTTTTATCATAAATGGGTGTTGAATTTTGTCAAAAGCTTTTTCTGCATCTATTGAGATGATCATATGGTTTTTCCCCTTCAGTTTGTTAATATGGTGTATCACATTGATTGATTTGCGTATATTGAAGAATCCTCACATCCCTGGGATAAATCCCACTTGACCGTGGTGTATGATCCTTTTAATGTGTTGTTGGATCCATTTGCAAGTATTTTGTTGAGGATTTTTGCATCTATATTTATCAGTGATATTGGTCTGTAATTTGCTTTTTTTGTAGTATCTCTGTCTCGTTTTGGTATCAGGGTGATGGTGGCCTCAGAGAATGACTTTTGGAGTGTTCCTTCCTCTGCAGTTTTTTGGAAGAGTTTGAGAAGGATGGGTCTTAGCTCTTCTCTAAATGTTTGATAGAATTCACCTGTGAAGCCATCTGGTCCTGGACTTTTGTTTGTTGGAAGATTTTTACTTTTTTTTTTTTTTTTTTTTTT